>NC_058089.1:92865593-93183926 GCF_014858855.1 Bufo gargarizans | reverse complement strand
TGGCATGGCTGTGATTGGCCAGAGCACCATGTGACCCAGCCTCTATTTAAGCTGGAGTCACATAGCGCCGCCCGTCACTGCTCTGATTAGCGTAGGGAGAGGTTGCGGCTGCGACAGTAGGGCGAGATTAGGCAGATTAACTCCTCCAAAGGACTTGATTATTGATCGATCTGCAGCTGTGGGTCATTGAGCTGCTGATACTCAATTGCTCACTGTTTTTAGGCTGCCCAGACCGTTTGTCAGTCACTTTTTTCTGGGGTGATCGGCGGCCATTTTGTGTCTTGTGGTGCGCCAGCACAAGCTGCGACCAAGTGCATTTAACCCTCAATGGTGTGGTTGTTTTTTGGCTAAAGCCTACATCAGGGTGAAGCTGTCACACCAAGTGCATTTAACCAGCAATAGTCTGTTTATTTTTTGGCCATATACTACATCAGGGGCAAGCTGCGCCTGTCACCAAGTGCATTTAACCCTCAATGGTGTGGTTGTTTTTTGGCTAAAGCCCACATCAGGGTGAAACTGTCACACCAAGTGCATTTAACCAGCAATAGTCTGTTTATTTTTTGGCCATATACTACATCAGGGGCAAGCTGCGCCTGTCACCAAGTGCATTTAACCCTCAATGGTGTGGTTGTTTTTTGGCTAAAGCCTACATCAGGGTGAAGCTGTCACACCAAGTGCATTTAACCAGCAATAGTCTGTTTATTTTTTGGCCATATACTAAATCAGGGGCAAGCTGCGCCCGTCACCAAGTGCATTTAACCCTCAGTAGTGTGGTTGGTCAAGCTGTCACACCAAGTGCATTTAACCAGCAATAGTGTGGTTATTTTTTGGCCATATCCCAGTCTAATTCTGTCAGTAAATCCATACCGGTCACCCAGCGCCTAAATACTAGGCCTCAAATTTATATCCCGCTAAATCTGTCGTTACCGCTGTACTGTTCTGGCTGGGCAAGTTATTTAGTGTCCGTCAAAGCACATTTTTTGTTCTGGGTTGAAATACAATTCCCAATTTAACAATTTCATAATTTAGTGGTTTCTGCTATATCAGAGCTATTTGAAATCTATCCCTAAAAGGGTATATAATATTCAAGGTGCACATAGGGTCATTCAGAATAACTTCACACACACGCTACTGTGCATTTCCAAGTCTAATTCTGTCAGTAAATCTATACCGGTCACCCAGCGCCTAAATACTAGGCCTCAAATTTATATTCAGCTGAATTTGAATACAATACATTGGGCCAAATAATATTTTTTGTTGTTGTGGTGAACGATAACAATGAGGAAAACATCTAGTAAGGGACGCGGACATGGTCGTGGTGGTGTTAGTGGACCCTCTGGTGCTGGGAGAGGACGTGGCCGTTCTGCCACATCCACACGTCCTAGTGTACCAACTACCTCAGGTCCCAGTAGCCGCCAGAATTTACAGCGATATATGGTGGGGTCCAATGCCGTTCTAAGGATGGTAAGGCCTGAGCAGGTACAGGCATTAGTCAATTGGGTGGCCGACAGTGGATCCAGCACGTTCACATTATCTCCCACCCAGTCTTCTGCAGAAAGCGCACAGATGGCGCCTGAAAACCAACCCCATCAGTCTGTCACATCACCCCCATGCATACCAGGGAAACTGTCTCAGCCTCAAGTTATGCAGCAGTCTCTTATGCTGTTTGAAGACTCCGCTGGCAGGGTTTCCCAAGGGCATCCACCTAGCCCTTCCCCAGCGGTGAAAGACATAGAATGCACTGACGCACAACCACTTATGTTTCCTGATGATGAGGACATGGGAATACCACCTCAGCATGTCTCTGATGATGACGAAACACAGGTGCCAACTGCTGCGTCTTTCTGCAGTGTGCAGACTGAACAGGAGGTCAGGGATCAAGACTGGGTGGAAGACGATGCAGGGGACGATGAGGTCCTAGACCCCACATGGAATGAAGGTTGTGCCACTGACTTTCACAGTTCGGAGGAAGAGGCAGTGGTGAGACCGAGCCAACAGCGTAGCAAAAGAGGGAGCAGTGGGCAAAAGCAGAACACCCGCCGCCAAGAGACTCCGCCTGCTACTGACCGCCGCCATCTGGGACCGAGCACCCCAAAGGCAGCTTCAAGGAGTTCCCTGGCATGGCACTTCTTCAAACAATGTGCTGACGACAAGACCCGAGTGGTTTGCACGCTGTGCCATCAGAGCCTGAAGCGAGGCATTAACGTTCTGAACCTGAGCACAACCTGCATGACCAGGCACCTGCATGCAAAGCATGGACTGCAGTGGAGTAAACACCTTAAAACCAAGGAAGTCACTCAGGCTCCCCCTGCTACCTCTTCTGCTGCTGCCGCCTCGGCCTCTTCTGCTGCTGCCGCCTCGGCCTCTTCCTCCGCCTCTGGAGGAACGTTGGCACCTGCCGCCCAGCAAACAGGGGATGTACCACCAACACCACCAACACCTCCGTCTCCAAGCATCTTAACCATGTCACACGGCAGCGTTCAGCTCTCCATCTCACAAACATTTGAGAGAAAGCGTAAATTCCCACCTAGCCACCCTCGATCCCTGGCTCTGAATGCCAGCATTTCTAAACTACTGGCCTATGAAATGCTGTCATTTAGGCTGGTGGACACAGACAGCTTCAAACAGCTCATGTCGCTTGCTGTCCCACAGTATGTTGTTCCCAGCCGGCACTACTTCTCCAAGAGAGCCGTGCCTTCCCTGCACAACCAAGTATCCGATAAAATCAAGTGTGCACTGCGCAACGCCATCTGTGGCAAGGTCCACCTAACCACAGATACGTGGACCAGTAAACACGGCCAGGGACGCTATATCTCCCTAACTGCACACTGGGTAAATGTAGTGGCAGCTGGGCCCCAGGCGGAGAGCTGTTTGGCGCACGTCCTTCCGCCGCCAAGGATCACAGGGCAACATTCTTTGCCTCCTGTTGCCACCTCCTCCTACTCGGCTTCCTCCTCCTCTTCTTCCACCTGCTCATCCAGTCAGCCACACACCTTCACCACCAACTTCAGCACAGCCCGGGGTAAACGTCAGCAGGCCATTCTGAAACTCATATGTTTGGGGGACAGGCCCCACACCGCACAGGAGTTGTGGCAGGGTATAGAACAACAGACCGACGAGTGGTTGCTGCCGGTGAGCCTCAAGCCCGGCCTGGTGGTGTGTGATAATGGGCGAAATCTCGTTGCAGCTCTGGGACTAGCCGGTTTGACGCACATCCCTTGCTTGGCGCATGTGCTGAATTTGGTGGTGCAGAAGTTCATTCACAACTACCCCGACATGTCAGAGCTGCTGCATAAAGTGCGGGCCGTCTGTTTGCGCTTCCGGCGTTCACATCCTGCTGCTGCTCGCCTATCTGCGCTACAGCGTAACTTCGGCCTTCCCGCTCACCGCCTCATATGCGACGTGCCCACCAGGTGGAACTCCACCTTGCACATGCTGGACAGACTGTGCCAGCAGCAGCAGGCCATAGTGGAGTTTCAGCTGCAGCACGCACGGGTCAGTCGCACTGCGGAACAGCACCACTTCACCACCAATGACTGGGCCTCCATGCGAGACCTGTGTGCCCTGTTGCGCTGTTTCGAGTACTCCACCAACATGGCCAGTGGCGATGACGCCGTTATCAGCGTTACAATACCACTTCTATGTCTCCTTGAGAAAACACTTAGGGCGATGATGGAAGAGGAGGTGGCCCAGGAGGAGGAGGAAGAGGGGTCATTTTTAGCACTTTCAGGCCAGTCTCTTCGAAGTGACTCAGAGGGAGGTTTTTGGCAACAGCAGAGGCCAGGTACAAATGTGGCCAGCCAGGGCCCACTACTGGAGGACGAGGAGGACGAGGATGAGGAGGAGGTGGAGGAGGATGAGGATGAAGCATGGTCACAGCGGGGTGGCACCCAACGCAGCTCGGGTCCATCACTGGTGCGTGGCTGGGGGGAAAGGCAGGACGATGACGATACGCCTCCCACAGAGGACAGCTTGTCCTTACCCCTGGGCAGCCTGGCACACATGAGCGACTACATGCTGCAGTGCCTGCGCAACGACAGCAGAGTTGCCCACATTTTAACGTGTGCGGACTACTGGGTTGCCACCCTGCTGGATCCACGCTACAAAAGACAATGTGCCCACCTTACTTCCTGCACTGGAGCGTGATAGGAAGATGCGCGAGTACAAGCGCACGTTGGTAGACGCGCTACTGAGAGAATTCCTAAATGTCACAGGGGAACAAGTGGAAGCCCAAGGCCAAGGCAGAGGAGGAGCAAGAGGTCGCCAAGGCAGCTGTGTCACGGCCAGCTCCTCTGAGGGCAGGGTTAGCATGGCAGAGATGTGGAAAAGTTTTGTCAACACGCCACAGCTAACTGCACCACCACCTGATACGCAACGTGTTAGCAGGAGGCAACATTTCACTAACATGGTGGAACAGTACGTGTGCACACCCCTCCACGTACTGACTGATGGTTCGGCCCCATTCAACTACTGGGTCTCTAAATTGTCCACGTGGCCAGAGCTAGCCTTTTATGCCTTGGAGGTGCTGGCCTGCCCGGCGGCCAGCGTTTGGTCTGAACGTGTATTCAGCACGGAAGGGGGTGTCATTACAGACGAACGCAGCCGCCTGTCTACAGCCAATGTGGACAAGCTGACGTTCATAAAAATGAACCAGGCATGGATCCCACAGGACCTGTCCGTCCCTTGTCCAGATTAGACATTAACTACCTCCCCTTAACCATATATTATTGTACTCCAGGGCACTTCCTCATTCAATCCTATTTTTATTTTCATTTTACCATTATATTGCGAGGCTACCCAAATTTGAATGAACCTCTCCTCTGTCTGGGTGCCGGGGCCTAAATATATGCCAATGGACTGTTCCAATGTTGGGTGACGTGAAGCCTGATTCTCTGCTATGACATGCAGACTAATTCTCTGCTGACATGAAGCCAGATTCTCTGTTACGGGACCTCTCTCCTCTGCCTGGGTGCTGGGCCTAAATATATGCCAATGGACTGTTGCACTGGTGGCTGACGTGAAGCCTGATTGTCTGTTACGGGACCTCTCTCCTCTGCCTGGGTGCTGGGCCTAAATATCTGACAATGGACTGTTGCATTGGTGGCTGACGTGAAGCCTGATTCTCTGCTATGATATGAAGACTGATTCTCTGCTGACATGAAGCCAGATTGTCTGTTACGGGACCTCTCTCCTCTGCCTGGGTGCTTGGCCTAAATTTATGACAATGGACTGTTGCAGTGGTGGCTGACGTGAAGCCTGATTCTCTGCTATGACATGCAGACTGATTCTCTGCTGACATGAAGACACATTCTCTGTTACGGGACCTCTCTCCTCTGCCTGGGTGACGGGGCCTAAATATCTGAGAATGGACTGTTCCAGTGGTGGGTGACATGAAGCCAGATTCTCTGCTATGGGACCTCTCTCCAATTGATTTTGGTTAATTTTTATTTATTTAATTTTTATTTTAATTCATTTCCCTATCCACATTTGTTTGCAGGGGATTTACCTACATGTTGCTGCCTTTTGCAGCCCTCTAGCCCTTTCCTGGGCTGCTTTACAGCCTTTTTAGTACCGAAAAGTTCGGGTCCCCATTGACTTCAATGGGGTTCGGGTTCGGGACGAAGTTCGGATCGGGTTCGGATCCCGAACATTTCCGGGAAGTTCGGCCGAACTTCTCGAACCCGAACATCCAGGTGTTCGCTCAACTCTATTAGGGAACCAAAAAGTCAAGTGGAAGACCCCCAAAAAAATCAGCACTGAGCCGGAGGATCCAATTGGCTGTCCGTCAAGACACTGGACGATCCTCGACCTAAATTAAGGCCCTTACTGGTGCTGACTGCAGCCCCATAACCATCAGATGGCATCTGAGACTGAAGGGCTTCAAAAACAAAAAACGTCTTCAAAGACCTCGTCTCCTTGAACGCCACAGAACTGCTTGTTTGGACTTTGAAAAATTTAACCTTGATGGTTCGGATGGTTTCCAACGTTACTGGCATGACAAGCAGATCCCACCTGAGATGTTTTCTACGCGCCACAGTGGAGGGGGCACCATAATGGTCTGGAGTGCTTTTTCCTTCAGTGGAACAATGGAGCTTCAGGAAGTGCAGGGGCGTCAAACGGCCGCTGGCTATGTCCAGATGTTGCAGAGAGCATTCCTCATGACTGAGGGCCCTCGTCTGTGTGGTAACGACTGGGTTTTTCAACAGGACAACGCTACAGTACACAATGCCCGCAGGACAAGGGACTTCTTCCAGGAGAATAACATCACTCTTTTGGCCCATCCTGCGTGTTCCCCTGATCTAAATCCAATTGAGAACCTTTGGGCATGGATGGCAAGGGACGTTTACAAAAATGGACAGCAGTTCCAGACAGTAGATGGCCTTTGTGCGGCCGTCTTCACCACTTGGAGAAATGTTCCCACTCACCTCATGGAAACGCTTGCATCAAGCATGCCGAAACAAACTTTGTAAGTGATAAACAATAACGGCGGAGCTACTCATTACTGCAGGCATGTCCAAACTGCGGCCCTCCAGCTGTTGCAAAACTGCAACTCCCAGCATGCCTGGATAGCTTACAGCTATTAGGGCATGCTAGGGGTTGTAGTTTTGCAACAGCTGGAGGGCCGCAGTTTGGACATGCCTGCATTACTGAGTTCATGTTTGGAAGTTGGATTTCTGTTTTGGGGAAGTTTAGTTTTTTTTGGAGGTGTGGTCCTAAACTTTTGATCAGCTGAAAAACAGCCTGTTTCAGTTTGTTGTTTTCATTAAATTGAATGCTCAAAAAATGTTTTGTCTCACTCCCATTTCTTCTTGTTGCATGTTGAAGCTCTACTTGGAACCTTGTTAAGATCCAGCCATGCTAAATATGATTTTTTGCCATTTTTCAAGTGGTCTTAAACTTTTGATCAGGACTGTATTATATATGGACTAAGCCCTCACTCTAATAATAAAAATTTGAGACTTAGTCAATATATTTTGATCAAAACACATCTGTGTCCGCCTCCCAGCGCCACAGTGGTCTCAATCAGGCAGGTCCTACTCTAAACCTAGCTATGCCTCTACATTCAGGAGAGCAGCTTCTGCACCTATAGTGTGTTGCTCCTAGTTAACTCTATGTGCATCCAGCAACAAGCTTGCCTTTGGTCCCCAAGAGCATCAATGAGTGTGTATCTGTCACGGCCATGGCTATGACCGTGACTCCTTGGTTGCCTGCGGTTTAGTTTGGGTGTTCAACCACAGGTGAGGGCCGCTTGTGTGTGGCCTCACTTGTGGTTGCCGCGGGCAACTAGTTGTGTTGTGTATGTGTCAGCAGAGCAGCCTGAGCGGTGCTAGGCAGCTTGCTGCAGTGGCATGCGGTTACACCTGACTACCTCTATGTTAGGTGTGTGTGTATGGTGTGCACTTTTTTTATGTTATTGTGTGCACTTCCCCTTTAAGTGGTGTTTTCCCTTCCCTGGTGATGGAAGGGTTAACTCCCTTTTATGTGTGTGTGAGACACTGGGTGTGTCTGTGTGGGTGTGGCCACTTAGGCCTACAACAAATGGTTGAGGAGCCAACCCGGAGGGAGGCCATTTTGGATTTGATATTCACAAATGGGGATTCGGTATATGATGTCATTGTAGGCGAAACCTTGGGATCTAGTGATCACCAGTCAGTGTGGTTTAATATAAGAACTGTGAAAGAGTCCCACCACACAAAAACAAAAGTTTTAGATTTTAGAAAAACAGACTTTTCAAAAATGAAATTAGTCATAAATGAGTCCTTATCAGACTGGAACGGATTACATGGAGTCCAGGAGAAATGGGACTACTTAAAAGGTGCATTATTGAAGGCAACAGAAAATTGCATTAGACTTGTCAGTAAAAGCAAAAAAAGGAAGAGACCACTGTGGTACTCAGCAGAAGTGGCCCAAATCATTAAAAATAAAAAGCTAGCATTTTGTAATTATAAAAAAACCCAGAGCAATGAAGATAAGGAAATCTACAAGATTAGGCAGAAAGAGGCCAAGCAAGTTATAAGAACTTCTAAAGCTCAGGCAGAAGAAAAACTAGCTCAGTCTATGAAAAAAGGGGATAAGACATTCTTCAGATATATAAATGAAAAAAGGAAATTAAAACAAGGAATAACTAAATTAAAAACAAAGGACGTAAGGTATGTAGAAGAGAATAAAGGGCTAGCCGACTGCCTTAATGAATACTTCTGTTCAGTTTTTACAAAAGAAAAAGAAGGACCTCCACTAGAAAGGATGACTATTAAATCGTTTGATGCATGTGTCTTTACAGAGGAAGATGTTCTAAGTTTGCTGTCTAAAGTGAAGACAAATAAGTCACAGGGGCCTGATGAGATACACCCAAAATTATTAAAAGAGCTTAGTGGTGAGCTGGCAAAACCGTTAACAGATTTATTTAACCAATCATTAGTAACAGGAGTCGTCCCGGAAGATTGGAAATTGGCAAATGTCGTGCCCAACTTCTTTTTTGACTTGCTACCTAATATATGCCAGTGATTTTACCTGCCAATACTTTTATTGTTATGGCTGATTAGCGTAATTTATGATATGTTATGTGCAAAATATAAATGCTGTGTATATACCGGGCCAACAATCTACACTTTGTGTCTGCAACAGTATTTTCCGCTAAGCCTTTTCTGTATCAATGTGTATACAAATATAGCTGCCAATCAATAAGTAGGACCGCCCACTGGACTCCTAATCGTAGAAAGAGATAAGTTATGAGTGATACTGAATCTTTTCTCACAAAACAATATACTGTATCTGTCTCCTCAACAACTGTTAAATTCTGTTCACAGGTTCATTTTAAAGGGGTTATGCCACTACTAAGTGTTGTCAGCTGGAAATTTTTGAAGCTATTTTTCCACAAGGACCTACTGGTATTGCACCATTTTGCTCGTCCTCTCCACCACAGGAGTAAGAGATGAGAAGTTCTCTTTGTAGCTGGGGTCAAGAAGGGTAAACAATCAGTAAATCGGTGTTGGTCAAAATGCCTACAACGTGAGGGTCATGGAAAAGGCAGCCTAACATAGTCAGCCATGTGTGCCAGAGTCCCAACAGACAAGACTTCGCTGTCCTCATCAGGAGGAGGACTCTTAATCTCCTCATCCTCTTCTACCCATCCACGCTGAACAGATGGAATAAAACTTCCATGGGTACTACCCTCTGTAGCGGAGGCAACCGTCTCCTGCTCCTCCTCATAATCCAATTCGCACTGAGAAGACAAACTGAGGGTGGTCTGGCTATCACCCTGTGTATTTTCTTCCCCCATTTCCACCTCTTCCACATGCAAAGCGTTCGCCTTAATTGTGAGCAGGAAGCGTTTGAGTAGACACAGAAGTGGGATGGTTATGCTGATAATAGCGTTATCGCCGCCCACCATCTGTGTTGATTCCTCAAAGTTGTGTAAAACCTCACAGAGGTCAGACATCAATGTCCATTCGTCGCTTGTGAAGAGCGGAAGCTGACTGGAAGGGCAATGACCATGTTGCAGCTGGTATTTCACTACTGCCCTCTGCTGCTCACAAAGCTTGGCCAACATGTGGAACGTCATGTTCCAGTGCGTGCTCACGTCACACAACAATCGTTGAGCTGGCAATTGCCAGCGCGGCAGCATTGCCAGACTAGCGGAAGCTGTAGATGACTTTCGGAAATGGGCACACATGCGGCGCACCTTCACCAGTAGCTCAGGCAAATTGGGGTAGGTTTTGAGAAACCGCTGAACCACTAAGTTGAACACGTGGGCTAGGCATGGTATGTGTGTGAGCTTGCCAAGCTCCAAAGCCGCCACCAAGTTATGGCCATTATCAGACACAACCATGACTGGTTGTAGGTTGAGTGGCGAGAGCCATAGCTCAGTCTGGTCCCTTATCCTCTGCCACAGTTCTGCGGCGGTGTGTTTGCCACTTAAGCAGATCAGTTTAAGCTTGGCCTGTTGCCGCTTCCCCACTGCAGTGCTACACTGTTTACAGCTACTGACTGATGGCTGACTGGTGCTGCAAGATGATAATTCAGAGGTGGAAGTGGAGAATGAAGCGGAGGAGGAGAAGGGGGGTTGCAGCCCCCCCAAAAAAAAAAAAAGGGTTCAGAGTTGCCTACAGGGAGAGCTATTCAACAACAATATTACCGCACAATCATTTTTTGAGGAAGCCAGATTAGAATATAAAAATTACCTATACGAAAAAGCACAACAATGTCTCTTTTACAGGAGCTAAATACTTCTCGCAAGCAGCGAAATCGGGAAACCTTTTGTCACTCCTGATCTAAAATCAAAAAAATAAGAATAGAATAAAAAATATAAAGAGTGCAACCAGAGAGATAATTACATGCCTGGAGGATATTGAGCGAGAATTCGTAAAGTATTACAATATTTTATACACTAACAACAAAAACCTGCAGGATGGAGATATTGAAAAGTGCTTAGAGAATATCAATCTCCCTAAATTAACAGATGAGGAGTGTAAAATATTAAACTGTCCTAAAGAACTAAAGGAATTATCGGCGGCCCTCGGGACCATTCAGGGAAATTCCTCCCCAGGGACCGATGGGCTTCCGTTTGAAATCTATCGCCAATATGGGGATGTAATCTTGCCAATGTTACTACAGGTCCTAAACAACACCCATCAGACAGGTCAGTTACCTGCATCCCTATCCGAAGCAGTAGTTACACTTTTTCTAAAAAAGGGGAAGGATGAGAGGGAGAGATCTCTCTTAAATACAGACTACAAAATTTGTGCAAAAATATTCGCTAATAGATTAAAGGGAGTAATTGATAGATTTATACCCAAAAGATTGGTACAATCTAGCATACGTAGAGGTTTCTTAAATATCCAGGTCGATCAGAGGGGTGGTTCCCGCTCCATCCTGTCACTAGACGCTTAGAAGGCGTTTGACAGGGTGGAGTGGGAATATCTCTGGAAAGTAATGCATAAGATGAATTTGGGTGAATATTTTATTAAATGGACCCAGATTCTATACAATCACCCCAAGGTCAGAATCAACATCAATGGAGTATGGTCGGAACAAGTGGATCTACATAGAGGAACAAGACAAGGATGCCCCCTTTCTCCCTTGCTGTTCGCCTTATTTATAGAACCATTGGCCGCTAAAATTAGGTCGGATGAGGGGGATCTCTGGTTTTGGTATGAATGGGACATCCGATAAGATAAGCATGTACGCAGATGACATTCTTGTCTTCTTGGAGAACCCAACATTACAGCTGCCTTAGGCTACTTTCACACTTGCGTTCGGGGATCCGCTTGTGAGTTCCGTTTAACCACCTCCCGACCGCTGTACGCACCGATGCGTCCGGGAGGTGGTTGATTTGTTCCTCCTGGACGCATCGGCGCGTCTTCTCGCGAGACGCGAGATTACGTCACAGCCGGCCCGCGCATGCGCATCGCGGGCCGGCATTTCGCAGCACAGTATTTCGTCAGCAGCCTGCCGGCCACGATCATTGGCTGGCAGGCTGCTGATTTTTAAAAAATCCAATCAGCAGCCATTTAACCCCACATATTAGTAAATATGATGGGGTTATATGGCTGCTGTGCTCCTCTGCTCCTTCTTTTGGTCGGTTGGTTCCAGCAGAGGAGCAGAGGAGCACACATCACTGTGAGTACCCACTACACCACACTTAGCCCCCAGATCACCCCAATTAACCCTTTGATCACCCCTTTGATCGCCCCTGTCAATCACTAGTGAAAGGAAAAAAGTGATCAGTGCAAACTGTCACTTTTTTTTTTCACTGGTATTGACCGTTAGGTTTTAGGTATAGTTTAGGCCCCTTGGTTAGGTAGTTTAGGGATCGGTTAGCGCCCAGCCCACCGCACCGCAGTCCGTTATTCGCTGATTAGCGTATCGCTAATCAGCATTTGTACTTTTATAGTATCTGGAAGTGATCAAAACTGATCACGGTCAGATCTATAATAGTACTAGTGTCACTTTAGTTCTCCCTCCACGTAAAACGCAGTGTTTGCCCGATCGGTCGCCCACACGTGCGTACACCCACGCCCGCCCCACCGCAGTGACAAAAAAAAATTATTTTTTTTGATCGCTGCACATTCATTTTACACGCACTGCGGCGATAAAAAAATCAGTTTTGATATTTTTTATCAACCGCAGCGGCCTCCGGTACTTCGCTAGCCTCCCATTTGTAAGACAGGCTTGCTTTTTTTTTCTTGGGTAGTCTCAGGGAATACCCCTAAATTTAGTTGCCCACATGTCTAACAGGGGGTATTCTTCTGAAGAGGCCTACAGGCTTCTGACCCAGTCGGATGAGGAGTGGGAACCCTCATCTGATGAATCCAGCGGGTCAGAATACGAACCTGTAGAAACCAGTGGCTCTCTGACCCAAAGTTCGGACGAGGAGGCTGAGGTCCCTGATAGCAGCAGGCGTACCCGGCCCCGTGTCGCTAGACCGCAGGTTGCGCAGGATCCGCTTCAAGAGCAGCAGAGTGGGGCTGGTGCTGTCGGATTACGTGGTGAGGCATACACCAGCAGCCCAGCCCTTCCTGGACCTAGTACCAGCACTGCCGTACAACCTGGTGAAGTAGCGAGCACCAGAAGGGCAGTTGAAGCTGGTACGGTGGCACGTGCAGTAGTGACCCCGTCGCAGCCACCGCAAAGACGTGCCCGTAGAGCCCCTAGAGTCCCTGAGGTGCTGGCAAACCCTGATTGGCAGTCCCCAACTTCAGCCGCACCTGTAGTTTTCCCTTTCACTGCCCAGTCTGGAGTTCGGGTTGAGACAGCTCAGATCGATTCGGCCCTGGGATTTTTTGAGCTGTTCTTGACTGCGGAGCTTTTAGACTTAGTCGTGGCAGAGACAAACCGGTATGCCATACAATTTATCACCGCTAACCCGGGAAGCTTTTATGCCCAGCCTTTCCGGTGGAAACCAGTCCAAGTTTCCGAACTTAAAACTTTTCTGGGCCTCCTCCTCAACATGGGCCTGACAAAAAAGCATGAATTGCAGTCATATTGGTCCACGAACCCGATTCATCACATGCCCATGTTCTCTGCTGCTATGTCCAGGACACGATTTGAGACCATCCTGCGTTTCCTGCACTTTAGTGACAACACCGCCTCCCGTCCCAGAGGCCACCCTGCTTTTGACCGGCTCCACAAAATTCGGCCCCTCATAGACCATTTCAACCTGAAATTTGCAGATTTGTATACCCCTGAGCAAAACATCTGCGTAGACGAGTCCCTTATACATTTTACCGGGCTCCTTGGCTTCAAACAATACATCCCAAGCAAGCGCACCCGGTATGGGGTCAAACTGTATAAGCTCTGTGAAAGGGCCACAGGCTATACCCACAAATTTCGGATCTATGAGGGAAAAGATCAGACCCTGGAGCCGGTCGGTTGCCCTGACTACCTGGGGAGCAGTGGGAAGACAGTTTGGGACTTGGTGTCACCCTTATTCGGCAAGGGGTACCATCTTTATGTGGACAATTTCTACACAAGTGTGGCCCTCTTTAGGCATTTGTTTCTAGAACGGATTGGCGCCTGTGGTACCGCGCGAACTAGTCGCGCGGGCTTCCCCCAACGGCTCGTTAGCACCCGTCTTGCAAGGGGGCAGAGGGCCGCACTGTGTAACGAAGAACTGCTCGCGGTGAAATGGAGAGACAAGCGTGACGTTTACATGCTCTCCTCCATTCACGCAGACACGACAATCCAAATTGAGCGAGCAACCCGTGTCATTAAAAAGCCCCTCTCAGTCCACGACTATAACCTCCACATGGGAGGGGTCGACTTCAATGACCAGATGTTGGCTCCGTATTTAGTTTCCCGACGCACCAGACGCTGGTATAAGAAGGTGTCTGTATATTTAATTCAATTGGCTCTGTACAATAGTTTTGTTCTCTACAGTAAGGCTGGGAGAACTGGATCCTTCCTCAAATTTCAGGAAGAGATCATCGCGAACCTCCTGTATCCAGGAGGTTCCGTGGCCCCATCCACCAGTGTAGTTAGCCGTCTACACGAGCGACACTTCCCCAGTGTCGTTGCTGGTACCTCAAACCGACCGCCACCCCGAAAAAAATGTCGTGTCTGTAGCAGGAGTGGGATAAGGCGTGACACCCGCTATTTCTGTCCTGACTGTCCCGACCACCCTGCCCTATGCTTAGGGGAGTGTTTCCGAAAGTACCACACACAGGTACACCTAGCATAGGGATCATCTCACCAGGATAGGCACACAGGGCTATTAGGGCCCATTCACTCACAGCTGCTGCAAACGTCTCCTTTCACATGGGACAAAGTGCATAACGCACTTCGCCACATCTTTGGGCGATTTGCGCTTTGCACATTGACCCATGGGGAAGGAGAGGTTTGTTCTATAAAGGTAAAAAAACAAAAAAAAAAACAAAAAAAAACACCAGTAAGCAAACAGGTTAATGTTTAGTTCCAAAAGTTAAAGTTACATGTTCTGTTCCAAAGTTAATAAAATTATTGCGTTGTGGCCTGGTTTTTTCTTTTTTTTGTTTTTTTGTTTTTTTACCTTCCAGGTGGACCAACCGATCTACTAGCTGCAGCACCGATGTGCATTCTGACAGAAGCATTGCGCTGCTGTCAGATTACACGCAAGTCGGTGTATGCGGCGCTGCAAGACGGGATTTTCTCCTCTGCAGTGACAGATACGTTTGCCAAGGCATACGAGCTGAGGAGGAGGCGGCGTTCCTATGCTTTGGCAAACACTTTGTATATATATATATATATATATATATATAAAAAAAAAATCCCGGCAATGATTTATTCATCCACATCGATTGATGCGAATGGAGAAATCTGGTTTGCCAGGGCATACGAGCTAAGTGGGTATGGATGTAGGGCGGAGCTCCTATGTCCTGGCAGACGCCTTTCCCCTCAATTTTTTTTTCCACATTGATCGATGCGAATGAAGAAATCTGTGCCGTTCATTTTTTTCTTTCAGCCCAGAGGCTGAACGGAAAAAAAAATCTCATTACCTGCATGCTCAATATAAGGAGAATAGCAGAAACTCCTAATGCTGGCCATACATGTAATGATTGCGGAGACCCTCAAATGCCAGGGCAGTACAAACACCCCACAACTGACCCCATTTTGGAAAGAAGACACCCCAAGGTATTTGCTGAGGGGCATATTGAGTCCATGAAAGATTTAAATTTTTGTCCTAAGTTAGCGGAAAGTGAGACTTTGTGAGAAAAAACAAAAAAAAATCAATTTCCGCTAACTTATGCGAAAAATTTTTTTTTTCTATGAACTTGCCAGGCCCCTCATTGGATACCTTGGGGTGTCTTCTTTCCAAAGTGGGGTCACATGTGGGGTATTTATACTGCCCTGGCTTTTTAGGGGCCCTAAAGCGTGAGAAGAAGTCTGGGATCCAAATGTCTAAAAATGCCCTCCTAAAAGGAATTTGGGCACCTTTGCGCATCTAGGCTGCAAAAAAGTGTCACTTATCTGGTATCGCCGTACTCAGAAGAAGTTGGGGAATGTGTTTTGGGGTGTCATTTTACATATACCCATGCTGGGTGAGATAAATATCTTGGTCAAATGCCAACTTTGTATAAAAAAATGGGAAAAGTTGTCTTTTGCCAACATATTTCTCTCACCCAGCATGGGTATATGTAAAATGGCACCCCAAAACACATTCCCCAACTTCTCCTGAGTTCGGTGATACCAGATGTGTGACACTTTTTTGATGCCAAGGTGGGCAAAGGGGCACATATTCCAAAGTGCACCTTTCGGATTTTGCAGGCCATTTTTTACACATTTTGATTGCAAAGTACTTCTCACACATATGGGCCCCTAAATTGCCAGGGCAGTATAACTACGCCACAAGTGACCCCATTTTGGAAAGAAGACACCCCAAGGTATTCTGTGAGGGGCATGGTGAGTTCCTAGAATTTTTTATTTTTTGTCGCAAGTTAGTGCAATATGAGACTTTGTAAGAAAAAAAAAAAAAAAAAAAAAAAAAACAACATCATCATTTTCCGCTAACTTGTGACAAAAAAAAAAAATTTCTAGGAACTCGCAGTGCCCCTCACGGAATACCTTAGGGTGTCTTCTTTCCAAAATGGGGTCACTTGTGGCGTAGTTATACTGCCCTGGCAATTTAGGGGCCCATATGTGTGAGAAGAACTTTGCAATCAAAATGTGTAAAAAATGGCCTGCAAAATCCGAAAGGTGCACTTTGGAATATGTGCCCCTTTGCCCACCTTGGCAGCAAAAAAGTGTGACACATCTGGTATCGCCGTACTCAGGAGAAGTTGGGGAATGTGTTTTGGGGTGTCATTTTACATATACCCATGCTGGGTGAGAATAATATCTTGGTCAAATGCCAACTTTGTATAAAAAAAATGGGAAAAGTTGTCGTTTGCCAAGATATTTCTCTCATCCAGCATGGGTATATGTAAAATGACACCCCAAAACACATTCCCCAACTTCTCCTGAGTACGGCGATACCACATGTGTGACACTTTTTTGCTGCCAAGGTGGGCAAAGGGGCACATATTCCAAAGTGCACCTTTCGGATTTCACCGGTCATTTTTTACACATTTTGATTGCAAAGTTCTTCTCACACATTTGGGCCCCTAAATTGCCAGGGCAGTATAACTACGCCACAAGTGACCCCATTTTGGAAAGAAGACACCCCAATGTATATTGTGAGGGGCATGGTGAGTTCCTAGAATTTTTTATTTTTTGTCGCAAGTTAGTGCAATATGAGACTTTGTAAGAAAAAAAAAAAAAAAAAATCATCATCATTTTCCGCTAACTTGTGACAAAAAATAAAAAGTTCTATGAACTCACTATGCCCATCAGCGAATACCTTAGGGTGTCTACTTTCCGAAATGGGGTCATTTGTGGGGGTTTTCTACTGTCTGGGCATTGTAGAACCTCAGGAAACATGACAGGTGCTCAGAAAATCAGAGCCGTTTCAAAAAGCGGAAATTCACATTTTTGTACCATAGTTTGTAAATGCTATAACTTTTACCCAAACCATTTTTTTTTGCCCAAACATTTTTTTTTTTATCAAAGACATGTAGAACTATAAATTTAGCGAAAAATGTATATATGGATGTCGTTTTTTTTGCAAAATTTCACAGCTGAAAGTGAAAAATGTCATTTTTTTGCAAAAAAATCGTTACATTTTGATTAATAACAAAAAAAGTAAAAATGTCAGCAGCAATAAAATACCACAAAATGAAAGCTCTATTAGTGAGAAGAAAAGGAGGTAAAATTCATTTGGGTGGTAAGTTGCATGACCGAGCGATAAACGGTGAAAGGAGTGTAGTGCCGAAGTGTAAAAAGTGGCCTGGTCATGAAGGGGGTTTCACCTAGCGGGGCTGAAGTGGTTAAAGGCTCTCACAAGCGGCCCCGAACGGATCCGTCCAGCCCTAATGCATTCTGAGTGGATGCGGATCCGCTCAGAATGCATCAGTCTGGCAGCGTTTGGGCTCCGCTCCGCTCAGCAGGCGGACACCTGAACGCTGCTTGCAGCGTTCGGGTGTCCGCCTGGCCGTGCGGAGGCAAACGGATCCGTCCAGACTTACAATGGAAGTCAATGGGGACGGATCCGTTTGAATTTGACACTATATGGCTCAATTTTCAAACGGATCCGTCCCCCATTGACTTTCAATGTAAAGTCAAAACGGATCCGTTTGCATTACCATGTACTTTCACACATGCGTTTTTCTTTTCCGGCGCTGAGTTCCGTCACAGGGGCTCTATATCGGAAAAGAACTGATCAGTTTTATCCCCATGCACTCTGAATGGAGAGTAATCCGTTCAGTTTGCATCAGGATGTCTTCAGTTCAGTCGTTTTGACTGATCAGGCAAAAGAGAAAACCGCAGCATGCTACGGTTTTCTCTCCGGCGAAAAAAAACTGAAGACTTGCCTGAACGCCGGATCCGGCATTTTTTCCCATAGGAATGTATTAGCGCCGGATACGGCATTCAGAATACCGGAATGCCGGATCCGTCGTTCCGGCATGCGCAGATCGGTAAAAATGAGAAAAATGTACAAGACGGATCCTTCGGTCCGCATGACAAGCGGAGAGACGGATCCGTCCTTGCAATGCATTTGTGAGACGGATCCGCATCCGGATCCGTCTCACAAATGCTTTCAGTCAGCTGCAGATCGGCGGATCCGGCGGCCAGTTCCGACAACGAAACTGCCTGCCGGATCACACTGCCACAAGTGTGAAAGTAGCCTTAGCTTAGAGACATAATAAATAAGTTCAGTGATATCTCGGAATATAAAGTTAACTGGGCAAAATCAGTACTGCTACCACTGGATCAGAAAAATCCACCGAACTCCCTAGGTATTAAGGTACTAAAAATACGGAATCTATGGACTATTTGGGTATAAAGCTAAGTGCAAGCATATTAGATTTTGTGAGATTGAAAGTCACCCCTCTGATGACTAGATGTAAAAGTAATATTGGAGTCTGGCAGAAGCCATCTATGGGTCAGGCAGACAGAATCGCATTAATAAAAATGATTCTGCTCCCCCAGATTCTGTATATTTTGGCATCATGTCCAGTTTGGATAGAAGATAATTTCTTTAACCATTTGGAACGATTGCTGAATGACTTAATCTGGGGAAGAAAAAGGGTAAAACTTAAGCAAAAATATCTCTGGATGGCGGAAGAGGACGGAAGGCTATCGGTTCCTTTTTTTCAAGGGTATTACTTAGCTGCTCAAGTTCAGTGGATAAAGTCAGGGGGAAATATAAAATAATTTTTGGAATGGGGCTTTAATGGCCCAAAATATGGTATATTTAGCATATTGGAGACGGGATTTATCAAAAATAAAGGTAAAAAATGCCCAATCTGTCGAATGGTGGATTTGTCGTGGGGAAAGAAAATTGGAATTTTTAACACTTCAAACTTTTCACCTTTGTGGGGTAATAGCAACATTGTAGAATTTCAATTAATCACGGATTATAAATATTGGGTAAATCATCGTATCATTTACGCCTCACAATTAGTTAAAAGTGGGATAATAAGAACACTAAAAGATTTATGCCCTGGAATTAGCATAGATTTAATGAGTCAATATCGGTATTATCAATTAAAACACACATTTGAAGCCACACAAAATAGGGATTATTTTATCACAATAAATCACGAATTTATAGACTTCTGCAATAAACACATGACAACAAAGGTGACCATCTCTCAGGTGTACAGGTTAATAAGGAAGGGATTGGCAAATAATAGTGAAGAAAAATGGGCAAAGGATATAGGATCAGATATAATTGAGTGGGGTAATATCTACAGAAACATTAAAAAGACAACGATATCTGGTAACTTTAGGATTATCTATTTTAACATTATTCACAGAATATATTTGACTCCAATATTATTAAGTAAGATTTATAAAGAACGAGAACCCGGCCGCTGGGGGAGTGGGTGGGATGAGTGGGGGGAAGGATTGGAGTGACCATTGGCGACAACCACCGAGACAACCATCATGGAGGGGAAGAGGGAAAGGGGAGATAAGTCTGTATCGACAGTGGGAGATCGAGTATAATTCAATATGGAAGGGGATGGGAATATTTGCGAATGTCCCAATACCAATACAGATGACGCATTAATCCTTATTTTATCTTCTGCATAATGGGACATATAATGTATTATGTCTGCCATGTTGGCAGAAGTTGTACTGATGTATTTGGACTCGGCACTGTCAAATCTCTCTTTTATAATTTTGTGTAAGAAAATTGAATAAAGAAATAAAAAAAATAAAAAAATAAAAAACGTAGGTGACAGCGGAAACCCTGATGGAAGTAGGGCCTGCAATCCTTGGCGTCGGTAGCACCTGTGCCATCCCAGGGTACGACTCGCTCCCGGCCTCCACAACGTTCCTGGCCAAAAGCACTTGTCCATGTGTCAGTCATTAAATGGACCTTCCCAATAACTGCGTTGGTCAGGGCACGGGTGATGTTACGGGACACATGCTGGTGTAAAGCTGGTTGCTGGAGACAGAGTACTGCGGGACAGCCGCCGACATCAGGCTGCGGAAAGCCTCAGTGTCCACAAGCCTAAATGGCAACATTTCCAGGGCCAGCAGTTTAGTGCTATGGTCTCCGGGTGAGTGGCTGGGTATTTGCGCTTTTGTTCAAAGGCCTGGGGTATAGACATCTTTATGCTGTGCTGGGACACAGAAGTGGGTGTGCTAGCTGATGGTGCTTGCGAAGGTCCAGGTGCATGGAGGGAGGCATATGGGCCTGCGTCTTGGACAGGGGATTGGCCAGCACGTAACACAGGGGAAGAGGAGGCAGTGGTGTGACCCGCAGACACTGGTTGTGGACCCAGGCATTTGACCTACCTATTAGAGTGCTTTGATGTCATGTGGAGCATCATGCTGGTGGTGGTGAGGTTGTTAGTGTTCACGCCCCTGCTCATTTTGGTAGGGCACAGGTTGCAAATGACAATTCATTTATCATCCGCACTTTCCTCAAAAAAGCACCAGACTGCGGAACACCTACCCCTTGGCAAGGGAGATTGCCGTAAGGGGGCGCTCCGGGAAACAGTTGCGGGCCTGTTTGGTGTGGCCCGCCTTCTCCCTTTTGTCACTCCCACTCTGTACTGCTGCCCTCACTCAGCTTGCCACCTTCCCAGGTTGGGTCAGTGATTTCATCGTCCACCACCTCCTCTTCCACTTCCTCACTCTGGTCATCCTCCTGACTTGTTGACCTAACAAATATCTCACTTATTGACAACTGTGTCTCATCCTCATCATCAACCTCTTGAGACACAAATTGCCGTTGACTTATTGGCAACTGTGTCTCATCATTATCATCCACCTGGTGAAACACTATTTGCCATTCCGCACTGTCATCTTCTTCTGACTTTAGATGCTCAAGAGTTTGGGAATCAATGCACAAGATCTCCTCATGTCCCTCTTCAAGCGGGCTTGGCGAGAGGCCCAAATCAAGGAATGACGATGAAAAAGCTCCTCGGAAGATCCGAGTGTGGGATCACTTGTTTGCCAAGACTCTCCATGGAGGGAGTACTGAGGATGAGGGTGAGGATTCTGTTGACCAGACTCTTGGCTACTGAGACTGGACTTTGTGGAAGACAGGGTGGTTCTTAACCGACTTGTAGCATTATCTGCTGCAATCCAACCGACTACCTGGTGTCCTGCGCCGCCCTGCAAACTGGGACATGAAGCTAGGTATCGTGGATAAGTGTGTTTCTTGTGTTCTGGCAGCAGGCACAGTTTCACCGCGCCCAGGGCCACGGCCTCCGCGTGCACCATCAGCAGCACGGCCACTTCCCCATCTCTTACTGCTCACCTTGCGCATATTAAATGGTATATATATATACTGTCACACATACAGTAGTGCAGGTTTTGTAAGTGTATGCGCAAATAAAGTACACAGAATGTCATAGATATTTTTAGGATGCGCACACGTTAAACAGGAGGTATAGCGCAAGTAATGTCGTTGTCACCACCACCTAATAAAAAATTACACCGAATGAATGTCACTGATATTTGGGATGGGCCAACGTTATACAGGAGATGTAGCGCAGGTAATGTAACTGTCCGCAGCATACACTGTCTACGGAAAAAGTACACTTTATGACAGATATTTTTAGGCTGTGCACACGTTATACAGGACATGTAGCACAGATAATGTCGCTGTCACCAGCGCCGAAAAAATAATTACACTGAATGTCACTGATATTTCGGATGCTCTAACGTTATACTGGAGATGTAAATGCAGGTAATATTGCTGCCACCAGCAGCTAAAAAATTAGAATGAATGTCACTGATATTTCGGATACACAAACGTTATACAGGAGATGTAGTGCAGGTAATGTAACTGTCCGCAGCGGACACCGTCTACTTCAGTAGTGTCCTGGCTGCCATGGTAGCCGATCGGAGCCCCAGCATTACACTGCTGGGTCTCCAATCGAGAGGCACTGGGGGCTGATGGAGAGGCTACTGGGGGCTGATGGAGAGGCTACTGGGGGCTGCTATGAGGCTACTGGGGGCTGATATATGGCTACTGGGGGCTGCTATATGGCTACTGGGGGCTGCTATATGGCTACTGGGGGCTGCTATGAGGCTTCTGGGGGCTGCTATGAGGCTTCTGGGGGCTGCTATAAGGCATGGGGCTCTTATCTGAGGTCTGATTGGGGTTAATTCATATTGGGGTCTGAGCTGAGGTGTGATCTAAGGTCTTATTGGGGTCTTATTAACATTGGGGATCTTATTGGGGCTGTTAGCTGAGGTCTGATTAACATTGGGGGTCTGATTGGTGGTCTGACCTGAGGTATAATGAAATATTTTTTTTTTCCGGAGCAGCTTGGAGAAAAAAGGCCTCACAGTCTCCTACACTCCTTCTGCACTGGCCAAGCGAGCCAGCGCCCCTGAGGCCAAGCCTGTCAGCACCCCTGAGGCCAAGCATACACAGGAGATGTAGCACAGATAATGTCGCTGTCACCAGCAATGAAAAAAAATTTAAACTGAATGTCACTGATATTTCGGATGCGCTAACGTTATACTGGAGATGTAAATGAAAGTAATGTTGCTGCCACCAGCAGCAAAAAAATTATACTGAATGTCACTGATATTTCGGATACACAAACGTTATACAGAAGATGTAGCGCAGGCAATGTAACTGTCCGCAGCGGACACCGTCTACGGAAAAAGTACACTGGATGTCACAGATATATTTAGGCTGCGCACATGTTAGACAGGAGATGTAGCACAGATAATGTCGCTGTCTGCAGCGGCCAAACAATTGCAAGCTATTTAGCGTAGGTTGCACTAAAAATATATATTGCTGCCACACACAATAGTCCCTAAAAGAACTTTTGGGTCTATAACAAGTATAAAAACTAAAATATTGCTATTTCAATCCCTACACTATCTATCCCTTCTGCTCTCCAGCTCTCCCTGACTAAGACTGAGCCGAACACGTGTCATCGGGTGCCAGTGGCGTAGCTAGAAATGACTGGGCCCCACAGCAAATTTTTGAATGGGGCCCCCCTCCCCCAGTAATTTATTCACAACCCCTTTCTTTCATGCCGCCCCCATTCCTGTGGCTAGTATAGATCGCTTTCTCACACCAGGCCCGGCAGCTATTCCATCCGTTTTATACACTGTCTATACTGTCACTGTATATAATTTCATTGTGTAATACTGTTGAGGGGGCCCTGACAAAATCTTTTAGTCCTCCTTCTCCTGGATGGGCCCCCTTCTGGGTCAGGGCCCCAAGGCAGCTGCTTCCCCTGCTTCCCCTATAGTTACACCCCTGTCGGGTGCTATATAGCACCCGATGATGCATTTCGGCCAGCCAATCACTGTAATGCCAGTAGACAACATGGGGGCTGATGGAGAGGCACTGGGGGCTGATGGAGAGGCACTGGGGGCTGGTGAGAGGCACTGGGGGCTGGTGAGAGGCACTGGGGGCTGATGGAGAGGCTACTGGGGGCTGCTATGAGGCTTCTGGGGGCTGATATATGGCTACTAGGGGCTGCTATTAGGCTACTGGGGGTTGCTATAAGGCTACTGGGGGGCTGCTATGAGGCTACTGGGGGCTGCTATGAGGCTACTGGGGGCTGCTATGAGGCTACTGGGGGCTGCTACAAGGCATGGGGCTCTTATCTGAGGTCTGATTGGGGGTCATTCATATTGGGGTCTGAGCTGAGGTGTGATCTAAGGTCTTATTGGGGTCTTATTAACATTGGGGATCTTATTGGGGCTGTTAGCTGAGGTCTGATTAACATTGGGGGTCTGATTGGTGGTCTGACCTGAGGTATAATGAAAAATTTTTTTTTTTCCGGATCAGCTTTGAGAAAAAAGGCCTCAAATTCTCCCACACTCCTTCTGCCCGGCCAAGCGAGCCAGCGCCCCTGAGGCCAAGCCTGTCAGCACCCCTGAGGCCAAGCCTGTCAGCACACCTGAGGCTAAGCCAGCCAGCACCCCTGAGTCTTCAGAACTGTAAGTAAATTATATATAAGGGGAGCTTATAATATGAAAGTGACAAATTATGTTTGAACAGACATACAGGGAGTGCAGAATTATTAGGCAAGTTGTATTTTTGAGGATTAATTTTATTATTGAACAACAACCATGTTCTCAATGAACCCAAAAAACTCATTAATATCAAAGCTGAATATTTTTGGAAGTAGTTTTTAGTTTGTTTTTAGTTTTTGCTATTTTAGGGGGATATCTGTGTGTGCAGGTGACTATTACTGTGCATAATTATTAGGCAACTTAACAAAAAACAAATATATACCCATTTCAATTATTTATTTTTACCAGTGAAACCAATATAACATCTCAACATTCACAAATATACATTTCTGACATTCAAAAACAAAACAAAAACAAATCAGTGACCAATATAGCCACCTTTCTTTGCAAGGACACTCAAAAGCCTGCCATCCATGGATTCTGTCAGTGTTTTGATCTGTTCACCATCAACATTGCGTGCAGCAGCAACCACAGCCTCCCAGACACTGTTCAGAGAGGTGTACTGTTTTCCCTCCTTGTAAATCTCACATTTTATGATGGACCACAGGTTCTCAATGGGGTTCAGATCAAGTGAACAAGGAGGCCATGTCATTAGATTTTCTTCTTTTATACCCTTTCTTGCCAGCCACGCTGTGGAGTACTTGGACGCGTGTGATGGAGCATTGTCCTGCATGAAAATCATGTTTTTCTTGAAGGATGCAGACTTCTTCCTGTACCACTACGTGCAGAATTATTAGGCAAATGAGTATTTTGACCACATCATCCTCTTTATGCATGTTGTCTTACTCCAAGCTGTATAGGCTCGAAAGCCTACTACCAATTAAGCATATTAGGTGATGTGCATCTCTGTAATGAGAAGGGGGGTGGTCTAATGACATCAACACCCTATATCAGGTGTGCATAATTATTAGGCAACTTCCTTTCCTTTGGCAAAATGGGTCAAAAGAAGGACTTGACAGGCTCAGAAAAGTCAAAAATAGTGAGATATCTTGCAGAGGGATGCAGCACTCTTAAAATTGCAAAGCTTCTGAAGCGTGATCATCGAACAATCAAGCGTTTCATTCAAAATAGTCAACAGGGTCGCAAGAAGCGTGTGGAAAAACCAAGGCGCAAAATAACTGCCCATGAACTGAGAAAAGTCAAGCGTACAGCTGCCAAGATGCCACTTGCCACCAGTTTGGCCATATTTCAGAGCTGCAACATCACTGGAGTGGCCAAAAGCACAAGGTGTGCAATACTCAGAGACATGGCCAAGGTAAGAAAGGCTGAAAGACGACCACCACTGAACAAGACACACAAGCTGAAACGTCAAGACTGGGCCAAGAAATATCTCAAGACTGATTTTTCAAAGGTTTTATGGACTGATGAAATGAGAGTGAGTCTTGATGGGCCAGATGGCTGGATTGGTAAAGGGCAGAGAGCTCCAGTCCGACTCAGACGCCAGCAAGGTGGAGGTGGAGTACTGGTTTGGGCTGGTATCATCAAAGATGAGCTTGTGGGGCCTTTTTGGGTTGAGGATGGAGTCAAGCTCAACTCCCAGTCCTACTGCCAGTTTCTGGAAGACACCTTCTTCAAGCAGTGGTACAGGAAGAAGTCTGCAAGGTAAGAAAAACATGATTTTCATGCAGGACAATGCTCCATCACACGCGTCCAAGTACTCCACAACGTGGCTGGCAAGAAAGGGTATAAAAGAAGAAAATCTAATGACATGGCCTCCTTGTTCACTTGATCTGAACCCCATTGAGAACCTGTGGTCCATCATCAAATGGGAGATTTACAAGGAAGGAAAACAGTACACCTCTCTGAACAGTGTCTGGGAGGCTGTGGTTGCTGCTGCACGCAATGTTGATGGTGAACAGATCAAAACACTGACAGAATCCATGGATGGCAGGCTTTTGAGTGTCCTTGCAAAGAAAGGTGGCTATATTGGTCACTGATTTGTTTTTGTTTTGTTTTTGAGTGTCAGAAATGTATATTTGTGAATGTTGAGATGTTATATTGGTTTCACTGGTAAAAATAAATAATTGAAATGGGTATATATTTGTTTTTTTGTTAAGTTGCCTAATAATTATGTACAGTAATAGTCACCTGCACACACAGATATCCCCCTAAATAGCTAAAACTAAAAACAAACTAAAAACTACTTCCAAAAATATTCAGCTTTGATATTAATGAGTTTTTTGGGTTCATTGAGAACATGGTTGTTGTTCAATAATAAAATTAATCCTCAAAAATACAACTTGCCTAATAATTCTGCACTCCCTGTATATATATATGTTTTTTTGGGGGGGGAGGGTCGGGGTGGCAGTGGATCTTGAGTTCGCACACTTTTGTTCCCAGGACTTGACCCCTGGGGAAGGAGACTCGCCCGACATTACTTGGAACATGACAGTTGCAATTCTAGAAAATCTCTAAACATCAGTGAAGAAACAATAGCATAGTTAGACTGTAGTTGAGCACCATGGACAGCTCAGTGGCCGAGGCCATCACGCTGTGCTCTAAGGTAGAGCTTGAGAAACAAAACTGAGGAAACCTTTAGAATGAGCTGGAGACAATCTAATTTGTTATCTGAATTCCACCTACAAGCTTGAAACAAGTCAACAATTAACATCAAGAAGAGAGCAAACTTTACATAGAGAATGCTACAAGAACAAGTTAAAGAAGCTGTCTGATCTGTAGACAGCTCTTCATAATGCAGCAGGAATTCATTTTTGAAATTTGAGATTAACTGTTAAACAAATTTAGGAAAGGAATGTTGCAATGCCACAGCCACAGAGGCCCCCTAGAAATGGAAGATGGGTTACTGCAGGTTTTGGGAGACTTAGAGTTGTGGATAGAAGACATGTCCCACAGTCTGTGGCCCTCCATAATTCATTTGCTGCACTTTCAGAGCGCAAGAGCAACATGGAGGATGGCTCAGGCACAGTGGGTGAGGAACAATCATCTCCTATGCCTAAAGTATGCAAGACTGCAGCCAAAGACAAAAAGGAGAAGGCGAGGACTGATAGTAAGCAGCTGTTGGTGGGCAATTTTATCATAAAAGGTGTAAAGTTTGAGGAAAATGGTTTTGTGAGATGTCTCCATGGTGCTACCGCTAGCAGGGACAGATGACGTATCTTTAATATTGTTAGGCAAGCAAAGCAGGAAAGGGAGGTGGATGTTATTGTCCATCTTGGGACAAATGATCTGGCTTGCAATGAGGTTTCAAAGGTGAAGGAAGCTTTTCACACACTTGGTAATGATATACGGGAGGTTGCATCAACTGTTTCATTCTCTGCAGTTTTGCCTTTGCATAACCTTCAGCATGACAGGAAGATGTGCATTAAAGAATTCAATGTATGGCTTGGTGAATGGTGTCTGAACCAAGGTTTTGACTTTGTGTCTCATGTTAGCTTTCGTTGGAATGGAAAAGAACTGTACAAGAAACATTGTTTGCATCTTTCTCTCAAGGGAACGAATGTCCTCAGTGAATAGTTCAAAATATTTGCTAAGGAGCATTTAAACTAGGAAAGGGGGGCAAAAGAGTGATAATCCAGCAGTCCGACTGCCCCCCGGAACAATGCCAGAAGATGCCAGTAGCACATAGGTTAAGAAATGACAAGCTCAGAGTCTTGTCTACAAATGCTCGCAGTTTAGGGAATAATATCAATGAACTTGAGTCTATAATGGCATCTGAGAATATAGATTTAATGGCTGTTACTAAGACATGGTTCAATGGGAGTAATGACGGTGATATAACAATACCAGGGTTCTCTCTATATAGGAAAGACAGAGAAGGCAAGAAAGGTGGAGGGGTGGTCCTGTATGTGAAAGATAGCATAAAATCTAATTTAATACAAGTTAGCGAGACCAATTTAGAGTCAGTTTGGGTTATGTTGCAGCTTGATAATCATAAGGTAACTCATGTAGGTGTGATATATAGACCACCTAGCCAAGTCAAAGAATTAGATGATCTACTAGTTGAGGAAATAGCTAAAATGACATTGAAAGGGGAAGTTATCATTATGGGAGACTTTAATCTTCCTGATGTAAAATGGAAAACCAAAATAGCTAGTTCTGCCAGGAGTACAGATATTCTAAATTTCCTACTGGGATTATCTCTACAGCAAGTAGTGGAGTAGCCAATCTGGAAGGAGGCCATTTAGATTTAGTATTCACAAATTGGAATTTGATATCTGATATTACTGTTGGGAAAAGCTTGGGATCTAGTGATCACCAGTGTGGTTTACTATTAAGTACTGTGACTGAGTCACACCACACAAAAACAAAAGTTTAACATTTTAGAAAATCTGACTTTTCTAAAATTAGATTAGTGGTATACAAGTTCCTATCAGATTGGAACAGTTTCAGTTGAGTCCAGGAGAAATAAGACTACTTAAAAGTGGCACTATTGAAGGCAACAGATAATTGTATTAGGCTTGTCAGTAAAAGCAAAAAAAAGGGAAGAGACCACTGTGGCACTCAGCAAAAGTGGCCAAAATCATTAAAAACAAAAATATCGCATTTAATATGGGCAAATTTATAAGATTAGGCAGAGAGAGGCCAAGCACGTTATAAGAGCTTCTAAAGCACAGGCAGAAGAGAAATTAGCTCAGTCAGTGAAAAAAGGCGATAAGACATTCTTCAGACACATAAATGAAAAAAGGAAACTAAAACAAGGAATTACCAAATAAAAAAACAAAAGAAGGAAGGTATATGGAAGAAGATAAAGAACTAGCTCACTGCCTCAATGAATACTTCTATTTAGTTTTTATAAAGGAAAATGAAGGAAAAGAGCCTCAGTTAAGAAGGAAGACTAATACATCTTTTGATGCATGTGTCTTTACAGAGGAAGAGGTTCTAAGTCAGCTGTCTAAAATTAATACAAATAAGTTACATGAGCCTGATGGGATACACCCAAAGCTATTAAAAGAGCTTAGCGGTGAACTAGCAAAACCATTAACAGATTTATTTAACCAATCACTGGTAACAGGAGTTGTCCCAAAAGATTGGAAATTAGCAAATGTTGTGCCCATTCACAAGAAAGGTAGTAGGCAAAATAATTGTGGAGCCCCAGTTATGGGTCTTCAACACAGTGAAAGCCAGATATCCCTCGAAGGAAGGAAAACCAAAGCAAAGGGGTGTCCCCCTTACAGGGATCACCAAATCCACCATATTAAGTGGCCCCTATCTCAAGATCCCGCTCCTTTACAAGCTTTAAGGATGTGACGGGGAAGACCTAAGCCAGTTATCCATCCACAGCCAGCTGTTTCAGGGTGTTGCCCCTCATCAGTGTGGAGTAGGATTCTGGCTAACCGGGAGCAATGCCTTGGAGATTACGCAAGCAAAACAATGGCTGATCTTAGGGAGACCAGCTATAGAAAACACTGTGGAGCCTCATTTAAGAGTCTCAACACAGCAATCCAAAGTGTGTGGCTGGAACTGGGGGGGGGGGGGGGGGGTCTGCTGGCACTGCGATGATGTTTGTGGCTGAAACTGTGGTTGCTGCTGGCACTGCGGGGGTGTTTGTGGCTGGAACTGTGCGGTGCTTCTGGAACTGCAGGGGTTTTTGTGACTGGAACTGTGCGATGCTTATGGCACTGCAGGGGTTTTTGTGGCTGGAACTGTGCGGTGCTTCTGGCACTGCAGGGGTTTTTGTGGCTGGATTTGTGGGGTCTGCTGGCACTGCGGGGGTGTTTATGGCTGGAACTGTGCGGTGCTTCTGGCACT
Source organism: Bufo gargarizans (assembly GCF_014858855.1). Taxonomy (NCBI): domain Eukaryota; kingdom Metazoa; phylum Chordata; class Amphibia; order Anura; family Bufonidae; genus Bufo; species Bufo gargarizans. The sequence goes on along the minus strand of NC_058089.1, from coordinate 93,154,235 downwards.
GCAGGGTTTTTTGTGGCTTGAACTGTGCGGTGCTTCTGGCACTGCAGGGGTTTTTGTGGCTGGAACTGTGCAGTGCTTCTGGCACTGCAGGGGTTTTTGTGGCTGTAACTGTGTGGTGCTTCTGGCACTGCAGGGGTTTTTGTGGCTGGAACTGTGCGGTGCTTCTGGCACTGCAGGGGTTTTTGTGGCTGGAACTGTAGTTGCTGCTGGCACTGCGGAGGTGTTTGTGGCTGGAACTGTGGGGGCTGCTGGCATTGGGGGGGCTGAGGGCACTGTGGGAAGGTTGTTTGGAACTGGGGGCCTGATGTCATTGTGGGGGGCTGCTGGCACTATGCGGGGCTGCTGTCTCTGGGGGTGTTTATGGCACTTGGGGGGGGATTATGGCTCCCGTCGGATAATTTTTTTTAACCATTTTATTATTAGGGTCGTTCCAAAAAAAAAAAAAAAAAAGAAAAGAAATTTAAAGAAACATCTGCGGTGGGCAAGCCCAGATCTATATTTTAAAAAGTAAGTATTAAAAAAAAAAAAAATTGTTGATATATGAGGAAATAGTGCTCTACAAGTTCCTTTAACATTATCTGCATTTTGTCTGGTATTCTATTGCGTACAGATGTCATTAAAGAAGACAACAATAGACTGGAAAAACCCACCCAGAAGGCGACGTCGTATCCAGTGGCCGGTAAGTATAAAATCAACACTTGGAGTTTTTACTCTTTGATTCGTTGCATTAATCAGTATGTGCTCTTATTATAGATTTCTTCATCATCTGCTGAGGGCTCTCCCGAAGTGGCCTGCTCACCTGCCGAATCGCCAGCGTCCAGGGGAGGTGGACCAAGCCCGGACCGGGGCTGTCAAGAAGTAAGTATATATATATATATATATATATATATATATATATCGTAATTTTTTATTTTATTTAAGTACAGTCTTCTAAAAAAATAATATTTGTTTCAGCAATCTGCACCTAGAGCCGCCAGCGAGGATCCCCCAGTCGCCTACAGAGTCCGCGGGAATGAGCGTGGCGGTCGTAGACGTGTAAGTCTTGAATTAAGTAGTTTTAATTTGCATTTGGTATAAGGATTTGCATTAAATTTTGTATTTCGTTTTTTTCAGGGTTCCGTAGGCTCCACCAGGGAAGATGAGGAGTTCGGGGTTCCGACCATCGATAACCTGCTCCTCATCCAACTGGTGGAGGCGCGTCCAGCATTATGGGACCACTCCGACTGCCACCACGTTGATTATCGTCGTACCCAGCGGCTCTGGAGGGACATCTGTGCTGAAATTTTCGAGACCTGGGGGGATCTAAATGCGGCGGCTCAGGAGAAATATGGTAAGTAAAACAATATGTATTTTAATACATTAAAATATTGTTCTTTTCCTTTCATCATGCTGATTTTAGTTTTTATTGTTTTTTTCGATAGTCAAACTGGTTACAACGCGTTGGCGATCTATCCGGGACCGATTCAGGAGGGATTATAACAAGGAGGTTCAGGCCCCGAGTGGCTCCAGAGGAACCTCAGGGACCACCTACATCCATACGGCGGCCCTGGGGTTCCTACGAAAGGCGATGGCACCAAGAAGGTATATATTTTTAACAACTGTTTAAAAAATAAATTGTAAAGGGGCTGTCTGAGACAGTGGAGCGTTTGGCTCCGCTGTTTTGGCCAGCCCCCTACAGTCAGAGCGACAACTGTTCTCTCCGTCTGAGTGTAAGGGGCTGTGTGAGACAGTGGAGCGTTTGGCTCCCCTGTTTTGGCCAGCCCCCCACAGTCAGATGGACAACTGTTCTCTCCGTCTGAGTGTAAGGGGCTGCCTGAGACAGCCGAGCGTTTGGCTCCCCTGTTTTGGCCAGCCCCCTACAGTCAGATGGACAACTGTTCTCTCCGTCTGAGTGTTAGGGGCTGTCTGAGACAGTGGAGCGTTTGGTTCCCCTGTTTTGGCCAGCCCCCTACAGTCAGATGGACAACTGTTCTCTCCATGTGAGTTTAAGGGGCTGTCTGAGACAGCGGAGCGTTTGGCTCCCCTGTTTTGGCCAGCCCCCTATGGTATACGGTAGACATAGCATAGAACATGGATGTTTTATTTAAAGAACAATTCCTAACTTTCCTTTTTTTTTTCCTACCCCCCATCCCACACCAGTGGCCAGTACCGCCAACCTTTCCCTTCCCACCCCCCCGAGCTCGTGTTTCCTTCTGCTTCTTTTTCTTCTCCTGCCCCGTATTTTCCTCCTACTTCTTTTCAACCTCCCTCCACATGCTCGGATCCCCTCCTCCTCAGACCCTTCCTTTCTCCACACACCGCAATTACGCCCTGCATCCTTTCCTGTGGCCCGTAGTTTCACCTCAGTGGATCGCCAGGACAGGGGGGCTACCATTGCCAGCCCCAGAGCATCGAGTCCACGACAGTCCACCTCCCCTCACAGTTTTGAAAATGTATTTTAAAAAAAATTATGTTTATATTCATTTTATTTATTTACTGTATTAATTTTATTTTATTTTTTTTATAGTTTACTGCACTGTGTCTGTGTTTTTATTGTCCTGTACAGGGTAACCTTGGCACTACATCTGTGTTGAAATTAAAACTACCCTAGTTTTACTACTGTGCGTTTATTACAACACCCTTGGTAGTTTTTATATCAAAACAGCAATAGTGCCAATGTCGTAAGATCCATTAAAACCTGACCATCAATAATGAGCTATCTTTTGGCTCTTTATTGATCGTAGACCCTATGATTGGCACATGAGCAAGCAAATGCTTGTTCATTGTTCAATCTTGTGCCCTTTCATATGAGCCCTTGTGGGAGTCACGGTCCATCAGCATCATCAGGAATTCATTAATAAATTGTGATTTTAACGTTTAATGATTTCCCGATGACGCTAATATAACTAGTGTGATTACCACAAGGGACACGCAAGGGACATACAGTTTTTAAAGGGGTATTCACATAGACAATGAGGGATTTCACTTGAATATGCCCCCATTGTCTGATAGGTGTGGGTAACATTGGTAGGACCCGCACCTATATCGAGAACGGAGCGGGGAGCACTGTTGCTGTAGGACAAGAAATTTCCCATGGTATGTCCACCACCAAGCGCTAATCCCCGCCTCTCTCATAGAAATGAATGGAGGGCGGCAGCACAGTGCGACCTCATCTACTTTCTTGGCTTCGTTCTCAATATATGTGAGGGTACCAGCCGTGGGACCCGCACCTATAAGACAATGTAGGCATATCTTAAAGTGGTATGCCCCCATTGTATGAGATGAGAAAACCCCTTTAAGGCCTCCTGCACACGACTGTATGCCCCAAGAGACATACGGTCCGTGAGCGGGCCATATGTCCCGTAGTGGCATTGATCGTGCGCACGAGAGTACACAGCATCATAGTGTACAATCATCCTGTGCAAGTTCAGCTGCCCGCGGGGATATAGTCTTGCACTAATAGATCATATGAGTGTGGGACAATAGCCCAGTTTGCGGCACAACATAGTCAGCATCATGATGCTCTGTACTCCCGTACGCACGATCAATGACGATCAGGGACATATGGCCCGCTAACGAACACTATACATCTTTAAGTGCATGTAGTCATGTACAAGAGTCCGAAAGGTGTGGTCCATTATCAAAGTCGGACCAGCTTTGGAACTTCAACAAGATAGCCCTGGAGAAATATAGGAGCATTACAACCCTATAGATCTGAATGCATGAAGATGGAACCTAGAAATGCTTTTCTTTCCAAAACGGATCCGCTAAACGGATGACAAAACGGAAACCAACGTGACAAACGGATCCGTAATACAGACGGATCCGTACAAACGGATCCGTCTGAATGGCTTCCGTTTGGCTCAGTTTAGTCAGTTTATTAACGGATCAGTTTGAAATGCCCTTCAAACGGATCCGTGAAACGCAAGTGTGAAAGTAGCCTTAGAAGTGGAGTTAGGAAAACTAGAGGAATGGTCAAAAATCTGGCAACTAAAATCTAATGTTGATAAGTGCAAGATAATGCACCATTGTTTGCGCTAAAAGCATTTTGTTTTGCCATATTTCTAGAGAAAAAACAGACTTAGTTCATATTTGGTGTTATTTGCGCTAAAAGCATTTCTTGTCATATTTCACTACAATACGAGAAAAATAAACACAGTTCACATTTGGTGTTTGCGCTAAAAGCATTTATTGCCATATTTCTAGAGAAAAATAGAAAAATAGGCAGTTCCTATTTGGCTTTTTTGAGGAATATGGATTAATATTTACTGTCAGCCATGTCCTCACACCCCCATTTGCTGACAGATAGCGGAGGTAGTGAACTCCATAGGAGGGCCCTGCTTCAAAGCCCCCTAGCCCTGATTGTCATTTGATGCACCTCTTGGCATGTTCAGTGTACATGCAAAATAAGTTTCCACCCCCCAGCCATCTGAGTGTCAGTTGGCAAGGAAGAAAGCCCAGGGGGTCCAGGCTTCTAGGAGGAGGTCACACTTCAATCCACCAGTTTGGAGCCAAGCTGAATCCTGCAGAAAAAAACCCCAGTATGGGGTATCCGCCCTTGCCCAGGATCAATGAGACCTCCCAGACATGTTGGCATCTACCCTTCATAAGGAATTATGAATCGCCTGGCAATCGCAGGCGCAAACCGGATACATATTTGTGTCCCGGTGGCCACGAGGTACGTTCCCATGGTCTTTGTTTATTAGGATGAGGTCAGGGGAGGGAGGTATCCACATCTCCCAATAGAAACCACATAATGGTACCAGGTTTGGGCTCTACTTGTAGCCGGAACCCAGGCAGGTCCATTGGTCCCAGAACCATCTCCCTGTGACCCTCTGGTCTGTAGCTATGAACCCTAAAGGGTTTTGTGGGTCATCTGCTGCCAGCCCAGAAGTTTAAAGTCTGGTGCCAGCAAGTAGGCGCGTCTTTCTCTGAAGAGGGGTCACATCCTACAAATGTGTTTAGAGGGACCCAGGAACTAGCCGAGATCACGGCCCTTCATGTGGACTCCAGCAAAGAACATCTCACAACCAAAAGGAACTTCCATCATACCTGGTAACTGACTTTTACACTGCTTAACCCTGTTGTAACCATATAACCTGTATCTGTAACCTCAGACCACTATATATATTGTCTGTGTATATTGTGTTACATCTAGTGTGCCCCTACGGCGATTAAATCTATAATTTAATCTTGTGCTATCTTGTATCTCGATCACGAATCCCCACGTCTGTATTTTGGCCTAGTTATAAGCTACCGCGGGTTGGTTTCTGACCCTATATAATCCCGTTAGCGTAACGGGCTTATATCAAACGAGAACTGGTGGCAGATGCCCGGTCTGAGGAGGCGCAGTTTTCACTGCAGCAGTGAAAAGGCTCTCTCAGCTTGTTGCCTCTCTGTGCCCGCGTGGACAGGAGGTGTGTGTGTGTAAACTATACCAACCTGACCTTACGTGCTCCTCTGGAGGGCGTAACTTCACGTTTTTGGTAAACCCGTGACCATACCACTTGTGAGCTCGACGTAGTTGACGTCAAGCGGACACGAGGTGTGGTATTTATCACAGTGTTATTTGCGCTAAATGCGTCTCTTGTTGGAGGTTGGGGAATTGGATAGAGGGTAGGGCACCTTACTGTGGGTACTGGGGATGGTTCTCTCCCTGTACCCGCCCTACAATAGTCCTCTGCCCAGGGATGAACCCTAATGGTGGGATCACCCTGTCCCCATGCCTACCCTGTCTTGCCCCATCGAGTTTGGCAGGCGGCAGTCCAGACATCAGGGAGGCACCTCACCTGTGACATCTCTTTTCATCAGGAGAATAAGTGTGAGTCTTCTTCTCTCCCCCCCTACATGACCTGCCCCATGGCATCTACCAGGACACAGTAATTATATCAAACATTATCTGGTTTATTATCCTGTTTTTTTGATCCATGATGTTACTCTTAACAATTATCATCTCTTAACCGACCCCCTGAGGAACCATAGTGGGGAAACGCGTCAGGGTAAAAAGTGACATCAATAATTGTGTAAAAAATTCCAAATGTACAGGGCTGTACAGGGCAAGACAGGGTAGGCACGGGGACAGGGTGATCCCACCATTAGGGTTCATCCCTGGGCAGAGGGTCCATTCTCCAGGCTAATATTCACTTATACGGACACCTATACTATTATTTATATCTAATTCCTTGAGAATTCTATATATAGTAAGCACTATGGTCCCAGAAAATACACGGTGCACGTGGGCAGGTACAAACCAAAGTAGTTGGACAAAAACCTGGCACTCCCTGATAAGATGCGATTAATCTTCTTTTATTCCTTAGCGTATATAAGATTGCATTTTTGGCCTGTTCCATAGCCTTTTTCAACTGCTATTGTGTGTGCCCGTCCGAAACGTGTCCTGATATGCACTATGGAATAAAAGAAGATTAATAACATCTTATCAGTAACAGTACTAGGCGTGTATGCGCCATATACCAGCACACCGCCGCTGCAGTTTGTAGAACCAGACTCCGCAGAATTTTTTATTTTAGACTATTACAGGGCTTGACTGAGAAATGTAATTATCTCTTATAATCTCATTAAAGAACATTTGTAACCTCTCCTGATGTCTATGTTTTAGTAACTGCGAAGGTCATTTATGAAGCTGAAATACGCGTATTTCAGGCGCAGATTGCAGCGCAACGCAATCTTCAACTTTCTCAGATCACACCAGGTTTAATAAAGTGGGGCGGGGAAGGGGTCCGTCTCATTTACCATTTTCTACGCCTGTTTCCGCCTCTTCATAACTCCGGCGGATCCAACGCCAGGTATAGTGGTTTATTAAGACTGGCGCCTAAAACGCTATAACGTTATAATAAATGACCCCCTACATGCCTTCCCCATGAAATAACAATTCTCGGGTATCTTTTCTTATAAATATAGGTTGTTATTATTCATGTAAGACATTTACGGCGAAGTCGCAGATAGCGCCTGACATTTAGGCGTATTTCAGTATAATAAATAAGTCCCATTATCCTTTAAAAAGCATTACTTTAGCATCATACTGTGGCACACATAATACCTGTAGCTACCTAGTAAGAGGTGCAAGGACTACGTGCGCTGCCATGTGAATGTGACCTATTCTGAGGCCATCCATGTTTTTTGTGGTTAGCACGCAGAACCATTCAATTCTTTGGGGTCATGCACACATACGGGATTTTTGTGGATACTTCTGGCCTTTCTGCAAATTATAGAACATGTCCTATTCTGGTCTGTACTGCCGTACTGGTCTGTATTGATGGGAGTGAGAAAAATGCGGAATGCACAAGGAAGATATCCGTTTTTTGCGGACCTGTAGTTTGTGGACCAAAATATGTATACAGACGTGTGAATGAAGACTTTGTGAGCAGTGCATTTTTTTTTTTTGTTATTTCTGCATTTTGTTTAATTAAAATGAATATGTTTTAATTAATTATTTTGCTTTTATTAAATGTTAAAATTAAAGATTGGTTTACAATTCAAAAAACTACCATGGCTGCAATAAAGCCTTACGATGTGTGACCTATAGCTGAAATGCCTCTTGTTACCTCTGGAATACAGAAGATGGTGCTAGTGTAGCAGGCACTGCTGAGGAACGCATTCAGCCGGGTCACATTGAAGACACTTTACACCATTTTATCACTTTCGGTGCATTGCTATTAAAACTTGCAATCCCGTGCAAATACCAGACATAACAAGCTGCGGTGTAGCAGACGTTCACTTTACCATCATTTAAGGCTCAAATGTGAAAACAAAGTCCTGTAATTGCAATAAGCATACAAATAAGATATATAGTGTTGTTTACAGTAACTTTAGAATGTCAATTATAAGCAAAAACAATAGTGATTAAAAAATTTGCCCTTTCTTCTTTGTATTTTATAGTAGCGTTTGTCCTAATATTCCTTCTCCCGTGAATCAATATCGTAGTCCTGGGTATTAGATTCCAAATCATGCAGCTGCTATGGGTCCCAGCTCCACTGTTAAAGGGAGCTGGGCCCCATAAAGGAGATGGATAGTAAGACCTAATAACCATATTTTTCCCCAGACCTGGAGTTATCTGCAATATTTAATATGTATTGTTATGTATTTTAATGTATTGACCAGGTATTCCAGCTAGGAAGAGTATGGTTGGTAGTTGTAGGCTGGTCCTACTTCCTGCTAGGAGGTGCAGTTTTAGTTGACACAGAAGGGAGAGAAGCACATATGACAGCTTATTCTCCTGTGAGACCAACACTCCAGAGAGATTGGCAAAATCAAGAACACTGCTTCCAGAAAGCATCTGTGTGACAAGACAACAAAGTGATCAGCAGTATTAGGCCTCTTTCACACGGGCGAGATTTCCACGCGGGTGCAATGTGTGAGGTGAACGCATTGCACCTGCACTGAATCCAGACCTATTCATTTCTATGGGGCTGTGCACATGAGCGGTGATTTTCACGCATCACTTTTGCATTACGTGAAAATCGCAGCAAGGAATAGGACCTTTGATGACGTCACTACACTCATCACATGGTCCGTCACATGACCAATCACCATGGTAAAAGGCCATGTGATGGACCATGTGATGAGCACAGTGACGTCATCAAAAGGTCCTATTCCTCAAAGAAGAAGACAGAAGAGATGCCGGCTGGGCGAACAAGTGGATTAAGGTGAGTTAAATTTTTGTAATTTTTTTAACCCCTCCAGCCCTATTGCACTATGCATTCTGTATTAAGAATGCTATTATTTCCCCTTATAACCATGTTATAAGGGGAAATAATACAATCTACACAACCTTGAACCCAAACCTGAACTTTTGTGAAGAAGTTCGAGTCTGGGTGCCACATTCAGTTTTTTATCACGCGCGTGCAAAGCACATTGCACCTACACGATAAAAACTGAACAACGCAATCTCAGTTAAAACTGACTGCAATTGGGTACCTACTCGCGCGGGTTTGCCGCAACGCATCCGGACCTTATCCGGACACGCTCGTGTGAAAGAGGCCTTAGAGCATTACAGATACTGCTGAAAGGTGAGGGACAACACCTCAGACACCACCACCTACCTAAACTATTGCTAGACCAGACTAACATTAAGCCTATACTACAGTGGACACCTATATCCACAAGTGCCTGCTAGTTCCAATGAATAGCCATCCAACCAGCCACCATAAGTCCTCATATGGTGCCAGAATCTATATTTTCTACTTTATACTGCTGGATGTGCACTAAGTAAAGAGAGACTTTTATACATTTACTTCTGGCCTGATTCTTTAAACTACATTTCTACTGCACCGAACCCCAGAGAGTAATGTCCTGAGGGAGTACACCATGATGCAGCATCTCATCAGGGCCACTACCACTCCCATTCTCTGCACTGGCTCCTTAAGGGGCTCGCTGCACACACATCTATTTTTTTTTTCATTGCACATATTAGCTGTTTTTCAAAAATCCATTATTTGGGGACCAAAAATTGGATATTGCCGTATGCATAAAGTCTATGTGATATGAATTAATACAGGTAGATATAGTAGAGTGCCTAGCTGAAGGTGGGTAGAACATAGGCAGATGAAAGGAGGACAGACACAGGTAACAGTGAAGACTGTAATAACTATAATGTCATTGAGTTTGTTACCAATGCTTTTTTAACGTGAATTTAATTGTCAAAATAACAGAAAAATCTTTCATGTCACCTATTGAACCTAATGATATGTTCTTGGTTAGTCCAGGAAATATCTAAATATTACCAAATTGCCAGAACCCTTTGATTCAGAATTTTAATGGAGCTTCAATTTATATAAAAATGTCCCGAAGGTTAGTAAAAATGAAGTGATAATTTTTTATCATCTCCTGTGTGAATGTATAATGTTTTTAACCCATTAAAGGGGTTCCCTGGGCAAAAGATATTGATTACCTATCCTCTAGATAGGTTATCAATATCCAGTTGGATGCGGTCCGACACCAACACCACCATCAATTAGCTGTTTTGGATTGTCATGGCAGCGGAAACTATACAGTGAAAAAAGCTGGAGGCTGACAGCTCTATATACTGTGTAGTGGCTGACGTCAGAAACTACACAGTGTATGGCGCCTTCTGTTTCTGCTCAGTAAAATAGTCTCCTATACTCGAAAGAGCTGATCTGTGGGGGATACAGGTGTCAGAACCCACCGATCTGATATCGACTACCTATTCTGAGGATAGGTCATCAGTACTCTTAGCCTGGAGAACTAAGCTACTTTGGGATTCAGGAATGGTTTTCATTTTATTCCAACAATTATAACTTCTCGCCTTTGATGGTGTAATTTTTTTTTTATGTTTATTTTTATGCAAACATCTTTGTTTGTCGCACTATGGGACTTTTACATTTTAAAGTTCCTAATTTTAAGGGTAAATGCACTCGGAAAATGAGAAAATAACCCCTGTAAAACATATGTCTGGAAACGATTATGCTGAGATTGACAAAGTAAACTGTTAGTGGTGCATGGTTAGTGATCACACAACCAAGGTGGTGGCCCCTTTCTTTTGGGTTCTACACCAGGGTATATGCTGAGGCAGGGTCACATTAATACTGGATGGCATCTCTGGCATGGTAACGGTCATACAGATGCTAGATATCCTCCTGTGGTATGTCATTCTAAGCTGTTTCAACTTGGACTCATAGTGCTTGGGGGATCCATGTCCTCATCCAGTCCCAAACATTCTCAATGGGGGGTAGATTTGGTGATTGAGCAGTCCAGGGGAGCTGCTGGATACCCAAAAAAGCACATTGTGTAGCATGAGCAATGTGTGGGAAGGCCTTATCTTGTTGGAACATCACATCTCCTGACTGAATCAAAAAAAGGCAGTAGGACTGGTTCCACAGTGTCCTGGACATACTGAAGGCTGTTCTCTCCATGAATACCAGACGGGAGCAGCGAAGGTAGCTAATGACGCCCCACACCATGACACCCGAATGTCTCCATACTATGCATGATGGCAGTAGGCATTCTACTCTGTTGTAGCCATCAATGGCAAACAATAGCGATCAGTGATGGCAGTGACCTGCTAACTTCATTTTCTGGGTCAGTAGAATTACAACAATACCACATTTAAATAGTTTTTCTTGTGTTTTTAATACAGAAAATATTTTTTTCTTTGCATCATCACATTCTGACCCCCATAACTTTTTTTTATAGTCTTGTCTACAGAGCTGTATTTTTATTGATACTATTTTGGGGGGTGTATGACTTTTTGATGACTTTTTATTACATTTGTTTTGGTAGGTGAACTGACAAATGTATGAATCAGCCATATTGATTTTTTTTCTGTTACAGCGTTCACCGTATGGGATGAATGTGTTTATATTTTAATAGTACAGGTGTTTTGTTAGAGGCACCCGGGCTCTATGGTGCCCGCTCAGCTTCTGAGAGGGGCCATCTTTAAAAAGAAACAAGCATGTAGGGTGCATGTCGCGAAGAGGTAAAAAGATTTGTCCACGTTTGAAACACTTCCCCACTGGATCTGTGGAGGGAAGTATACTTATCTGCTCCCTCATGCTCAGTTCCAGCTCCTTTGATTCATCACACTCTGGAACCAGTCCCTGCTTATCAACTTCTGAAATGGATGGGCATTATGAGTATGGTTGCAGCCAATGACTGGCCGCAGTGGTGTCGTGAGAACTGAAGGATCAGGTAACTATGCTTTCCTCCACTGGTCTGGGGAAGGGGCTTCCCAAAAGGGTTTCAGAGCAGGACAATATATATCTTGCAAAATATGGTTTCGATTTGTTAACATTTTTCTGATGTGACAGGTGTAATAGATGAATGTTATTCCTGACCTTTTCATTCATACCACTTCTCGAGTCCCATTTTTCATATTATTTCCAGTGCCGCATGAACTGTGACTTTAATATTTAATAACTATATGAAAAAAAAAGTACTATATTAGCAATGGCTAATTCACCAGGTAGTGCTCTCATCAATAAAGAGCCTTCATTTCTCTGGTGTTTAATCTGTAGTTAATTAAAAGATGAGAAGATATTTACTCACTGACTTTATCTACTACAGTACGTCGAATGAAATTACCAGTCCGGGGTACTGTGGTGCTATTAAGATCCAAACTGAGTGGAAACTGGAGTTTAATGACTCACAAAGCAAATGCCGCTTCAGCATGAGGAGAAAGCGCGACTAAAGAAGTAATTGTTATGGGGTTCTAGCTTTATCGAGGACTTGTTACACTTATTAATGGCGTACATGCGAATAAACCAAAAAGTCATGTACTGGCAAAACTACCAACACATATTGACCTATAGGGTCCTTATACACAAGTGCGGCTCTGCCATTTTTTTAGCCCAAAAAAAAAATCTGAATAAGCTCAGTGCTGTTTGTATACATTATTTATCTGGGCAAGGTGTGCACTATCTGGGCACTGTCTTCACACTTGTGCTTGTATTGTATGGTTTGGCCAGCAGAAAAAAAGTGATGTAATGTAATCTCTATGCCCCAAATATGCATGTGTTGTGATTAAAGAGTCGCTGTACTTTCCCACAATTTCAATTTATTTAATAGAGAATGGTGTAACTAGCAAATTTCTAAATCAATTCCTTTAAAAAATATGCCTGCATCCACCTGAAAAACAAACAAACTGTAAAGTCATGGCTACTAGGGTTCTCACTCCCACCTAAGTTGCAGTCCTCTGCCTGATGTCAGGCAAGATCGGTCCCTACTTAACATAGACACAGAAGATGGCAGAGAGGAAGTGGGGGCATGTCAGCTATGGTAGCTAAGAGCCTGAACCTGATAAATGAACTGATTCTACACTGCTTCTGAATTCATAGAAGTGTCCTACCTTTCTGTAAGTGTGATCTCTCCCTCCTTACAGTGTCTGTTCTGTAATCTCCGGAGCTGGAAACAAAGATAATGGGAAGTAAAGGAAAGGACAGCACAGAAGTACTGCGCTGGCAAATTTCACAGAAGGAAGACTCCCTCTGCTTCTGAAAGAAATGCATCTAGCTGTGCAGCTGAAGAGGGGAATAATTAGGAGACATTAGGGAAGATTAAAAAAGACCTGTTCCTTCACAGATTGTACAAAGAAGCACAGCTATTATGCAAACTTAAAAAACAAACAAAAAAAAACTCAGGTATGCTTTACAGGGGATTGTCTCATCAGATAAAAATTACCATTCCAGCTTCTTAGAACTCCTGATTATAGCCGCTACAAAAATGTATCGCGATAGGAGGCAGGAGATCGGTGAGACTGGCAACACAGGGTTTGATCTAACATGTTTTCCGTTTGGATCAAATGACGTCTGTGTTGTTTCTGGTGCTTGCCACACCTTCTTTCTCCAGGTGTGGCTATTCGGGTCATTTAACCTTCTCTATTTATAGTTGCTTCTCCCACAATGCTGTGTTATTTATATCTTCTGTTTGGACCTTTGGATATATTGTGGTTGGATCTCAGCTGAGTTCCTGGTGCTTCCATTGCTCCTTTGAAGTTAAGTATTTCCTTTCCCTTTTGTATTTTGTTTTGGTTCTGTGTGTTGCATTTCCCTATTGTTTGTATTAGGCCTGAAGGAGACTCCCGTTCGTCCTTACTTTTGGAAGAACAGGTAGTCTCGTCCCTGCCAGTAGTACCAGGGTCCTATAGGGCTAGATAGGACTCTAGGTATTCCTGCGTATAAACTCATCTACCTCTGGGGTCTGTTCATAATAGTTGCCAGTAGTGTTGAGCGAGCACCAAAGTGCTTGTGTGCTTGAGTAGAACACTTTGCGATGCTCAGGTGTTCTACTGAGCACCTGAGCACAATGAAAGTCAATGGTAGAACCCCAGGCACCCCCTGCTCTGAAGAGGGGAGGGTGTCGGGACTCTAGTTCAGCTTAGGAGTCCCTACTCTGACTCCATATATAGCTATGTCCATATATGGTGTCAGTGCTTGGGGACAACCCAGTCTATTTAAATCTATTTTAGCCTGTATTTCAAAAAAGTTTCTGCCAAGATTCAAACTCACAAGCTTCTGTATTAGAGGCAAGGCACTTAACCATTCAGCTATAATAGCTGCATAGCCAGGTACCAAAAAACAAAAAAATTAAATAAAAAAAATACTGTACTGTACTTCTACTGAGACCTATACAGTAGAAGTCTCTTTTTTGAGATTGGCTATATAGTTTAGTGGTTAAAGCTCTGGACTGCTATGCAGAAGCTATGAGTTCAAATCCTGTCACAAACTTTTTCAGAAATAGATTCTAAACTTAATTTTAATATATATATATATATACAGGTCCTTCTCCAAAAATTAGCATATTGTGATAAAGTTCATTATTTTCTGTAATGTACTGATAAACATTAGACTTTCATATATTTTAGATTCATTACACACCAACTGAAGTAGTTCAAGCCTTTTATTGTTTTAATATTGATGATTTTGGCATACAGCTCATGAAAACCCAAATTTCCTATCTCAAAAAATTAGCATATTTCATCCGACCAATAAAAGAAAAGTGTTTTTAATACAAAAAAAGTCAACCTTCAAATAATTATGTTCAGTTATGCACTCAATACTTGGTCGGGAATCCTTTTGCAGAAATGACTGCTTCAATGTGGCGTGGCATGGAGGCAATCAGCCTGTGGCACTGCTGAGGTGTTATGGAGGCCCAGGATGCTTCAATAGCGGCCTTAAGCTCATCCAGAGTGTTGGGTCTTGCGTCTCTCAACTTTCTCTTCCCAAAATCCCACAGATTCTCTATGGGGTTCAGGTCAGGAGAGTTGGCAGGCCAATTGAGCACAGTAATACCATGGTCAGTAAACCAGTTACCAGTGGTTTTGGCACTGTGAGCAGGTGCCAGGTCGTGCTGAAAAATTAAATCTTCATCTCCATAAAGCTTTTCAGCAGATAGAAGCATGAAGTGCTCCAAAATCTCCTGATAGCTAGCTGCATTGACCCTGCCCTTGATGAAACACAGTGGACCAACACCAGCAGCTGACATGGCACCCCAGACCATCACTGACTGTGGGTACTTGACACTGGACTTCAGGCATTTTGGCATTTCCCTCTCCCCAGTCTTCCTCCAGACTCTGGCACCTTGATTTACGAATGACATGCAACAGTCCAGTTCTGCTTCTCTGTAGCCCAGGTCAGGCGCTTCTGCCGCTGTTTCTGGTTCAAAAGTGGCTTGACCTGGGGAATGCGGCACCTGTAGCCCATTTCCTGCACACGCCTGTACACGGTGGCTCTGGATGTTTCTACTCCAGACTCAGTCCACTGCTTCCGCAGGTCCCACAAGGTCTGGAATCGCTCCTTCTCCACAATCTTCCTCAGGGTCCGGTCCCCTCTTCTCGTTGTGCAGCGTTTTCTGCCACACTTTTTCCTTCCCACAGACTTCCCACTGAGGAGCCTTGATACAGCACTCTGGGAACAGCCTATTCATTCAGAAATTTCTTTCTGTGTCTATCCCTCTTGCTTGAGGGTGTCAATGATGGCCTTCTGGACAGCAGTCAGGTCGGCAGTCTTACCCATGATTGCGGTTTTGAGTAATGAACCAGGCTGGGAGTTTTTAAAAGCCTCAGGAATCTTTTGCAGGTGTTTAGAGTTAATTAGTTGATTCAGATGATTAGGTTAATAGCTCGTTTAGAGAACCTTTTCATGATATGCTAATTTTTTTAGATAGGAATTTTGGGTTTTCATGAGCTGTATGCCAAAATCATCAATATTAAAACAATAAAAGGCTTGAACTACTTCAGTTGGTGTGTAATGAATCTAAAATATATGAAAGTCTAATGTTTATCAGTACATTACAGAAAATAATGAACTTTATCACAATATGCAAATTTTTTTAGAAGGACCTGTATATATATACTAGGAAAAATGAACGGCACTCCAGAAGTAAAAGTGGTGAACCCTTTATTCACACCAGTGGTGCAACGTTTCGGCTCAGATCGCGAGCCTTCCTCAAGCTATATATATATATATATATGCTGTGTATAGTATAGTAAGTTTTTAGCCATAATATATTTACACATATTATTTATATAATATATAATATATTATGATATATGTAAATATATTATGGCTAAAACATCAGTAGTAGTTTCCCACATATTATGCATTCATATATATCAGAAGTATGATTTTATATATATATATATATATATATATATATATATATATGAATTTTTTTCTTCTAGTAATTACACATTTATTTTGTGCCATACATTTTTTACAATTACACTAAGAAATATAAAATATATAAACCTAATATAACCTCTTTTTTTTTTTTTAAAGTTTGTGATGGGATTTGAACTCACAGCTACTGCATCATAGGCAAGAACTTTAACCACTACACTATATGCTGCATCAGCAGTCACTAAAAAAAAATAAGATATGAGACTTGTACTGTATATGTCTTAGTAGAAGTACAGTACAGTAGAAGTCTCTTTTTTTATTTTTTTATTTTAAATAAGTAACTGGCTGTGCAGCTAATATAGCTGAGTGGTTAAATGCCTTGCCTCTAATATAGAAGGTTGTGAGTTTGAGTCCCGGCAGAAACTTTTCTGAAATACAGGCTGAATTAGATTTAAATACACTGGGTGTCCCCAAGCACTGACTCCATATATGGACATAGCTATAAATGGAGTCAGAGCAGGGACTGCTAAGCTGCGGACTCACACTGATGGATTCCCTCACTGTACAGAGATCTTCTGCATAGAAATAGAGGCAAAATTAGATTTAAATACACTGACTTGAGCACACGTGGTGTTCGGCCGAGCATGCTCGCTCAACACTAGTAGCCAGTTAGGGTTTTCACTAGGAGGTGTCAATCTTCCTTCCCTAGTTCTCAGGCCTGATTCCCTGTTCCCTTCTATGCTCGATGTGGTGTTTCCTTCCCACACCGAAGCGTGACAAGTAGTGATGAGCGGCAGGGGCAATATTCAAATTTGCGATATTTTGAGAATATTCGTCATATATTTGCGAATTCGCTATTTTCTTGATTGTGAAAATCGGAAATGTAATATTCACGTAAAGCACGCGCAATACAGGCGTGGGTCACTGTTGCTACATTTTCAAAGCTGCTAAAAGTTTCCTGAGACTGGAGAAAATGGTTGGCACGGCAGAAGATTGCAATAGCTTTATATGCAGATAGAGTGCTCCAATATATTTGCGTTTGCACTAATCAGCAATTAATGATGCGCATATTTTGGCGCAATATGCGAAACTTCACATTTTAGAGGGTCTGACTACATATTACTGATTGGTGCACTAAGTATTGTTGTGACATCACCGCACTATGTCTGTATGTATGTATGTATGTTTGGACAGCAGAACCTATCCCACTACCTAACACCCTGCACTGGAACAGCTCCACTATATCAGGATATAACCTACACTGACTATCTCCCACTAGGTATCTGTAATATATATACAGTACAGACCAAAAGTTTGGACACACCTTCTCATTCAAAGAGTTTTCTTTATTTTCATGACTATGAAAATTGTAGATTCACACTGAAGGCATCAAAACTATGAATTAACACATGTGGAATTATATACATAACAAAAAAGTGTGAAACAACAGAAAATATGTTATATTCTAGGTTCTTCAAAGTAGCCACCTTTTGCTTTGATTACTGCTTTGCACACTCTTGGCATTCTCTTGATGAGCTTCAAGAGGTAGTCACCTGAAATGGTCTTCCAACAGTCTTGAAGGAGTTCCCAGAGATGCTTAGCACTTGTTGGCCCTTTTACCTTCACTCTGCGGTCCAGCTCACCCCAAACCATCTCGATTGGGTTCAGGTCCGGTGACTGTGGAGGCCAGGTCATCTGGCGCAGCACCCCATCACTCTCCTTCATGGTCAAATAGCCCTTACACAGCCTGGAGGTGTGTTTGGGGTCATTGTCCTGTTGAAAAATAAATGATGGTCCAACTAAACGCAAACCGGATGAAATAGCATGCCACTGCAAGATGCTGTGGTAGCCATGCTGGTTCAGTATGCCTTAAATTTTGAATAAATCCCAAACAGTGTCACCAGCAAAGCACCATAACACCTTCTCCTCCATGCTTCACGGTGGGAACCAGGCATGTAGAGTCCATCCGTTCACCTTTTCTGCATCGCAAAAAGACCTGGTGGTTGGAACCAAAGATCTCATCAGACCAAAGCACAGATTTCCACTGGTCTAATGTCCATTCCTTGTGTTCTTTAGCCCAAACAAGTCTCTTCTGCTTGTTGCCTGTCCTTAGCAGTGGTTTCCTAGCAGATATTCTACCATGAAGGCCTGATTCACACAGTCTCCTCTTAACAGTTGTTCTAGAGATGTGTCTGCTGCTAGAACTCTGTGTGGCATTGACCTGGTCTCTAATCTGAGCTACTGTTAACCTGCGATTTCTGAGGCTGGTGACTCGGATGAACTTATCCTCCACAGCAGAGGCGACTCTTGGTCTTCTTTTCCTGGGGCGGTCCGCATGTGAGCCAGTTTCTTTGTAGCGCTTGATGGTTTTTGTGACTGCACTTGGGGACACTTTCAAAGTTTTCCCAATTTTTCGGACTGACCAACCTTCATTTCTTAAAGTAATGATGGCCACTCGTTTTTCTTTACTTAGCTGTTTTTTTCTTGCCATAATACAAATTCTAACAGTCTATTCAGTTGGCCTATCAGCTGTGTATCCACCTGACTTCTCCACAACGCAACTGATGGTCCCAATCCCATTTATAAGGCAAGAAATCCCACTTATTAAACCTGACAGGGCACACCTGTGAAGTGAAAACCATTTCAGGTGACTACCTCTTGAAGCTCATCAAGAGAATGCCAAGAGTGTGCAAAGCAGTAGTCAAAGCAAAAGGTGGCTACTTTGAAGAACCTAGAATATGACATATTTTCAGTTGTTTCACACTTTTTTGTTAGGTATATAATTCCACATGTAGTGTGGAAAGCACAGAGCAGAGCAATAACACTGCTGTCTCTCTCAGAACTTTAAAAAACTGTAGAAAATGGCTGCTGGGGAGGTTCTTATATAGTAAGGGGTAGGCAACATTCCTATTGGTTGCTAGGGATGTTGGTAAGCTCAGACAAAGACATTGCAGCCTTCTCATTGGCCCACAAGCTAGAAGCAGGGAGGGATCATGGGTTCAGATGAAAAAAAATCTAGAATATTCGAAAATACGAATATATATCAGTATATTCTAAATATTTGCGAATCCTCGAAGTGCCAATAGTTCATAGATGACATATGGGTAGGAGTTGACCCTTTCGCAAATATGGAGCAAGGAGTATTAATTTGCATGCTCTTGTATTTACAGGGTGCGAAAAGTTAACTGAAATACAATTGACAGAAACGCCAACCGTTAGATTTCTTTAAAGCGTTAAATGAATCTGGGCTGCTGTGCCTAACAATGTAAAGGATAAATGCAGTGGCACTTCATCCTGCTGCGGCTGATAACAGATGGCAACAATTCAACAGCGTGTGATTAGTTTCAAGTAAAGGCTAAAGAAACCAAACGTGCTGATTATGCAAATCATTACACTGCAGCAGTGATTATCCAATAATATTTCTGTCCGACCATAAAGGCAGCGCCTATCGCTACACCTAATCCTCCAGATTTAATCACTCGACACTACAGCAGACCAATTAACAGCATTTGTAACCATTATAGTCAATTTGAGACTCTTTTTTTGTGAGGAATATCAGTAAATGAATGCATTAATTAATACAGTTTGCATTCAATTTACAGATGAAAAAGAATCTCTGGATGAGGGATATTGTTCGGTATTTCCAGTAGTATACTACAGAATTCTTATAGGGGTTTTCCGGGATTACTATGGTTTTTAACAGATATGCTCATGCAGTTTTTTACCTCTTGTACATCTTCTCTTTTTTTTCAATTTGGATTCTCCTGACCTCTATTCACCCTGTTTTTTTTTTATCCTGTTCCTGTATCGAACCCAAACCCATGATGCACTTCTCCTTTCTCTGCCACAGCTTCAGCACCGCCCCTAACAAATGTCAGCTAGTTTATAGCTCCTCCCACCCCACTAGTTACATAGACACTCCCCTATCACTGCCCCTAACAAAGCCCAGCCAGTTTATAGCTCCTCCCACCCCGCTAGTTACAGACTCTCCACTATTACTGTCCCTAACAATGCCCAGCCAGTTTATAGCTCCTCCCAGGGGTGTAGCTATAGGGGGTGCAGAGGTAGCAGTCGCTACCAGGCCCAGGAGCCTGAGGGGCCCCAAAGACCATTGTACCACATGAGAAGACACCTGTTTTATAGAAGGTGCATGCTGGTCAAGTTACACCTCTGGCTGGAGGGAAGGTGTTAGGTCAAGAAATTGGCATGGTGGGGGTGCAGTTTAAATTTTTGCCTCAGGCAGCAGGAAGGCAATGTGCTTCCCTGCCCCTGGCCACAAAGCAATGAGGTATGGGGGGCCCAAGCTAAACTCTTGCACCAGGGCCCATGAGCCTTTATCTACGCCCCTGGCTCCTCCTACCCTGCTAGTTACATAGACACTCCCCTATCTCTGCCCCAACAACGCCCAGCTAGTTTATAGCTCCTCCCACCACGCTAGTTACATGGACACTCCCCTATCACCACCCCTAACAATGCCCAACTAGTTTATAGCTCCTCCCACTCAGCTAGTTACGTAGACACTCCCCTATCACTGCCCCTAACAAAGCCCAGGTAGTTTATAGCTCCTCCCACCCTGCTAGCTACATAGACACTCCCTTATCACCACCCCTAACAATGCCCAGCCAGTTTATAGCTCCTCCCACCACGCTAGTTACATAGACACTCCCCTATAACCACCCCTAACAATGCCCAGCTAGTTTATAGCTCCTCCCACTCAGCTAGTTACATAGACTCTCCCCTATAACTGCCCCTGTTGCTGCTTTGATACGCCTATGGACATAACCTCACAAGAAATAAGAAAGACAGTCATGTGACCTCACCCCAGAACGGTAGATAGAAGCAATAAAGGTAAAAAAAAAATTACAAAATTACAGCTACTTTTTCAACTGATTATTTTAAAGGATATTGATGCAAACTGGAACATGTGCAAATGGTAGCATGCCCAAACCTAGTAGTATTGCCTACATGCAGTATTTCTGGTTACACAAAGCTCCATATTGATCACTTGGTCTATGGTGGAACATGAAAAACATGTCATAAATGCCAACCCTGTCCACGTGCTCTGATAAGGTATATAAACATCATAAAAAGGAAATGTCCTTGCTCTCCTGCTCTGGAAGAACCGGATCCTTCATGTTTTACTAGTGTCCGTATTGTGGTCAGACAGACACCTTCCATGTGCAATTTGCATT
Source organism: Bufo gargarizans (assembly GCF_014858855.1). Classification (NCBI taxonomy): domain Eukaryota; kingdom Metazoa; phylum Chordata; class Amphibia; order Anura; family Bufonidae; genus Bufo; species Bufo gargarizans. The sequence goes on along the minus strand of NC_058089.1, from coordinate 93,132,973 downwards.
TTTCTCACTCCCACTAGAAATGACTATTCTTGTCCGCAATATAAACAGGACTAGGACATGTTCTGTAAGCAGAGGAACAAACGCACAGATGTGGAAAGCACGTGGATTACATCTGTGCGCTGTCTTCTTTTTTTTGTGGACCCATACAAATAAAAAAGTCTGTGTGCAATCTACAAAAAATACGGATCGGACACGGATACAAAATACGGTCCTGTGCATGAGGCCTTAAAGATGTTGTCTCATCTCAGACAATGGGGCATATTGCTAGGATATGTCCCCATTGTCTTATAGGTGCGTGTCCCAGCAGCTAGATCGAGAAGAGAGTGGGCAAAGTGGTGGCTAGAGGACTCCGGTGACAATTGGCCACCGCTCCCATTCCTTTCTATGGGCCCGACAGAAATAGCCGAGCCAGCGCCCCCACCTAACGGCTCATTTGCATATATTAAAACATAATTTTTCTCAGCAATACGGGCACATATGAACATGGGACCAACACAGATGCCTTCAGCTGCCAAGTGCACATGTAACAGGTCAGCCGGTGTCATAGGGACAAATCTGCCGACAGATGCCCTTTAAACACTTGGACAACCCCTTTAATAGGAATTATTCTCTTGTAGGTAGATAAGCATTTTTATAGAAATATTTCCAAACTCCAGAAATGACTTGTACGGCTCATATAGTTACGATCACTTTGACCTTTAGCTCTCTTTACATTGTTTCTTTCAGGATGCAAAAAACTACCGTAACGCTCTCTATATTTTAAGGAAGCAGCTATTTCTATATATTCATATATTCCCAACAAGAAAATGCTTGCAATCTTTTTTCGTTTTATTCTTCCTGAGGGAGTACACTTTAGTCTTGTTACTTTAGTGTTTATTCATGTCAGGGAACCAGGAGATCCTGAATATTCCACTTGGGAGATTCCTAATGCAAGCCTCTTACAGAAAACATTGAGCTTTTCCTTTAGTTTACAAACTCAAGCATTCTGTTTTGTCAAAATGAACCTTTTATAGGAGCAGCTCTGCATACCGATGGAATTTTACATGGTCAGACATGTTATTACAACTCTTTTGGATTTCTAAATATGCAAATATGTTATTTTGCAGCTAGAAAAAAAAATTCTATAAAACTGGTATTTTAACGTGTATTTTTTCTTGTTAATATTTTGGTAGTTTTCAGATGCAGAGATACCGTTTGTGCTTATTTTTTTATATGTTAAATTAGAATTTTTCTGCTTTCATGACAAATAGTGATACCTCACAAAATAGTTACTAATTCACATTCACCATATGTCTGTTGCATGTAGGCATCATTTTGTAAATGTCATCTTATTTTTTTAGGAGGTTAGAAGGCTTAGAATTTTAGAAACATTTCCAAAACAAACTTTTAAATGGACCAGTTCTGAATTTTATAAATGACACCATTTCAGAAACGACACCCCTCAAATGATTCAAAACTGATTTTAGAAAACGTATTAATCTTTTATTTGTTCCATTGGTATTAAAGGTGTTATCCATAACTTTACAACCCACCCACCTGGTCCCTGCTGCCAGTTTCCTTCCTGCAGCCATTACCACATCTCTCCTGCAGTGGTCACGTGACCCCTGTCAATGGATGTTGTTGTCTGCAATCAGGGGAGATGCAAAGATGGCCGTGGAACATTCAGGAAGAAAAATGGCGGAAGGCATTGTGGGGGGAATTCTTCCCTTCAAAGGAAAATTAAAAAACATTTTTTGTGCAGATTTACCATTATTCCATCCATTCTGTAAACTGTTTCTGCAGTTTACAGAAACACCCAGTGTCTGGTCATAAACTGCTGTGTGGGCACACTGCAGGGCTCAGAAGGGAAGTAGCGCCATTTGGCTTTTGGAGGGCAGATTATGCTGGGATGGTTTTTGGGCACTATGTCACATTTCAAGAGCCTCTGAGGTATACCTACAGTGGAAACCCTCAAAAAGTAACCTTGTTTCATAGAATTTTTTGAAATTAGGACATGAAAACATTTTATTTCAATTATCTGCAGTTTTAGCTTCAAATGTTTCACTTTCATATATGGTGTGGCTACTATTAGCTGCGGAACCTGAGGGGTTAAATGTCCAGGATTGGCATTATCTCCGATCTCAGTCATTGTGGCCCTGTGCCGTCTGTATTCAGAGCCGATTCTAGCTTTTCTGCTGCCTGAGGCGAAAAATGAAATGGAAATGGCGCCCCCCACCCCAGTGCTTTGTGGCCAGGGGCAGGGGTGCACCTAGCCTTTCTGCTGCCTGAGGTAAAAATTAAAACGTCCCCCACAAGGCTAAATTCTCAACCTAACCCATTCCATCCAGATCAGCTGTTTGAAGTGAGGGCAATGTTCATATTAGAGCTGACTTCTCTGTTCTGTTCACCTGTTCGCCACAGCATTTGCATGGTGAGCAGGTAAACAAAGCAGAGAAGGCAGCGCTCGTACAGAAAAAAAAGAAGACAACAACCCATTTAAAGACATACTTGGAAAACATTACATACAGCGCTACATAACATACAGGGTGATACAGCCCCACATACCTCTTACATCCAGTGTCGTCTCCTCTGATGTAGATGTTCTCTTTCCTCATCTTCTCTACACCAGACCGCCATGGTGACTTCTTTCATCCATCTCTTCTCTCTGCAGAGTTTGAAAAAAAATTACATCTTAGTTTCCTACTTTTCCATCATCCTCCCACTTTCTCAACACCCCATTCTGCCACCCCCAATACTGTGTATGCTGTGTCCCCCAATACAGAAACAGTCCCCCTGAAAATACTGGTACCACACAGATAGTGCACCACTTCAAAAAATACTCCTTACCTATCAGATTAGTTCCCCATATTAAACCTCAGATGAGACCATCTCAGACCAAACCTTCTTTAGACCTCTATGTCAGACCCCATATCAGACCTTAGATCAGACCCCCATTAGACTTCTATGTCAAAAACCCCCATCTCAGACCAAACCCACCATGTATCAGACCTCAGTTTAGACCCCCATTGGACCTCTATTTCAGAGCCCCCCAATATCAGACCTGAGCTTTAGACCCCATATCAGACCTCAGACCAGTTCCCCATCAGACCCTAATTCAACCTCTCAGACCAGACCTCCAGACCCCCATAAAAGACCCACATTAGACCTCCAGACCACTATATCAGACCCTCTTTAAATTTTCAGACCTCTATTTTAGACCCCATTAGACCTCCAGACCCCTATATCAGACCCACATTAGACTTCCATATCAGATCTCAGACCAGACCTCCAGACCCCCACTAGACCTCCAGAGCCTCCAGAGCCTCATATAAGACCCCAATTAGACCTCCAGGCTCACATTAGACTTACAGACCCCCATATCGAACCTCAGATCTACCATATCAGACGTCAGATCAGACTGTAAAATAAATACATTAATTAACTTACCTCTCCTGCTCGGCCGCCACTCTACCTGGCTCTCTTCTCTGGGCACGCTCTTCAGTCACCTAACTGCCTGTGCTCAGTACGTCCTGATGCTGCAGACAGTCAGGACACAGCAGTGCAGGCCCCAGGAAGAGCCAGCACAGAGGAGGGGTAAGTACATCGCTCACAGTGCTTCACTCCCCCGCCTCCTGCATACTAGTGAGCTCTTCCATAATGTATTCACTAGTATTCCCTTTTAAGATGAACTGCATCTTATAATGGGAAATATACAGCACTACTGGAAAGGGGGCAGGGGCGTATCTAGAACTAACTGGGCCCCACAGAAAATTTTTGTATGGGGCCCCCTCTTCATGACCATTATGGCATTGCAGTTGTGCATATGTAAGGGTGGATTCACATCACCTTTTTACCATCTGTTTGACGTATACGTTAGAAAAAAGTGATACATAAATGCAGGACACCATGCTTTTGTATCCAGTTTTTGAGTCCGGCAAAAAAAAAATTTTTAGCTATTGTCATAGTTGCATACTTTCCAGCTTTTGAAAAGTCCAAGGAGGGACAACAGCAGTGGCACATGTAGCATGCTGTGACAATCTTTTTTACACTAAGCCACACCTCTACTTCTGCCCAATGCCTATCTATACATGCCCAATCCTGCCCAGTCCACATAGTGCCCCCTCAGAGTAGTTATTCTCCCTTACTGCCCCGCACAGTAGAATGTCCCCTTTGTTCCCCTACACAGTAAATACATCACTTTTGTGCCGCACGCAGTAGTTATGCCTCCTTTGTGCCACCACACAGTAGTGCGCACTTACTGTCTCCACATTGTAGAATGCTCCCTTAGTGACCCCATACAGTAAAATGTCCCCTTAGCATCCCCTAACATAAGAATTCCCTGTTAGTGGCCCACAGTTATGCCCCTTTCACAGTACAATGCCCTCTTAGTGCTCCCACACAGTTGTCATCCCCCGTTAGTGCCTCCACACAGTAGTTATGCCTCCATACTGTCCTCATACAGTAGTTATCCTTTCATAGTGCCCTCACACAGTAGTTATGCCTCCTTAGTGCCCCCATAGAGTAGTTATGCCCCCTTTGTGCCCTCACACAGTAGTTATACCTCTGTTGAAGATGCCCTCAATCAGGGCTAATTATGTTTGCTCCACTGCACCGAATTGTACTGATCCTAGGATTTTACATGCATGGAAGAACCCACACTGACACAAGGCAAGGGTCAAAGCAGTTTCTCATTTATTACAGGAAGTTAAGCAGTATATATGTACATCAGAGGGGGTATCCACCCTGAGGCTCGTGGCATTGTTCCATTGGCTAGAATACAAAAACAAGAAAAGAGATAACACTTGGCATCTGCGCATTGTGCATTGCTTTACTAACTCTGGCATGCAAACTATGTAAACGTCCAAGTGCAAGCGCCATATTGTAATGGCTTCACACTAACAGCAGTACAGCATACGTATTATATGACACAACTCAATACATTGGAGGAGGAGGGGGAAGCTTCATTAAATGGGTTGTGCAACCAGTACATATTGATGATCTTTCCTCAGTAGAGGAAATAAATATCTAATTGTTTAGGCTCTGACTCCCGGCACCGCTGTTTGAAGAGGAGGTGGTGCTCGTACCAGATTTGTTTCCTCTTCAAGATTACACTGCGCGTCATCTTGCCTGCAGCGACGGCTCAGTGTAATTACAAGCGCATGTCCCATTCAAGTGAATGGAACAAGCACTTGTAAGTACACTGCCGAGACTTCTCGCAGTGTAATCTTGAAGAAGAAGTACCACTCGAATGAGCACTGCCTCATCTTCTGCTGATCGGCAGAGGTGCCAGGAGTTGGACCCCCACTGATTGGATATTGATGACCTCTCCTGTGGATAGGTCATCAATATGTACTAGCTCCACAACCCCTTTAAAATGACATATACCTCCTACACTATCCCACACCTCTGTCATACACATTCAACACAATCAAGAATTATTGAAGGTTGAACTGACCTGGAACATGATATAATATAACTGTGTCTAGACCTCAGAGCACACAACCTTCTTACCGCTGCTCGGAGAAGAACCTTAAGAAGCTACAGTATCTTCCATATTAGCACAAATTTCCAGTTGATCAGATCCTTACTTACTATTAAAACCTATTCATTTTTCAGACAGCACACATTATCTGTCACATCAGATGAGTATATTAGGCTTAGTTTCCACAGAGCGATTCAGTGGCGCTCATGCTCTCAGTCATTAAGCCATATGTTACAGCTTCTCCGTAGTTTAATGAACACACCTGGGACGGAGCATGAAGCAGAAATTATTAGACGCAATAAAAAGTTAAAAGATGATTCAAGTGATTTGGCAAAGGCAGTTAATGGCTAAAAAAGTGGAAAATTGCTGATTCGGCTTAGAGAGAAAATTTACAGTAGTTTACAGGAGAGCTGGTTGTCATAACAGAAAAGTGGCCACAAAGCTGCTGCTAACGCTCGCTTTACTTATTACGATCTTTATAACGTTAATTGTTATAATGGTAAGTTCATCTAGGAGGTAGAACAGTAATTTGCTATACATTATGCGTATCCTTGTGCAACTTCAGGTTGTCTAGGAAAGATTTCCCTTGGTACCGTACATAAGAACTTCCATCGTTCTTTAATAGTATTTTTGATAGTGCAGTATCAGGTAGCATATTTTGTAAGGAATATGGTACGAGGGTACTTGGCTTATTTCCTGTGTTAGGGCTTTTCCCTTCTTATAATGACTATCCGGTCTTGAGTACTGTATATCTTTTTTTAATGGAATGTACATAAGTCCAGAATTGTATGCAGATACATTTTTTATAATTTATTGTGGTTGATAGTTGATACTCTTTTTTATGCGTATATGTTACATTCTAAAGTACTGGCTGCCCGCTGTGGGCATTTACTGCCGTTTCAGTTTTTTTTTGGGGTTCTAGATATTGATGACCTATCCTCAGGATTCCACATCAATATCAAATCAGTGGGGGTCTGACAAATCCACTGACCAGCTGACCTCAACACCCAGCACTGGAAAAAACAGAGGATGAAGCCAGAATTAAGCCTTATGCACATGATCGTGCCTGTGTTGTAGACCGTAAACCATGGGCCCGCAAATCACAGGCGGCGGCTGTGTGCACTCCACATCGCGGTGCGGACCCATGGACTTGGGTCCTCGTTCTACAAGATACGGCGAAAGTTAGAACATGTCCTATCTTTTGCAGTGCAGAGTCACGGACACGGAAGCCCACAGGTTTCCGTGGGCTTCCGTGCCCATGCCTCAGCACCACAAAAGATAGGACATGCCCTATCTTTCACCGCACCTTGTGTATCGCAGACTCATGGAAGTCAACACTGGCACGGCAGCTCCATGGTCGTGTGCATGAGGCTTTAGGCCTTATTTGCACATTCGGGTCCGTGATGGAATCTGTGATAAGATGGTCAGTGAGTCATCCCATTTCCATGAAGAATCCAAGTTTTTTCAGTGTGTCCATTTTTTGCTCTCCATGTGTCATCTGTGTTCCACTGACACTGCACAGATGAAAATTAATTATCAGAGCATCTCCTATAAATGGTCAGTGAAACACGGATGAACCATGGATTGCGTCCGTATTGGGTCCTTGTTTTTCATGGACCCATAGACTAGAATGGGCACGATGGATTTGTGACCACAGGCAAAATAGAAAATGCTTCCGTGCTGAAAACAAGGACCCATGCTAAAACGTGGATGTATGAATACATACATTAAAATTAATGGGTATGTGTGTTGTCCATGGAGAACACAGACAGCACACTTCTGTGAATCGCTGATGTGTCTATAAGGCCTTAGAAAGACGGCCACGATGAGTAACTGCAGCTCAATTCCCATTCACTTGATGAGGATAAGATATTAATATCTAGAACCCAGAACTTTTGTTCTATAACGGTATGAAAAAGGCTGTTCAGCTCCCCCTTGGGGTGGCCAAAGATAGGCAAAATTGTACGAAGATCAAAACTTATCTCCTATCCCCTTATGCCCTATCCCATATATCTCCATTACAGTTGCACTGAAAAACTTTGTTTGGACATTCATTTATCAACCTTTTAAGGGGCTGTTCAATGAGATGTTAAAGAGTCCCGCTTTACATTCCTTGCTGCCTGGGAGCAGGAAGGGCCCAAACTAAGTTTTGCTATGGGGCCCTGTGAGATCAGTGCACAGCACACCCATGTTTTATGGATACTTCTGTCACACCAGTGCTACAGTGTATGTATTAAGATTAGGGAAATAGTCATGTCAAATTGGTGAATGAAAAATTCAAAAGTTTTTAATAAATGTAGAAATGATTGTAGATGAATGTAAGTACATTAAGTAGAGCCTCTAAGGTTCCCGCTTTCTTATTGTACTACAAATGATAGAAAATCACACTCATTTTCGTTTCTGTGGCGGAATATCAAGAAACAATTTAACTCTATTGGTGGAGGCAGATGTTAGGAGTAAATATGATTACTCAAATATTTTGGTCAAAAATAGAGGGGGGTGTACTTCCAAAAATCAAGATCAATAAATCAAAGGCCCAAACGGGGGCAAAAAGAAAGCTAAAATATAACTTTTAAAGAATACAATAAAATGTCTGGGTAATACCAGCTATCAAAAAAGACAAAACACATAAACACCAAGTATTAGAATCCAATATTGGAACTGCAGGGCACCTGAAGTCCTATAGCATATACAGGCAAGATACGTAATAAAAAAGGAACAATCTTACCAGTTTGAAGTGCTGCAGTTGAGGACGATCAGGTATCCCTCAAGAAACCCTGAAACCTAGTTTTATAGTCCAACAGGGTCGTGGAGGACTATAAGTGACTGTGAAAGACGCTCAGTGCAGATAGGACGGGAACAACTATCCCTACAAACCCCTAAATCATTGGGGGGGGGGGGGCTGGGGTAACCCTACCTACCTACACAGAGCACCTGCCCCGAAAGGGGCAACCCCGCCGGGATACCGCCCCTAGTCCGGACGAAATCCCTGATGAACCCTATAGGATAGTTCCCTTTCAGGGCAGGTGCTCTGTGTAGGTAGGTAAGGTTACCCTATTCACCAGCTGCTATTACCCAGACATTTTATTCATTAAAAGTTATATTTTAGCTTCCTTTTTGCCCCCGTTTGGGCCTTTGATTTATAGGAGTAGATATGAGTGAAGTTTTGAAAAATTCAATTCGGCCAATTCACAGACGTTTGCCAAGAAATTTGATTTGTTCTGAATTAGTCACGAATTGCTATAAATCAGGAATACCCATGCCACTCTGCCCGATCATATTCTTTCCACTTGTTAACCCTTTCCTGATTACCAACAGTAAATGTACGTTGGCAGCCGGGCATTTAAAAATCCCATGTGGATCCCTCCATAAGGTCCGGGAACCCTCCTTACTATGAACCTAGTGGTATTTCACTTTTAAAATTATTAGGGTTAAGACCAGATTGGCGAACGTGGTTGATGGATCAAACATGGCCACTGGATTATTGCAGCAACACTGTCCCTAGCGCATGAGTGCTTGCCACCTCTCTCCCTATGATCAGCTCACAGGAGATGGAGACCATGCGGGATCAGAGCTTTATGGGGCTGTGACATCACAGGGAATGGCTACCTGAGGATTAGCTGTGTCACAGTGGGCTGTCATTGTCCTATAATTTTGTATATATCTGGTCAATGTGCTTCTTCTTATTAGTCAGTGTGTGTTGGATTTCGTGACAGGCTGGCTGCATGGCATAATGGATCAGATCACGTTCCCGGGCTTCTTACTTTCATTTTGTCACATGTGCAGCTGCCATTTTAGGAAAAACTGATTTGTTACCACGAAACGCAGGGAAATTCGGATTTGTGTTGAATCAAATTTTTCCTAAACTTTGTACTGAATTCTGCTTCGGATGCTTCGATTCGCTCAACACTAGTTAGGAGTAAATCTGCTGTTTGAGAATATCTAAAACCTTAGTACCTCTAAATTTCAAGTATAGACATAAAGATGTGCACTTAGGCATTATTCCTTTCATAAAACAAATGACCTTTGACCAAAAATATTTCACTTTGTTATAGCCTTAAAATATATTTCTAATTCTCATTAATATACCAAGCTGTCTCAATTTAAGGGGTTAGCCCATCTCAGACTTCGATGGCATATCACTGAGAATTGCTATTAAAGTCAGATAGGTGAAGGTCCCACCTCTGGGGCCCATTCCTATCTCCAGAACAAGGCCCTGAAGTGAAGCATGTACGGGTGCTCTCTATCACTGCTATGGGAGTTCCGAAAATAGCACCATTGACTATTTTTGGAAGAAAGACTGCCTCTCAGTTCACCTCTATGGAACTGCTGGAAATAGCCCAACCACAGCTTGGCTATTTTCAGAACTTCGATGAGTGGAGGGTGGCCACGCTTGCAGTGTGCTCTCTCCTTCGCCTGTTGTGGAGATAATTGTGGGTCCCATATCCTAGTGATGTGCCATCAATGTCTGAGATGAGACACCCCATTAAGCTTTCTTCTTTTTATTGACTGTAGCAGAAAAACTTCACAATAAGCAGGGGACATTTCTTTTGTCTACAGTTAACACCAGGGAATGTGTAATTTTCTATGACATGATCTAAAATTGAAGTAGTGGAAATTGACAAATCCTCAAAGAGCAAATATAGCACATGATATGAAACCCACATACCTTGCTTAGTGCAGATTTAAGATTACACAGTTTTGTGTTCGTGTGCTATGTCCATGTGTGTGGAGCTGAATCAAGAGGGGAAAGAAGACCTTTACTAGCTTCCAGCTATGTATGAAGAGATCAGGAAACTAAAGTTCATATTTTGATTGAAGTCCTAACGGAGTATGGTTCTGCTATTATAGACAGGGTAGACTTAAAATATGTTTTCAGGGTAAAGGAAACAATTTGTGCAATATATGTGTCCATCATAAATGGCCCATACCAATTGGCAATGGTAATTTTTCACAAAGACATAATAGGAAGTATTGTAGTCCTTAATGTGCCATGAAAAGGAACCTGCCAGGCTGAGACATCATATTTCTGCTGTTGAAGGTCATTTTATCTAATGATTTGCTTTGACACGATTGAGATGTGGAAAGGAACCTAATAACAAAGATTTATGTTCTCTCAATCAACTCAAGATAGAAGAAAGTCAATAAAGAAAGAACGAAGCAGACAGCACCAGATATATATAGGCAGCACACTTCAATATATGAAAAAACGCACAAAGGTCTTTTATTCACCCATATGATTGCGACGTTTCAGCTCAACAATAGAGCCTTTCTCAAGCTTGAAGAATGTTCCAATGTTCATATGTGCCTACTTCGCTGAGAAAAATTATGTTTTAATATATGCGCCTCTAAGAGCAATTTACCTTTACTCCTAGAGGCTCTGCTGCAACTGCCTCACACTCTTCACTTTGATTGACAGGTCTAGGCAGGGGTACACCACCAATGAGGCCAGCTGAGGCAATCACCTCAGGCAGAACCAGGTAGGGGCAAGAGGGGGCAGCGGAAGGGCCATGGGCAATGAGCGCTTTTATTGTGGCAAAAGGGTTAGTTTAAGAAATTGGCATTAGGGGTGCCATTTCAGTTTTCACATCAGCCAGCAGAAAGGCTAGGTGCACCCCTGGGGCTAGTTGTTATGATGTTTTTACTTCCTGGCCCTGGAGAGTGGGATAGGGCGCGGTAGTTGCAGAGAGAGAGAGCAGAGCCACTAGGTATAATAGCAACACCTCCGTTGCTCCTAGATGCTCATTTGCATATATTAAAACTTCATTTTTCTATGGGTATAAACATGGGACCAAAACAGATGCCTTCAGCTGCCAAGTGCACATGTAGCAGGTCAGCCAGTGTCATAGGTATAAATCTGCTGACAGACGCTCTTTAAATGCAAACCGGCCCCTTGCTCTTAATTCATTGACAGTTTCCTTTAAAAACACCTCTTGTCACCATGTCCTCATTGTTCCTATATCGGTAAGATCTGAATTGGGGAGAACTTTGGATGTTCTGGAGTGAATACTGTAGCTGTGATATCACATATATTTCTACGATTTCCTTGAATCAAATAGATTGTCACATCATTGTAGCCCATTGTGCTTGTTTTAACGTACACAGTGTAATAAGCAGGCCCTATCAGAAACCAAAAACATGGGACTTCCAAAAGTAAGAACCACAGTGGTCATCAGCAAGCAAGGAACTATAAATATCCCCAAAAACTGTGTTCCTCAACTCCAGTCCTCAGGGCCCACCTGCCAGTCATGTTTTCAGGATTTTCTTAGTATTGAGCGGGTGATATAATTAATGTCCAAGCATCAGGAGTCAGACTTACCACATTTATTTATTCTGTGGGATATTCTCATGTCATGGCCAACAGGTGGGACCTGAGGACTGAAGTTGAGGAACACTGCTCTAAAACATTAGCTATTGCTTTAAGGGCAACGCTAGCTGTCTAGGTTCGTATAGAGTATGATGATGACCAATCATTTACATAGTATTTACCCCTTTGTGACCTTTCATATAGAATTTTTTGAGTGTTATTACAAGAAAGAAAACTAAGAAAGGCGAGAAGCTGAGATGGAGGAAATATCCCCGAACAATCATTTACACGTGTTTATGCTATAAATAAGAGGAAGTAAACCAACATATGACTGTTGAATAATTGCCAATGTAAGAAGAAGTTATTCATTGTGATAGAAAAAGTTATACAATTTCCCACTAAAATCCCTGCATCGATCTGTCACAATTTTCAAGTCTTTATGGGTTAAAGGGGTTGTTTCTCTTCAGCAAATATTTATCATGTAGAGAAAGTTAATACAAGCTACTTTACTAATGTACTGTGATTGTCCATATTGCCTCCTTTGCTGGCTTGATTCATTTTTCCATGGCTTCTTGTATCTGCGCTGCAGCATTGGTTGGGATGGGGGCTGCAGAGCATGCGTGCCTATTCACGGTCCTGGCCACCAGAGAATCCAACACCTTTTCCTATAGTGTGCAAGTGTGGCTACCGCAGCAGCTTGGATACAAGGTGACTGGGTCAGGAGCTGCGGCTCATGTGTGCTTATGCTCGCTCTCACGGTCCCAGCCACCCAGAGAGGCCAGCATTATAGGGGTTGGATAACGCCTTTAACTTTTTTTACATGATAAATGCCATTTGCTGAAGTGAGACAATCCCATTAATTAAAGGGGCTGTTTTCTCCCAAAATGAGCACTACATGTGTCCACAGGTTGTGTGTGGTACCATAGTACAGCTGATATGGGCTGAGCTTCAATACCACTCACAGAATGTGAACAGGAGTGGCACTGTTTAAAAAAAAAAAAAAAAGCAGCCATGTTTTGTTAGTTCTGTGCCACCCCTTTAAGGGTACTTTCAGACGGAGTGGTTGGCCACATATGGCTAAGCCATGCCCACCCTAAAATTGCGCAGTCATAGGCTGCCGCGTGGCTTGGCTGTGTGTCGCCGGCCACACCATCTGGTCGTGCAGCATTCTATCATTTGTTAAACAGCAAATGCATTATGTCTCTTTGATCCAAATGAGTTGAACAGCGTAATACAGCTGCTCAAGCTAATTTTCCGCAGCTAATAACTTCCAAATTATGATAAGGCCTAATGATTATTAAGTAGCTTTTTGTCAGCACATTTTAGCAAACGATCAGTCTGTGCAGATCATCCCTGTCCATATAAAGCCACGCTGGGAAAAAAGCACAAAGCATTTATTATTACAGCAAATCATTTCAGCAGCACTTAAAGGGAACCTGTCATCAACTTTATGCCGACCTCACTGAGGGCAGGATAAAATAGTGACAGAAATGCTGATCTCAGCGGGGTGTCACTCATCAGCTAAAAGTAAGTGGTTGCCGAGAACCTGCCTCATAATCATTGCAGCCCAGGCCTTGAAAAGAGTCCAATCTACCTGAGAAGAGTCCTGGTTATTCATAATCTCCTGCTCTCCCGTCCATCTGCTGCTGATTGGCAGTTCTCTCCTAGAAAGAGAGAAAACTAGGTAAAAGACTGTCAGCCATCAGAAGGAGGGCAGAAAATCATGAATAACCAGGACTCTTCTCAGGTGGCCGGGACTCTTTTCCAGGACCAGTCTGCAAGGATTGTAATGTTGGTTCTCGACAACCACTTACTTTTAGCTGATGAGTGACACACCTCTGAAATCAGCATTTCCTTCACTACTTTATACTGCCCTCAGTACAGTCAGCATAAAGTTGATGACGGGTTCCCTATAAAATGTACGACCTCCAGGCAGAACGTAAGTTAGCCAAATAGCAGCAATCTCTAGTAAAATAACTGTAATCCAATGAATCTGCGTATCGGCAAACATCGAATGGATTTAGTTAAGATATGTAGAAAGTGTTTCCACTTCTATATTTTTAAGAAATGGTAGATAAGCGTAGTGACCGTTATGTCTCAAGAGTGACGCATGTTGACATTTTGTAAATTTAGATAATTATTAACGTGTAAGGCTACTTTCACACTCGTGTTTGGTGCGGATCCGTCATGGATCTGCACAGACGAATCTGTTCAGATAATACAACCGTCTGCATCCGTTCAGAATGGATCTGTTTGGATTATCTTTAACATTGCCAAGACGGATCCGTCTTGAACACCACTTGAACACCATTGAAAGTCAATGGAGGACGGATCAGTTTTCTATTGTGCCAGATTGTGTCATAGAAAACCGTTTGACTCCATTTCTGCAAGCAGCGTTTTGGTGTCCTCCTCCAAAGCGGAATGGAGACGGAACGGAGGCAAACTGAGGCATTCTGAGCGGATCCTTTTCAATTTAGAATGCATTAGGGCAAAACTGAGCCCTGAACGGATCTCACAAACGGAAATCCAAAACGCCAGTGTGAAAGTAGCCTAAGAGGAACTGTCAGCTCTCCTTTGTCATGCACTTACCTGTCTGCGCGCCCGCAGTGTCTGGCTGCAATATGGCGGTGTCGCTCTGTTGCTACGGCAACCAGCCCAACCGACACTGGGGCAGCTCAACCTATCAGGGGGCAAACAGGCTCTGTGCCAGCGTCACATGCTTCTTGAGGTGGGCTATTTAAACAGGCAGCTGCTGGCCACAGGTGCCTGCCATTGGTTTTCTAAGCCTCAATAGCTAGCTGTGTGTTTGCTACTCTTGCCTCTGACGTGACCTCCTGGGATTTGACTCTGCTAGATTGTGACCTTGCCTTTGCCTACTGACTTTTGTCTCTGATATTTTCTCCTGGTTTCCCTTGACTGTCTACAGGGGCAGACTGGGAACTTGTAATGGCCCTGGAAAAATACTAAAAGTGGCCCGTTTTGTAGTTGGGCCCAAATTGATGGAAGGCAGGGCCAGTAATACCATATTGTGGCCCATAATACCACCCCAACAGAGCCAAAATGTAACGGGGTTCCGAAGGTGCACTCAGTCTCCCATTAGCCGTAGACCTGCTGCTTAGCTTCAGGAGCGAGGATCTGTGCTTGACCTCATTCCCAGGGCGGCTTTGCTAGCTAGGAGGTTCCCTGCTCCTAAGTCTGCCTTGAGCGCCGAGCTGATCACTCGGTGCTCGACTGGTTGGTCTGTCGGTCATGTGACGCTGGCCACGTCACATGACCCTCACTCCCCACTATAAATACAGGCAGCCTGCTGGCCACAGGTTGCCTGTTAATTTAGGTTCCACCTGTGATGTTGTATTTCCTGGCGTAGTTACCGCCTGCTGTTTCCTGACGATCCTCTGCCTGCTCCTTGTGTACTTTGCTGCTCTCCTGGTATTCTGACCCCGGCCTCCTCCTGGCGATCCTCTGCTTACTCCTTTGGTACTTCACGACTCTCCTGGTATTTATGACCCCGGCTTCTCCTGACTATTCTCTGCTTGCTCCATTTGTACTTTGTAGCTTTCCTGGTATTGACTCGGTCCGTTCACGTTCTGTTGTTTGTCTGTCTGTCATCCCTGCACTTAGTTCAAGCTAGGGATTGCCGTCCAGTTGTCCCCTGTCATTAGGACTCGTGAGGCAAGTAGGCAGGGCCAGGGGTAAGGGTGGAGCGCAGTGGTCACTACCCTCCCCCCTGTGTGTGTGTGTACGCGACCGTTACACAAAAACCACAGTCCATCACAAAATACATCCCCAAAAACTTCCACTGGCCGGCCATAAGGAGGGCTCAGACGGCCCCCTGAGCATCGGCCCACCGGGAAATTTACCTGTACTGGTCTATGGCCAATCTGCCTCTGACGGACAGATTTGTATCTGATTTTGGATCCTAATGTGGTCCTGGTTCACCTCTTTCTGACTTACTACTATTTTCCCATTTTGGTTTAGGTGCTTGCACTTAGCTAAGAAAGGACTTTTGTCCAGTTGTGGGGCGTCATTTAGGACGGATCATGCAAGTAGGTAGGGACAGTGGTGCGGGTGGAGCACAGGGCAGCACTGTTCCCTACCCTTTCATTTTGCGGATCACACATGGACCATTTCATTTTTATGGGTCCGCAAAAAAAGAAATAAGAAAAACAGATAGCACATGTTTGTTTTAAAACTTTTTTTTATTGTTTTATCAGCAATAAAAACATACTCATTGACACTCGGATGCAAATGACATAAAACTGAGACACAGACACCAGACGTCGTAGTGCGTATCAGAGATAATGGACATATTCCACATTCCGGTAACACATCCAAGTATAAGCATGTAAATTCAGAACATCCAGATAACATCCACATACATAACAAGCAGTAGTGGACAAACACAGGTAAGCGGGGTGAGGTAGAATAAAGGGAAGAGTGGCGGGGGGGGGGGGGGGGGGGAGGGTAAAAACCTGTAGTTGGTGCGTGAGATATTCCCAATAACCGTGGGACCCTGCCATACTAAGGACAGTCAGATGATATAAACTCGTGCCTTGTAAGTCTCATCCATATGAACTTCGAACTGCTCACCGTCATGCAAGGGCCAAACATTCAAGTATATCTAGTAATAATTATATGGGGGAGAAAAAAAGAACTGGGTCGCACATCCACAGTGCTTGGCTTTGACCTAAAAAGTGTACAGCCCCCCGTATTGCATGCTGTACAAGAGGCATTAGTGTACATTTTGATCAAAAGGCATAAGCCCACTCACCACGTCAAGGAAGCCTCTATTGAGTGGGACCTACTCTGACAAAAGGGCGCAGCACGGTGCGATGACAAAGCGGCGATATCCTGGTAGGCGGCGGGACCCAGGAGTCAAAGCAGCAACCATGCTGTCTGACGATGCCACCCATGGCACTGGGTCCCACCAACCCACCAGAACAGCACCACAAAAACAAAGGCCACCGCACAGTACTGCACCATATGAACAGCTGTCTAACACAGCATGTCCATTACTATCAGGAGCTACAGGTCAATGACCACTATATGCAATCCTGTGTGATTAAAACCACCTGTGCCGAATGGGAGGAGTGCTGACACCAGTAATAAAGAAGAAAGATTCAAATAACAATTATATGGGGGAGAAAAAAAGAACTGGGTCGCACATCCACAGTGCTTGGCTTTGACCTAAAAAGTGTACAGCCCCCCGTATTGCATGCTGTACAAGAGGCAGTCAGATGATATAAACTCGTGCCTTGTAAGTCTCATCCATATGAACTTCGAACTGCTCACCGTCATGCAAGGGCCAAACATTCAAGTATATCTAGTAATATCCTATCTAAAGCAATCAATGTAGAGTAAAGCGCCTATATGATCTCCATGGGTTCCAAATAGCCTCAAATTTTAGTGGGGATCCAGAGTCCCAATGTACTATCTGCTCAAGTCTACATATCTGATCACACTTGACAAACCATTTCTGGATCGGAGGTATTCCCTGTTGTTTCCAGCATGTCGCAATGAGAAGTCTAGCAGAGGCCAGCAATGCCGTACACAAAATTCTCATATTCCTTGGACCCTTTATATCATTATACAAACCAAACAGGCAAAGTTTTGGAGTCACAGGGACAGGTATCCCACTCATTTTTGATAAAACTCCACATACTGCTTCCCAAAAGGGCGCTATTTGGTCACAAGACCACCAAATGTGTGCATGAGTACCCACCTCCCTATTACACCTCCAACATAACGGGCTTGTAGTAGCAGGAAACATACGGTGGAGTCTTTGGGGTGTAAAATACCACCTAGTTAGGACTTTATAACAGTTTTCTTGTACCTTGACACACCTGGACACCCTAGCCGGGGAGAGCAAAGCGAGTTTCCTCTCAGCCGTTGCAAATTTGATTTGTAAGTCTAACTCCCATTGTTGAAGAAAGGTTGGGCTGTCTATTTTAGATGCGGACATTAAAATCTCATATAGTTTAGATATTTTCCCTGTGGGATCTTTAATCTGCGTAACTAACTTCTCGAATGAGGAGTGGACTATTACCGTAGGTAGACGCGTTAGATACTGTTTTAAATATCTGATACAATAGTTGATATGGAACGGGGAGCAATCTTTCATCAGCGGGTGTTTATAAAGATCTAATGCTGAAGGGATATCATTATCCGGGCAAATAGCCAACAACGGAGATACACCTTGCTTCACACTGTCCGGAAGAGTGTGCAGAAAATCAGTGGATGCTTGAAAAAAGACGTCTCTAATTTGCATTAATATCAGGAAATTAGGCATCAAAGTAGATCTCCAGTTAGACTTCACCCACACGTTCAATACATATTTAGTAATTGAACTTTGGGTTCTAATATTTTTGGAGGCTTGGGGACTATCCATAAATAAAAATGCTCTCAATGGGACAGACGACATGGCTTGTTCTACCATCAGATCCAACCGATCTGAATGAGGCCTTAGCCACTCTAAACACCTAAGGCACAACACCGCCTTGTGATAGTGATGCACATCTGGAATACCCAAACCACCGTGGATAGGGTGCCGTGTAAAAAAAAAAAAAAAAAACAGATAGCACATGGATGTCATCTGTGTGCTGTCCGCATCTGCAAATTATAGAACCTGTCCTATTCTTGTCATTTTTTTTTTTATGATGAGTCCAATGAAAATTGTATGATGTACATGGACGCAAACTGATACAGTCATGTACAGGAGGCCTTAAAGAGTGCCTAGTAGGCTTAAAGATTTTAATAGGCCAGGCAAATTAGTTCTCTTTCCAAAAAGAAAAGAAAGCCGTGCCAGATGTAAGGTAGCTATACTATAAATTAATGCTCAACCTTTTAAACAGGCCTTGAAACATAACTTAGGGTTATAGCTAAGCCAGTACCTCAGGTATTTATGTGCTATTATGTCATTGGCCAGTATCAACATGTGCTATGTGAACAGGTGCCTATAGGCTTTGTAATTAGTATTAATGTGTGCAGTGTGAACAGATATCTGCAGTATGTGCTATGTTAGTCAGTATCAACATGTGCTGTGTTAACAGGCACCTATTTGTTACATAATTAGCTAGTATTAACATGTGTTGTGTTGTATCCATGTGCTATGTAATTGCTATCTGATTAGATATTAAGCTTCTTTGAGGATTTGATTAGACACACATTTGTGGCCATGTGACCGGGCCATTTTTTTTTTTACGGGGGTGAATATGAAGTGAATGAACAGTCGTGGCCAAAAGTTTTGAGAATGACACAAATATTCGTTTTCACAAAGTTTGCTGCTAAACTGCTTTTAGATCTTTGTTTCAGTTGTTTCTGTGATGTAGTGAAATATAATTAAACGCACTTCATACAAAGGCTTTTATCGACAATTACATGACATTTATGCAAAGAGTCAGTATTTGCAGTGTTGGCCCTTCTTTTGCAGGACCTCTGCAATTCGACTGGGCATGCTCTCAAACAACTTCTGGGCCAATTCCCGACTGAGAGCAACCCATTCTTTCATAATCACTTCTTGGAGTTTGTCAGAATTAGTGGGTTTTTGTTTGTCCACCTGCCTCTTGAGGATTGACCACAAGTTCTCAATGGGATTAAGATCTGGGGAATTTCCAGGCCATGGACCCAAAATGTCAACGTTTTGGTCCCCGAGCCACTTAGTTATCACTTTTGCCTTATGGCACGGTGCTCCATCCTGCTGGAAAATGCATTGTTCTTCACCAAACTGTTGTTGGATTGTTGGAAGAAGTTGCTGTTGGAGGGTGTTTTGGTACCATTCTTTATTCATGGCTGTGTTTTGGGGCAAAATTGTGAGTGAGCCTACTCCCTTGGATGAGAAGCAACCCCACACATGAATGGTCTCAGGATGCTTTACTGTTGGCATGACACAGGACTGATGGTAGCGCTCACCTTTTCTTCTCCGGACAAGCCTTTTTCCTGATGCCCCAAACAATCGGAAAGAGGCTTCATCGGAGAATATGACTTTGCCCTAGTCCTCAGCAGTCCATTCACCATATTTTCTGCAGAAGATCAATCTGTCCCTGATGGTTTTTTTGGCGAGAAGTGGCTTCTTTGCTGCCCTTCTTGACACCAGGCCATCTTCCAAAAGTCTTCGCCTCACTGTGCGTGCAGACAGGGCCGGTGCAAGGATTTTTGCCAACACAAGTGAAGCTACATTTTGGTCCCGTCTGCAGCAGCTGGCTTCTCCTCTGTGTGGTCCTGGTATCTTCTCTCTGCTTCAGACAATCGCTGTTTTGAGGACCGTATTTTTCGCCCTCACCTAGGCACACCTAGGTTTTAGAGGAGAATAATAATAAATAAAAAAATCCATTACACCTCAGGTCAGACCAGCAATCAGACCCCCAATGTTAATCAGACCTCAGCTCACAGCCCCAATCAGACCCCCAATCTTAATCAGACCTCAGATCAGACCCCCTTGTCAGCCATCAGCCCCTATCCATCAGCCCCCCATGTCAGCCATCATGCCGCCATGTCAGCCATCAGCCCCCATCCATCATGCCCCCATGTAAGCCATTATGCCCCCATATCAGCCATCAGCCCCCCATGTCACATTTCTCCCCCTCCATGTCAAATCACCCCGCTATGTCACATATCTCCTCCTCCATGTCACATTTTCCCGCCCTCCCCCAGGGTGCACCCTAAGGCAGCCGCTTGGTCTGCCTTATGGTAGCACCGGCCCTGCGTGCAGATGCGCTCACACCTGCCTGCTGCCATTCCTGAGCAAGCTCTGCACTGGTGGCCCTCCGATCCTGCAGCTGAATCCTCTTTAGAAGACGATCCTGGCGCTTGCTGGACTTTCTTGGACGCCCTGAAGCCTTCTTAACAAGAATTGAACCTCTTTCCTTAAAGTTCTTGATGATCCTATAAATTGTTGATTGAGGTGCAATCTTAGTAGCCACAATATCCTTGCCTGTGAAGCCATTTTTATGCAACGCAATGATGGCAGGTTTCTTTGCAGGTCACCATGGTTAACAATGGAAGAACAATGATTTCAAGCATCACCCTCCTTTTAACAGGTCAAGTCTGCCATTTTAACCCAATCAGCCTGACATAATGATCTCCAGCCTTGTGCTCGTCAACATTCTCACTTGAGTTAACAAGACGATTACTGAAATGATCTCAGCAGGTCCTTTAATGACAGCAATGAAATGCAGTGGAAAGTTTTTTTGGGGGATTAAGTTAATTTTCATGGCAAAGAAGGACTATGCAATTTATCTGATCACTCTTCATAACATTCTGGAGTATATGCAAATTGCTATTATAAAAACTTAAGCAGCAACTTTTCCAATTTCCAATATTTATGTAATTCTCAAAACTTTTGGCCATGACTGTAGGTAATGAATAAGTAATCTGAAATGCGTAGACCTGACTGTGGGGTTCTTGATTTTGTATTATATATTTTATGAAGATTTAAATACATTTCTACATATTTTATTAAGCATCGGGATTTGGTGCTGGACATTTCTCTCCTTGTTCAATTCTGCCATTGTTTTATGGGTTTCGTTTTTATGGCTTTCCCTACGTAGTAAAACTGACCTATGCTTGCATGAATACATTAATATTTTCATAGTTTGGGTATTTTGGGATGTGGTGGTGCGAATGATTTTTAAAAATGTATTTTTATTATGGTGAAAGGAGAGAATTGTTTGAATGTTTATATTTCTAAAACCTTTTTTAAGTCTTCCTAGAGGACCTGAACATACACTACTGTGGTTTCATACAGTAATGTATGGGAAATTCTGTATATTTCTATGGAGCACTGCCACCTGCAGGCCTACATAAGAATATACAGTATCTGTGATAAGCCTGGTAGACATGCGTAGGCTCCAGCCTTGCACATGCTCCAGACTTCTGGAGTGGGCACCATTTTTAAAGTGCCGACATTGTCACAGTTTGGCGCATCTAGGGTTTCTACACTTTTTTCTGTCATTTCAGATAAGGAGTGGGGCTTAGCATATAGTGGGTCAGTGCATCATAGGAAAGTCGTTTTTGGCCAAAATTCTGGCTTAAAAATATGTCTCAAAGTAAGCCAACTAATAATTGGTACAGAGTTAGAGAAAAGTGCTTATCCCTTCACCAGATTTATCATCCAGCCTGAACCACTGTGATATATCTGGTGCAGGTATAAGTTTATGCCGTCTTTAGGTTTAGTAAATATTTTTTTGCATAGCGCCGAACTTTGACCCATGACACATCCATCAGGTGGGACAGGACAGCCAATTGAGACTTTTCAGCACATGGGCATACCCCCTACCCTATAAATAAACCCAATCTGGTCGCCATTTTACATTCAGTCTTTTGCCAGTGTAGGTAGAAGTTGCTGTGTGGAGCAGGGACAGACTGTTAGGGACACCAAACGCTAGCTAATAGGGCCACAAAAGTCCTTTTAAGGACTGGTATAGGTGTGCTATCGATAGGTGTGACATACTGAGGGGTGTAATACACTTATAACATACTCTCTAACATAGAAAGTATATTATAGTGCATTTGTATTGTCCAGCAGTTGTGCTCAGTTCTGCTGCTATACAGAGGGACAAACGCTATTGGAATAACTAATTGCAACTGGTGTGATATACCAGTTGCCCCCCCAAAAAAACTGATTGAGGCAGGGGTGTGATATACCTATAATATACTTTACCTTTAGTGCATTTGTAATTTGCAGGAGTTGTGTGTGGTTCTGCTGAGATACCGCAGCTATACAGAGGGACAGACGCTATTTGAAGTAATAATTTCAACTGGTGTGATATACCAGTTGCCCCCCAAAAAAACGGATTAAGGGGTTTGATATACCTGCATCCAGCAAATAATCATTAAGCGGTTCTATATACCTGCTTCCACAAATACGGCTCTTCTATAGGGACTTTGTCACAGAATCATTTTGAAAATGACAGACAGAGGAAGAGGCCGGCCATTCCGCAGGGGTGGTAGGGGTCGGGCAGGTGCACCAGGACGGAGCCAAAGTGGGAAGTTGTAGAAAGTGTGTGCAATTACGTCAAAGGACGCACCAGACTTGGTTGAGTGGCTCACTCAGCCTTCCGCTTCTGCACCCTCCTCATCCTTTGTATCTGCACCCTCTTCACTCTCTGCTGTGTTCACCCCCAAAGACAAGGGGGCTAACGGATTGAGAAATTGAAGGAACTGTCAAGTTCGGTGGAGGAAGCCTCATGATATGGGGTTCTTTCACAGCCATTTTGGAAGTGCTGATTAGTACCGGAGGAACGGGAAGTGGTGGAGGATCGGTACTCACCGATTCCTGGTCCTCGGCTGTCAGCTGCGCAGGGCTGTGCACAGTGTGAGTCACACTGTGACAGCAGGAGAAAGAAGATTGTGGTACAGATGAGGAGAGGCGGAGTCCAGGAGCAGGAGAGGTACGTGTTTTATTTATTTTTGCTGGGGGCATAATGGCCAGGCTACTGGGGTCTGAGAGGCATAATGGGGCTGAGGCATAATGGGGCTGAGGCATAATGGGGGCCTGAGAGGCATAATAGGGGCCTGAGAAGCATAATAGGGGGCCTGAGAGGCATAATGGGGACTCAGAGGCGCATAATGAGGCTGAAAGGCATAATGGGGGCTGGCTGAGAGGCATAATGGGGGCTGAGGCATAATGGGGGGCCTGAGAGGCATAATGGGGGGCCTGAGAGGCATAATGGGGGCCTGAGAGGCATAATGGGGGCTGAGAGGCATAATGGGGCTGGCTGAGAGGCATAATGGGGCTGGCTGAGAGGCATAATGGGGGCTGGCTGAGAGGCATAATAGGGGGCCTGAGAGGCATAATGGGGGCTGAGAGCAGCATAATGGGGGCTGAGAGGCACACTTTTTTATGTAAATACTGCCTTTTCAGAAAAAAAGGCAGTATTTACATTACTGCCAAGGAACACCTCTAGTGGCCACTCATCAGACGGCCACAACGTGCAACACTGGCATTCACGCTAAACACTCCTGATAGAAATACATTGATTCAAAGCATCTCTATGAAGCCACGCATGCGCAATAGCCTCCCAATGCTTCCCTATGGAAAAGCAGTGGGTTGGCTATGATATACTCACACACTGCACATTCCTGTGCATTGTATTGATGAGGTGATCTGTAATACACTCACGAACTGCACATTCCTGTGACATATTGCTGTAGAGCTTGTGATACTCGAACACTGCACTTTTCTATGCATTTAATTGCTGAAGTGATCTGTGATGTACTTGCACATCGCACATTACTGTGAGTTGTATTGCTGTGGAGCTATGCGATAGTCTGAGATACTTTTGTGTTGTGGTGGAGGGTGGGATTTTTTAAAAAAATGTGTAAACATTTATTTTGAACATAGTGAAGAGAAATTCTGTACCAAGTGTAGGTGATGTGGGCGGCGCAATATGTGGGTGGGGCTGTGTGTGGGTGTGGCTTGAGGGTGGCCCCATAATCTCCTATTGCCCAGGGGCCCCTTGATTTGTCAGTATTGATTGTGGTATGAATGCTGAGCTATATGTACTGTAAGTATCCTACAAGACAAGTTACTTTGTACACTCGAGTACTATGGGTATTGTGAGGCGGTGACAGGAGTCATTTATGAGGGGAGATATGTGTCATCCAGAATGTTGCAGGAAGTATTCTAAAGCGGCTTGCTTATACCAAGAATGTGTCACCAAGGTGTCCCGCCTTGGTGGAATAAAAGCCCTTGTCTAGGTGTCAACTAAAGTAGTTAGGGGACACCATATAGATAGTGTAGCTGGTTCAGCTAGTTCAGGGCGGGCTTTTACTGGGAACAGGCAATGTGTTGGGTTTGTGCCTGTTCCCCAGGTTCCAGTCCGGGACTTGAGGCAGTCCAGGGATCCTATTTAATCCTGCTACTGGATCTTAGGTGTCTCAGTCTGGAGGAAAGGCAGACAGTGTGAGGTAACACTGTCAGAGTGTGCTACGACTGCTGGACCCGGCTGCGATCCGGATGGACTGGCTGTACTGATATAAAAAGCCTAAATAAAGCAGACTTTTGATGAACTGTTTGGTGTCCCTGCCTTTGAACACTGGTCTTGTGAGTGTGGTTCCCCATAAGTGGTGTCGGATAACACCAAACAATAAATCTCATAAATATCTCGCGTGGAGTTATTCGTATATCACCTATAACGCTCAGAAAGCTACCACACAAGTAATTATAATCAATAAGTTCTTTATTAAACATCCATTTACAACACATTAGTAAAAAATATTACAAAAAGCAGCAGCCATGGAAACACAGCAGTGTTACAGAAAATAAAAAAAAAACTGAGTGAGCTCCAGACCATCAGGGACTAGTATACCCACAGTTTAAGCAGTATCAGATAAGTGGGGCTCATATGGCAAAGTGCACACAGGGTATCAATTACAGTGCACCACAAGCATAATCCACTGTACGTGAACCCCTACAGAAATGAAACTGCTAAGGGGAAAGAAAGTACAAAAAGTCACATATCTTACTGACCCTAGTATGGAGCAGCTGCCCGACGATCATTTCGCTTCACGCTTCCTCTTGGGGCATACTCCACTCACCCACAGTTCCCTCCTAAATGCTCCTTTAGTTTAACCTCAGCCAATGACTGCACTTCTACACAGCCGTCCGCAATCACACAATCAATCACCCAGGTACCTTTTTTCCGGAAAAGGAGAGAGTGAGTGCCTTGGAGTCCAATGACATGTCATTCGCACAGCTGCCACGTCATCCGCCCTGCGACCCGCCTACAAGAGAAAGGCTGAGCCACATGAGCCAGAGTCGTGCGGCACAGGAGGCCGCGTCAGACCACCTGCACGGCTCGTCTTATGGCAACCGGGTCACGTGGCGGGTCACATGATCAACTTGCCATATATACACATACATCACAAGGTGCAACAAGAGGTAATAGAGCAGCTAGTGGTACCCCAGCCTTACCGTCGGATGGTGCTAGACTTGTCCCACACGCATGTACTGGGAGGTCATCTTGGGGTGAAAAAGACCCAAGAGTGAAAAATTGCAGTGTTTTTTTTTTTGGCCCAGGATATATGAGGAGGTTAAGAGGTTCTGTCAGTCCTGTCCTGTGTGTCAGATAACTAGCCCCCAGCCCCAATACCGTAGTCCATTGGTACCTATGCCAATCATAGAGGTACCGTTTGAAAGAATAGCCATGGATCTGGTAGGCCCCATAAATAAGTCGGCCAGAAGTCACCAGCATATCTTTGTGATTTTAGATTACGCTACCAGGTATCCTGAGGCAATTCCCCTGCGCCATACATTGGCTAAGCTTATAGCCAAAGAATTAATGGGCATGTTTTCCCGGGTATGGATACCTAATGAGATCTTGACAGACCAGTGGATTCCCTTCATGTCTAAGGTCATGAAAGAACTCTGCCGGTTGTTAAATGTTGAACACTTACACACGTCTGTTTACCATCCCCAAACAGACAGACTTGTGGAAAGGTTTAACAAAACTTTAAAGACCATGCTCAAGAGAGCCGTATCCAAAGATGGGAAGGACTGGGATCTTTTACTGCCGTATGTATTATTCGCCTTGCAAGAAGTGCCCCAGGCCTCCACTGGGTTCTCCGCCCTTTGAACTATTGTACGGCAGACATCCTTGGCGCTTGCTTGACGAAGCTAAAGAAGCATGGGAGCAACAGCCCACCCCACACCAAGAGTGTTATCGAACTCATAGAGAAAATGCAAGAAAGAATAGGGACAGTTCTGCCGATTGTCCGGGAGCTACTTCAGGATGGGCTTTTACTGGGAACAGGCAATGTGTTGGGTGGGTGCCTGTTCCCCAGGTTCCAGTCCGGGACTTGAGGCATGCTCATGTCCAGGGATCCTATTTAATTCTGCTACTGGATCTTAAGTGTCTCAGTCTGGAAAAAAGGCAGACAGTGTGAGGTAACACTGTCAGAGTGTGCTACGACTGCTGGACCCGGCTGCAATCCGGATGTACTGGCTGTACTGATCTGAAAAGCCTAAATAAAGCAGACTTTTGAAGAACGGTTTGGTGTCCCTGCCTTTGAACACTGGTCTTGTGAGTACGTCTCCCCACAGTATGAAAAGGAAAACATCGTTTTCAACCAGGACAACAACCCATAGCATATGTCCCCAGACCTCAACCCAATCGAACACTCTTGGGTAGAGTTGAAGAAAAATCTGTATTCGTACCCAAGTGAGTCAACCAGTTTGCACCAACATTAAGAACGTCTAGAAGAGACCTAGGAACAGATTTTGTTTGAGACATGCTCGAATCATGCTTACCCAGAAGGATTCAGGCTGTGCTGAAAGCCAAAGGTGGATTTACAAAATACTAGCAAAATAATAAAATTGTATTACTGTAGTCCAGCGGCGGCATGAAGCCCACGGTGTCATAGCAACCAATGACGCCGTGCGCTCCTGCTCTCAGAAGGATGCCAGGCTGGGATACCACGGACTGCTCACGGCTGTGTGCATTCGGCCTTACAGGCATGTGTGCTGCTGATGCTGAGCAAGAGCAAAGCAAGTGCAACACATGGTAATTGTTCTTTATTCAATTATTGGCTCCTTTGAGCCTTTATTTAGGTGTTTTGGTGTAGACTAGTCTAGTGACACTGTATATAGCCCAGCCCCCAGGCGGCAGAACCCCCATGTCATACTACAAGAACTGGTCTTGGTCTGTGTCTGTGAATGTTTTGTGACAGTTACTAACTTACTAGTTCACCTGAATTCTTCCTAAATTTAAACCGAGTCCAGCAGCAGCATTCAGCTTTCATCTGGGCTGGCCTGCCTGGGCGCCAGGTTTCCAGCTCTAGGCTCGGCTATGAGTCCTGTCTTCAAGTTCTGAATCTTCTGCTGCTGGCTGAGGGCGGGCTTACAGCAGTCAGACTCAGATGATGATCTGTGCGGAAACTGCCTGCGGTGCCTGGAGTCAGAAGATCATGTGAGAGAGGGGCCGGGCGGCGGGCGCTGCGCAGCATGAATGAACCTGTATGGCTGTATGTAAAAATTTTAAAGGGGCCGCCGCCACGCCACAGAGACGAGTGGGCCCCCTAACTTACAGTGGGCCCCGGCACTTGCCCGGGTATGCCGGGTTCTGACGCCGGCCCTGATGACAAGAATCTGCATAACTAATCATATGCTACATAGTTGCAAGACCAATTTATGTATGAGATAGCCTAGATGATTGTCTATAAAATGACGGTAGTCTCACATTCGAAGCTGTAGTGGATGGTGAGATATGGAGCCTGAAAGAGAACATTTCAAAACATTGTTACCCTTTTGCTCATCAGTGTATATACTGGTTTAATTAAATTGAACAAGTCCCCAAAAAATGAAATTACAACTGTGTGGAGATAGATCAAATGGAAACAGATGCTTGAGAGCCAGGCTTGACCCTTAATATCACGTTATCACTCTCAGGTAAATTGTTGAATTACCTGCTGTAGGTTTGAGCAAATCGAGCTTCAGATCATAGATCATAGATCCGAAGTCGATTCATTCAAAAACTTGAAATGCTGACTTCAGGGGCGTAACTATAGAGGAAGCAGGGGAAGCGGCTGCTTTGGGGCCCTGACCCAGAAGGGGCCCATCCTGGAGAAGGAGGACTACAAGATTTTGTCAGGGCCCCCTCAACAGTATTACACAATGAAATTCTATACAAATGCAGTATAGACCGTGTAGTAAACGGATGGAACAGCTGCCGGTCCTGGTCTGAGAGAGCGATCTTTACTAGCCACAGGAATGGGGGCGGCATGAAAGGAAGGGGTTGCGAAAAAATTAATGGGGGAGGGGGGCCCAATTCAAAAATTTGCTGTGGAGCCCAGTCATTTCTAGCTACGCCACTGGCTGTCTTCATACAGCATTAAAACGTATTGACTCTAAGGAGGAAAACGTAATCTCACCTGAAGTCTCTTGAAACTTTGAAGAATGACTTTAGTATTCCTGTCTGCTTATTTAAAAACATTTTAAAATGGGAATCCGAAGTCAGGTATGGTACTGGCTGGTACCTCAGTACCAAAGCCCACTTTGGATTCCTATTTTAAAATGTTTCACACTTAATTTCACTCTATCATGCACAGGTATATTGTTGCACTGCCCTGAGTATTGGTGTACTGATCACCTAAATGCAAGTTTAATTAAATTGAACAAGTCCCAGCAAAATTGAATTCCAACCGTGTGGAGATACAATAAATGGAAATGGATGATTGAGGCCTGATGCTTAAAGGGGTTGTCTCATCATGGACAATGGAGGTATATTGCTAGGATATGCCCCCATTGTCTTATATATCGAGAACAGAACCCCGCAAGGTGGTGGCTGGAGGACTCCAGTCCAGCCACCACCAAGCCAGTTCCCCATAGAAGTGAATGGGAGCATACTGCGCATGCACAGCCCCCACTCCTATTCATTTCTATGGGGCCGACAGAAATAGCCGCGCCAGCTCTCGGCTATTTTCGCCGCCCCCATAGAAAATTAATGGATTCAATAACCCCCTCCCCCTATAAAAAAAAGGAACTGTGTGAGTTTATTTAGCCCTAATATTATGTTATCAATCACTGATTTATACAGTTTTTTTTATGTAAACAAAATAAAATTAAATTTGTGAAATGACCTGACACATAGTTCTCACTAGTATTCTATATGCTATGCTAGATTTATGGTAGAACACATGTTGTACAGTTTTAGCTTATTCCACTCCCCTCCCCCCAAAAAATTAAAGGATGTCCTTGAATATAGCTGCTTACATAAAACAAACATGTTAGGAGAGGTGATAGCTCCTCTTTAAAGTACAGAGAAAGATTAAATACATTCTACAAAAACAAAGGTTATTGAAAAGGCCCAATCATGAAGTGAAGATACAAGAGATTCCTTCCTCATCAAATGTCCCTTGGAGTTCAAATAAGTGGTCATTGAAAAAATGAAAGAACGTGCACATGTTAAATCTGTCCAAGGCAGGTGGCCCTCAAAATTCAGCGATGAAGGTTGTTAAAACCACCCTAAATTAGGGCATTTTAGATACACTCTGGTGTTCCAGATCAATGTACCCCCCCCCAGGGGTTAATATCCACGCGTGGCTGAGAGACTGAACACTGACACAGAAGTTGGTCAAAGCAATCTCTAACTTTAATTAC
The DNA here is from genome assembly GCF_014858855.1 of Bufo gargarizans. Classification (NCBI taxonomy): domain Eukaryota; kingdom Metazoa; phylum Chordata; class Amphibia; order Anura; family Bufonidae; genus Bufo; species Bufo gargarizans. Next base: position 93,103,111 of record NC_058089.1, on the reverse strand, counting down.
ATGGGGGTAAGCGTATATACATTTTCAGAAGAGGGCAGTCCTCACTGAGGCTAAAACATTGTTTCATTGGTCAAAAAGGAAGAAGAGATAAGAGAGAGAAGATAGCACCCTGGCTTCTGCGCACTGGGTCCTACTTTGGAATGTGAACTAGTGTAAACATCTGGTTACCATCGCCATTTTGTAATGGAGTTTATTCTAACAAGAATACTGCCTACGTCATATGTGACACTTCAAAGAGGTGCTTCTCTATAGGCAGTGAATAATATATACATATCATCAAGCCATATGATTGGCTTACGCATACCACCACACTCTATGGGACACCTGTAGAAAGATGAGAAATCAGACTCTTCCCACAGCACAGCTCTTTGCCCCCCTCTCTCTCCTCTCCAGTCTTGAAACAAAGAGGGGGCTGGGTGGGCACTTGGAAGTAGAAAAAGTTAACTCATTACAATCCTAGATATACAAAATATAGAATAAAATTCACACATCTTTAACAAGGTCATCAAGACTCCTATGGCAACTCTGAAGGAGTAAAAAGCTGCGACAGAGAAGACTTTGCACAGGACAACTGGTCTTGAGGGACATGACCAGTTATATGGACAATCACAATACATTAGTAAGAGCCTTGTATTAACTTTCTCTACATGATAAATGCCATTTGCTGAAATGAGACAACCCCTTTAAGTCTACTATGACTCAATGTAGCTACAGAACAAAACATGAACATATTTAGGTAAGTAGACTAGGCACCGGGGAGAGTATAGGACTGTGGGACTAAACATAATAGAAACTTGCACAGAATTCTGACATATCTGAAATGAAACCAGAAGACTACGGGTGACGTATGGATTCTTGTTTACATTTGGAGAGCTCCTCTTCATGAATGCAATCAGTTATAAATAGTGTTGAGCGCGAATATCCGAATAGCGAATTTCTTTAGCGAATATCGGCAATTTGCTAATTCGCTAATATTTCGAATATAGCGCTATAAATTCGTTATTTTCGAATATTCATTATTTTTTTTTTATTGTTATATTTTTTTCTTTCCCACTTCCCAAAAGTAGTTCTTACCTGTTCTGAGGATTCCTGGCTTCCTGGCTGTTCCAGTCAGTGACCGTTGCTGCTTCTGCCAACTTCCGTGCTCATGGAGCGTCCTCATCACCATGGGAACGTCTCCATACTAGAATGTACTGTCGGATCTGAGAATTAAGTTGAAATCGCAATGCGATTAATATAACTTGAAGTAATCGCATTGCGATTTCAACTTAGCACTGCTATATTCCATATTCGTTAACTTCGTTAATTCTAGCAAGCTGACCCATTAGAAACACAGATCTAAGTTGAAATCGCAATGCGAATACTTCAAGTTATATTAATCGCATTGCGATTTCAACTTAGACCTGGTTTACTATGGCTGGCTTTGTAGAATTAGCGAAGATGAGGAATATGTATTCGTCATATTCCTCAAAACGAAGATAACAAAATATTCTCCATCTTCGTTTTAGCTCCATATTCTTCAACTTCGCTAATTCTAGCAATCAAATAGGAAAGTTGACTATAGAGACAGCTGTGCTTAATTCGCTATGCGATTATATTACTTTGCTTTTTTTTTTATAAATAGAATAATTATAATAATTATCAAGTATTATAATTATTCTATTTATTTTTTTAAAAAGCAAAGTAATATATTCGCATAGCGAATTAAACACAGCTGTCTCTATAGTCAACCTTCCTATTTGATTGCTAGAATTAGCGAAGTTGACGAATATGGAGCTAAAACGAAGATGGAGAATATTTTGTTATCTTGGTTTTGAGGAATATGACGAATACATTCGTCATATTCCTCATCTTCGCTAGTTCTAGATATCAAACCAATAGGAAAGTTGCCTTAAGTTAAAATCACAATACGCGATTATTTAAATTGCATATTAATCGCGATAACTAGAATAATGACGAATATTCGATTTCGACGAATATGAGACTAATATTCTAGCGAATATTCGCAAATTTCGTCGAAATCGAATATGGCACCTCCCGCTCATCACTAGTTATAAAATCCACCCATATAATAATCTACATGTTATACAAAGGTACAACATTGTTTCCAAATTACAGGGAACATCTAATATAAAATTATATGCTCACAAGAACACACTTATTCAGGTTCTTTTTGTATTTTAACCATTTGCAGAGCCCTATTAATATCAAAATGACTGGTCGGGCAGTGACATCCTTCTCTGCTGAGTTCCTTCTCTGTTCTCCCCCTCTTGCTCACAGCTCTGTGACGCCGCTGACACTAGACAGCTGAGATCACGAGCGTCACCAATAAGTGTGATCTCTGGGCATGTGATCCCTGTTACATCCAGACACAGCCTTCACATAAGTATTTTTTAGTAAATAGCAAACTATAAAATATCTTTTTTTTTTCTTTCTTTTTTTCTTTCTTTTTCTTTCTCTCTGTCTTTTTTCACTTTCTTTCTTTCTTTCTCTCTTTTTCTTGCTGGCTCTTTCTCTCTTTTTTCTCTGTTTCTTTGCCCATTTCTCCTTCTCTCTCTCTCATTTTGTTTCTCTTTTTTTATCTCTTTGTCTTTCTTTCTATTTTTTATTCTTTCTTTCAATTTTATTTTTGTGGTCAAATTCAACTCTCTTTGTCTCTTTCTTTTTCTTTGTTTCTTTCTCTTTTTTTCTCTCTCACTCTCACCTTTTCTCTATGTCTTTCTTTCACATTCTCTCTCTCGTTCTCTTTCTTTCTTTCGTTCTTTCTTTATCTCTTTCTTTCTTTCTGTGGTCATAAACAAACATTCTAAAATGTTTCAACTTGCGTTAAAACAGTCAAAACGTTTTTCCACCTGCACAGAGGCTGCACTTCTGTCCCTTAGTATCTGTCCATCCAAGTAGCAATTCATACGCTATTATAAATTAACTTTAAGCACGTGAGGCACCAACTTTGCCTGGGCCAGGGTATGTAGACACAGGGTGAGGGCAGTGAACTGGACATTTGATCCTGGTGGAGTAAAGTCTATAAAATATGACTATCATTAAATTTATTATAATAATCATTTCATTTTGAGATACACTAATTTTATGGCATGTCCAGATATGAACAAAACCTACAGTGCTAATCTCTAAGCCAGCATGGTGGCTCAGTGGTTAGCCTAATACAGGCATTGGCAATTAGAAAAGCTATATATGATCAGGGCTTTTTTTTCTCAGAGAAAAGGTGGTGGAACTCACCCCCCTTCCCCTGGCCACGCCCCTACCCACCCCTAGGGCCGCCCACCTACCCACCCCTAGGACCGCCCCCTAAAACCGCCCCTTTAGAGAACAGGGATGCAAGTAAAATTTGGGGGTGCTATAAAAGTCCAGCGCAGCAAAGAAACCCCCCAGATGGGGATGGCACTGTTAATGGGGGATCTGGGGATGGCACTGTTATGGGGTGGAGGATCTGTGGATGGCACTGTTATGGGGTGGAGGATCTGTGGATGGCACTGTTATGGGGTGGAGGATCTGTGGATGGCACTGTTATGGGGGATCTGTGGATGGCATCCACAGATCCCCCATCCTATAACAGTGCCATCCACAGACCCCCCCATCCTATAACAGTGCCATCCACAGACCCCCCCACCCCATAACAGTGCCATCCACAGACCCCCCCACCCCATAACAGTGCCATCCACAGACCCCCCCACCCCATAACAGTGCCATCCACAGACCCCCCCATCCTATAACAGTGCCATCCACAGACCCCCCCACCCCATAACAGTGTCATCCACAGACCCCCCATTGCTGCTCCAGTACAGTTATAAAATGTGTAATTAAATTAATAATGATTCATGCTGCCCCCTCTGTAGTATAACATTTAATATATTGTTCTCACAGGGCTACTGTTATCGTAATGCAGGCCGGCCTGGCAGACGAGCAGCAGCGTCACTGACTGACGTCACGTGCCTGCACCGCCTACTTTATGAATGAAGCAGGCGGCGCAGGCACGTGACGTCAGTCAGTGACGCTGCCGCTCGTCTGCCCGGCCGGCCTGCATTACGATAATAGTAGCCCTGTGAGTACAATATATTGAATGTTATACTACAGAGGGGGCAGCATGAATCATTATTAATTTAATTACACATTTTATAACTGTACTGGAGCGGCGGGGCCGGAGCACAGTGAACGCACCGGCCCCCAGCTCCTCCTCCCCGCTGATACATCGCAGCCTGCCATGCTGGAGCATGGCAGGCTGCGATGTCAAAAAGTGGCGGAACGGCGTTCTGGTGCGTTCCGCCAGAAAAAAAGCCCTGTATATGATTATTATTTTTTTAGTGCCTTGCGGTGGTCTTAGGTTTGAATCCAACCAAGGACAACATCTGCATGGAGTTTGTATATTCTCCCTGTGTTTTTGTGGGATGTACTTAGAATGTGTGGATAGCAGTTGATAATAATGACTGTAAAGTGCTGTGGAATATGTCAGCGCTATAAGTAAGAAAAATAAATTATGACTTTACTGCATATTTACATTTTTGAATCACAAAGATTAAAATTCACTGCCAAAGTGTGCACAGGTGGGTACATTGCAATTGCGGTAATAAAGAAAATAATCATATATAGCTTTTCTAATAATTGCCAATGCCTGTATTATACTCTATGAAAGTGTGTATGTAACTTTAGCTTACTTAAACAAGTATAGTATCCTTGTAGTCAATTATCTGGGGGGTACTATCTCTCCTTGAAGAGAGCGCCTTAATAGATGTGAGGAGGCTGGGCCATTCATGCCCCTCTTGAATTCTGGGAAGAAAGGGATGCAAATTAAGCTCTTAACAAGCCCTGCCTCTAATGCTGCCAGATGCAAGGCAGCTATCTTATAATTCAATGTTAAATCCTTTAACTAAACCTTGAGACATGACTCGGATATTAACTAAGCCAGTACCTCATCTGCAGACAGCTGTTTGATGAGGGTGATTTTTCCGTCATCAGTGCAGAGCAGAGAGTACATCTGGTGGCATTAGAGCTCATTTGCGTTCCTTTCTTCTTCTAGACAATCATGCGTTTAACTCTTGATATGCAGAATCTGCACAATTCTAAGGGGAACGCCCACCTGGCAGGTGACCTTAAAAACATTTTAAAAACCAGAGTCCTGACCATCTCTGTTTGGTTCTCTGTGCACATAGTCCACTTATTTCTACTTTCACCTTTAACGCTCAATAAACTATCTGCTCTCTGTGACACAACAAACTTTTATTTAAAGAAGTACCAGAAGTGCCAGGCTTCTTTGTAACTAGAGACGTTCAAACCGTTTAAAATTTGTTTAACGTTCGATTCAGTCAATCAATTTGATTTGTTATGGACTATTGATACAAAATAGATACTTGCTTGTTAAGGACTATAATGTAGTTAAAATGGCGGTCAGGTACCCAGTCAACGCCTATAACAAGAAGCTTGCTTTCTGCTTTATTATGTGCCTCAAGACGGTTTCCGTTCAGCTCAAGCAAGCAGCTTCAAAGAAACAGAAAGTAATAGCTTCACCCACTGTGTGCCTCCTCTAGCACACAGATGTGACAGAAAATACATAGCTTATAGCATATAGTAAAGACATACGCCACACTGTCTCTCTGCATTTTCCTGTTCTACATTTCCTGTTAACATATAGACCAGGGGTAGGCAACCTCCGGCACTCCAAGTGTTGTGAAACTACAACTCCAAGCATGCACACTTGCTCTGCTCTTCTCATAACTCCTATAGAAATGAATGGAGCATGCTGGGAATTGTAGTTTGACAACAGCTGGAGTGCCGGAGGTTGCCTACCCCTGGTCTATATGTTAACAGGAAATGTAGAACAAAGGTTGCTGAGCCCTGATATAGACTGTCTGCTGTTCTGCAATAAACCAGAGATATGCTTTGACTCCCATCTGAGTGGTCAGTGTCATTTCTCTCCAGGCCTGCAAACCTACTTCTATCATTTGGACCAGCACATCAACTTTACTGACCATTGATCAGAACCAAAACAGATTCATGTTCGAATTGATTCTACCCAAATCGAAAGTGCTGGGTCCTGAAAATTTCTATCTCTCTCTCTCACAAAAAATGTAGACTTGGATCCACCTTGAATTAAAAAAAAAAAGTAATTTATTCCAATTTGGTTAGAATCAATTCGCTCATCTCTAGTGGTGACAGATCCACTGTCATTGTAAAGTAATATACAGTGGGATGCGAAAGTTTGGGCAACCTTGTTAATCAGTGGCGTAACTACCGGGGAAGCAGGGGAAGCGGCTGCTTCGGGGCCCGGGCTGACAAGGGGCCCGGCGCCTAGCAGTGTGTGACTGTCTCAGATGATTAATACAGGCTACAGCGGCGGCCCATTCACATACAGCGGGGGCCCCGTCACAATTTACATACAGTGCGCCGCTTTCCCCCCCTGCAAGCATCTCGCTGGACTGGTCTAATTAGGCCTGCCTACTGACCTGACCTGAGGAGGAGGAGGGAGCGGCAGGCGGGAGAAAACAGGCAAGAGGAGCTCCACAGCAGCAGCACAGCAGGCAGTGCACATGTGAACACCAGTCCAGTGGGCTTTTGGGGGAGATACCTGAAAACTTTTCAGGTATGTCCCCATGTACTGTTGTGCCTCGGGGCTAAGTAGCAGGCAGCTTGTGCCCTTGGTTGCTGAGCTGAGCACTATCTGCAGCCGGCCAGTGCACAGCTTCCTGTGTGATCTGTCTGCAGTCAAAGAAGATCGTGTCTGTGTCTGGGAATTTGCAGACTTGCAGAATCCCTGCACCCTTTTTCCCTCAGCTTCTGTCTCCTGCCGACCTCCTGCTTAGGACTCTCTGCCAAAAATGGTCAGTCTGTGCCCCCTGCCCTGTACTATGCCCCCTGCCATGTGCCCCCTGCTCTGTGCCACAAGCCCTGTGCAACTGGCCCTGTAATGTGCCCCCTGACCTGTACTGTGCCCCCTGCTCTGTGCCACAAGCCCTGTGCCCCCAGCCCTGTACTGTGCCCCCTTCTCTATACTGCGGCCCCTGCCCTGTACTGTGCACCCTATGCTGTACTGCGCCCCCTGCCCTGTACTGGGCCCACTACTGTGTATTTGTCCACCACCCTGTACTCTGGTGGACAGCTGTCTGTTTCCACAGTTAGGAACATATTGAGGAAATGGAAGACCACAGGCTCAGTTCAAGTTAAGTCTCGAAGTGGCATACCAAGAAAAATCTTGGATAGACAGAAGCGACGAATGGTGAGAACAGTCAGAGTCAACCCACAGACCAGCACCAAAGACCTACAACATCATCTTGCTGCAGATGGAGTCACTGTGCATCGTTCAACCATTTGGCGCACTTTACACAAGGAGATGCTGTATGCGAGAGTGATGCAGAGGAAGCCTTTTCTCCGCCCACAGCACAAAAATTGCCGCTTGAGGTGGGCTAAAGCACATTTGGACAAGCCAGCTTCATTTTGGAATAAGGTGCTGGGGACTGATGAAACTAAAATGGAGTTATTTGGCCATAACAAGGGGTGTTATGCATGGAGGAAAAAGAACACAGCATTCCAAGAAAAACACCTGCTACCTACAGTAAAATATGGTGGCGGTTCCATCATGCTGTGGGGCTGTGGGGCCAGTGCAGGGACTGGGAATCTTGTCAAAGTTGAGGGACGCATGGATTCCACTCAGTATCAGCAGATTCTGGAGACCAATGTCCAGGAATCAGTGAGAAAGCTGAAGCTGCGCAAGGGCTGGATCTTTCAACAAGACAACGACCCTATACACTGCTCAAAATCCACTAAGACATTTATGCAGAGGAACAAGTACAACGTTCTGGAATGGCCATCTCAGTCCCCAGACCTGAATATAATGGAAAATCTGTGGTGTGACTTAGAGAACTGTCCATGCTCGGAAGCCATCAAACCTGAATGAACTAAAGATGTTTTGTAAAGAAGAATGGTCCAAAATACCTTCAACCAGAATCCAGACTCTCATTGGAACCTACAGGAAGCGTTTAGAGGCTGTAATTTTTGCAAAAGGAGGATCTACTAAATATTGATTTCATTTCTTTTTTGTGGTGCCCAAATGTATGCACCTGCCTAATTTTGTTTTAACAATTATAGCACACTTTCTGTAAATCCAATAAACTTCATTTTACTTCTGAAATATCACTGTGTGTGTCTCCTATATGATATATTTAACTGCCATTTTGTATCCTAACAACCAACGATTTATTTAGGAAAATCATGACAATTAACAAGGTTGCCCAAACTTTCCCATCCCACTGTATTTGTAGGTTACTTTCAGAAAATTTGTAGCAATTATGTGCTGCTAAATAGCTTCTGGATGCTGGAGCTGAGATCAAGCATATTAGACTTGTAAAGTGAGCAGGAGTGGACTGGGAAAATAAAATGGCCCTGGAAAAAAAACCTAAAAGTAGCCCCATGTTGTAGGCAACCCCGAATTGACAGAAGGTAAATATCATAGTGCAGAACAAAATACCGCCCCAGCAGAACCAAATACCACAGTGCAGCACACATTTCTGCCTACATTAATTAATGTGAGAGCATCAGATCTTTATGGACCTTGCTGGCGGCCCTCTGGGCATCGGCCTACTGGGGAATTTCCCTATGGGGTCTATGGCTAGTCCGCCCATGACAGTGAGACGAGCAGTAGTCACGAGTATTCAGTGCTTGTCTATCCCCTGCAGTCCTATAGAGTTATATGGAGCGGCAGTGGACACCTGTGACCGCCGCTCCACCTGGAGCTCTGTCAGTCGGACCCTCGCCTTTATTCTCTATCAAAAACTGCTTCCCGCTTGATAAAATGATCTATTAAGGTTCTGAATCCAATAAATGTTTGCATAAAAACACACATGCCTTTGGTGTTCCTCTGTTTCTTATCAATAAGAATGAATATTCTGGGATGTATATTTCCATCAGCATTTTAGGGTTATTGTGTGTATCTCTCAAGGATTTTTTTAAATTATTTTTGGACCTTTTACCATCTGTATTGACATAGATGTATATTGGCAGAAGAATAGAAGTATTTTCCATTAAAATGCACATGGCTAAAACTTGAAAGGTGGCCAGGTCAGAAAGAGGGGTAAAGATTCTGGTCAGGAAGTGGTAAAGTTAAAATGAGAAGAAATACTTTAGTTTCCTCTTTTCTTTAGTGAATATTGGTATGCACTGTTTTGCTTTTACAGAATTCTCTCTGCAGCTCCGCTCCTGGATGTGACCCGTTGGCTCTAGTAAGTAATTTCTATACTACAGAATATTGAACAACCAGCTATCCAGACACATATATTGTGTGACTCTACAGATGTTTTCAGTGCTCCACTGGCTAAACCGTTCTTAGATGTTAAGGTTTGCACAGTGACAGTAAGATTAAGGGTATGGCCAGACATTGTGGCTGGCGTTGTATGGATGTGTCTTGGACATGTGCAGCCAGCCACTCTGCCTGGCTATACTCTTGGAGTACCTTTTTAGTATACTGGGCTGGGATACACAACCTGCAGCCTGCAATGATGTTTAGTGCAGCCCATGACCCTCGTGAGAAAGAGAATGTTGTTGGTGTCCAGATTTTACAGAAAGATGTCTCTGTCAAAGTCCAGACAGAACCTTCAAATGCACTAACGGGGCCTGTGTTTGGGATGTGTCCTAGTGGTAAGGATGTCCAGCTTATCTCCAGAATAGAACCCCAAAAGTGAAGGAGAGCACACAGCGCAAGTGAGGCCACTCTCCATTTACTTCTAAGGGAGTGCTGGCTTGTCTGTTTCCTGGACCCCCATAGAAGTCAATGGAGAGGTGGCTGTTATTGCCTGGTGTGCTCTCCATTCACTTCTATTGGAGTTCCGAAAATAGTCAAGGGTGCTCCCCTTTGTTTTGGGTCCCCATTTTGGAGATAGAAGTGGGTCTCAGAGTTGGGACCTGCACCTATCTGACATTGATGGCATATCCTGGCAATATACCACCAATGTCTGAGATGACACAACCCCTTTAATGGTAATTATCTGTTAAGGAGGCAGTATGGCTGTTGCTGTTTGGCGGTACTGTAAGTTTCACTATTTTCAGGGGACATTGTTGGTGACAGTTATTGGGTCACTTTCAGATATAAAGTACCCGCAGATGATAATTGCTAGGAGGAATCTTTAGTAGGTAATTCATGCAGAAAAATTGTGGCACACTCCTTACAAGTATTAATGCGAAGACAGCTTTATTTTAGATCAATATAAGGTGACAAGAAAGACAAGAAATCAGTTCCTTCTAGGCAAAAGGAGATAAAAGGTACTGTAAACCCAAAAATCTAGCAGATTCAAAGTAGTTAGTCCATTTACAAAGACAGTGTATCCCCTTTCAGCATAGATAAATAGACGTAGGATCAGATTCAAATAGGCTGCTTCTGCAATATTTCGGCCAACATTAAGATCAATGACAAGCTGAATCTATAGTAGGAATAAGAGGGATCATGAATCGCAGCAGCCCTGCAGAAGGAATGCCTTTCGGGGCCTATTCACCTCAGTTTGAATGAAGCAATGATCTATTCAAGACCAACATTAGACCCCAATATCAGACCCCATATCAGACCCCCATATCAGACCAAAAATAATGACGGTAAATGAACCTACCTCTTTGGACAGCACCGCCACTCTGCACATCCAGCACTCTTCCTCCATTCTCTGCTCCATGTTCTTCTCTGGCTCACGCTGCACATTGACTTGATGTTGTACAGCATCAGGTCATAGTGTGTGGACTACATCCTGATGCTGTATACAGTGCAGAGTGGTGCCCGGAGAAGCCCAGGGAGCAGTAAGTACAGCCAGCGCTAGCAGCACTTCACTCCCCACTCCCCGCACCTACTACATTCTAGTGAGTGCTTTCGTTATGGAAGAATTCACTAGTATTTACTTTAAAATACTTTATTATTTTTCTTCACTTTCTGGAAAAAAGTGCGTCTTATAAAGCGAAAAATATGGTAAATTGTCTTAATGGGAGAGCCCCCTTTAAATTCTCAGTACCTCTTTTTTTTTTTTTTCTAGGACTATCTACAAATGCCTAAGTATTATTAGTTTATAAATAGCCATATTCACCAATCTATTATTACTGCTTAATATTTCTCTAGAATAAGAAAGTCATTGAATTATTCTTGTAGCCTTTACAAGGTGTACAATGGATATGTATAACACTGCCCAAAATGTCATTGCCTTTCCTTCAACTGTCACCTGCACAAATCAATGACGTTCACAATGAACCCTATTCCTTTCAGTTCATAAAAACTTTCTCAAATACTCTACAGAGAATGTAATCCCCCCCCCAAAAAAGCAATATGAAAATTATCTCTGCTTGGTACCAGAGACAATGCTTTTTTTTTTTCTAAAAGAGAGCTAATTTTCAAACATTTATAAAAAGCATTGCATCGCCTATAAGACTCCTTGTGCCTACTATGAAGAATTAATAACCTGGATCCCAACATCAGTAAAATTGTCTGGTTTATTGTGACAACCCACCATTGACTTTTGATCCCTCCCATGCCTTACTCCCAATTCGCCTAAGTGATGGGCATTATGGATGTCCTCAGTCAAAAAAAGAAAATTCTATTATTTATACTTTTTAATGCGCTTCTCCATGCAAATGCTGCCACCCAGGATAGAAGCCCTTTCCATGACTCATGGTCCATGTCCCTACACCATGTTTGCCAACAATACAGTTCCTTAGAAACTAGAGTTTTGCATAGGCTTTAGCAATGGGGATTGTACCAGCCATAGCTGGGCACTCTCTTTCCATGTGCCTAATTGCAGCCTAATGGTCTGCCTCTAAGATGTTTGATTATATGCTGATGATCTTTGGATGAATATAAATGTCATTGATATTTGTTACATTGGTGGTTATTGTCCACCACTGTACAACTGCTTCGGATGGGCACAGGAGCTTCTACCCTCACCCCTTGTCTGTTGCAGTTCCTGCGGTCTGGCAGTGGCCCAGGTGGAAGTATCCTGTGTGTCTTTTAATGGGGCTGTTCCACCTATTGGGGGAGGATTTTGGCAACGCCCCTCCTGTGCAGACCTTCAAATGAAAGCATACTCACCTGCTGCTCGTTGCTAGCTCCCGACTCCTTCACTTCATGACTTGAGATTCTTGGCAAATACATTTTGTACAAAATTATTTGTGCCTGTCCACCGGCGTCAAGGCGATCTTTCTAGGACAGGAACCTAACACTAAATACTACTGGCCTCCCTAAAATACAGGGAATGCTGGTTTCACATGCATGCTGGGCCACTCTGCCTTTTGCTGCTTTTGGTGCCATATTGGCTTTCATTAAATTCAGGGAATGCAGGTCCAACATGCATGCTGAGCCAGCTCTCATTCTCTGCCTGAGCAATAGTTTTAATAGTTTGCTAGATCCTGCAAAGTTGCTATAATCTGCCTGTCTGCCTGAGTACCAACTTTTTCATGATTCCCAGATGCTGATCCTCAGTCGCCTGACCTAACCCATGCCTGATCACCTTACTGACCCTGTGCTGCCTGTCCCGACCTTTCATGGATTTGCACAAACGTCTGCCCTGACCTCAGCCTCTTTCTGACTACAAGCTCTGTCTGGTCCCTTGGTGCTTCGCATCAGTGTCTATGACCCCTGCTTGTCAGCTATCGATCAACCATACCAAAGGTAGCAGCCTGGTGGTTTCCCTGAATACCAGAGGATTGCCAGTATAATTCCCTTAGATTTATCCCAAAGTCAAACCGGTTGATTGAAGCAGCGAGTATGCTAGGATCAAAGAAAGATATTGCTGCCGGTGATCTAGGATTTACAAAATCTCATACTTACAGTAGCCACTTACATTTCTATGCTCCAGTGCTGTATTTAACAAGTAAATCTGAAGGCATCAACCTATGATATGCTGGCTGCAGAGAGTATATTTTTGTTGTTGACGGACCATGGCATCAGTAAACAGATCCTGTTAATTTCTATGGGCTGAACTTCTGCTGCATCTGTGAATGTTCTGTAAGAAAGGGTTTTTGAAGTCTGTTGATCACCTGGGATCCTGTAGGAGCATTGTCAATGCAAAATTATGGAAGCCCTAGAATTCTTCTCTTAAATTGCAATTTTAGCTGAAAATATACCGGTATTTATATTTTTCTTACAGAATTACAGAACTTGCATCAGCATTGATAAAATTAACTCATTTAAAGGTATTCAATAAAGAAAAGGAAACTTAACCAAAATTTTTCCAATTTTATTTTATTTTTTAGAAAACAGGCTACACTTTGGACTTCAGAAGAAAGCCAACTTACAGAAATGTTAAAGTGCAATCTTTCTGTGGTGATAGATGAGGAGCCTCCCTCTATCTCTATAAGGAATGTTGGTTCATGCACTTTACTGTCCTTGGCTTTTATCATTGGGGCCCCAGGAAACATATCAGTAATGTGGAGCATATGTAGAAAGCTGAAGAACAGATCTGCCACTGTGCTGTTAATCGGAAACCTGGCACTTGCAGACTTTCTCATTCTACTACCTCTGCCTATTTGGATATACACATTTGCTGTCGAAAATTGGGTTTTTGGACTTGTGTTTTGCAAGATTTTGGTATATATGATATATTCTAGTTTGTATGCCAGTGTATTCCTCATAACTCTTTTGAGTATAGAGCGGTTTTTGGCTGTGTTTCGACCATTTCATCTGCAGAGATGGTCCAAACACCGGGTTTTTAAGAAAATTCCAATTTTCATTTGGATAACATCTGCACTTCTTGGTATTCACTCTCTTCCGTTCTATGATCCAAATCAAAGTCAACAACCCTTCAAGTGCATTCTACATGAATATGCCAATGATACTCAAAAGGTAATCTTTATACTTTTGGAGACCTTTGTTGGATTTTTGGTCCCATTCTGCATTATTGTCTTGTGCTATATCTGCTTATGGAGAAAACTCAGAGAAATGAAATTTGTTGGCAAACGTAAATCAGACAAAATGATCCTCATTGTGGTGGGCACGTATGTTATATGTTGGATTCCATACCACATATTCAACATTGCGGATATCACCTCTGTTTTACTGGGCGACTGCAGTCTAATGAGAACTTTGGACATTGGTGGCACAGTTTCAGGAGCTTTGGTCTTTATAAACAGCAGTTTGAATCCTGTTTTTTATTTTTATTATGCATTTAGAATAAAAAGCCCTAAAAAGAGCATCAAGCTAAAGATGCTTTTCGAGAACATTGGAGGAATGGAGACAGAACAGAAGCCAAGTGAAAATACTGAAAATACCGTAGAGAGAACGCAGAGCAGTGATGTGGTTACCACTGACCTTCATACGGCTTAAAAAATGCTCTACCTGCAGTGATACTATCTCTCCTGGAGTTGACCCACAGTTTAAGTGTCACAAGTTTCTGCGCACATCATATTTGCTCTGAAGAATAGTGCTACATGCAGCACACCAGATTCCTCAGTGGAACCCAACAGACTTCAATTGATGCGATCCATTGGGCACTGGTGGTTTCCAATGTGCTGCAGTTCCAAAAGAACATTGTGGCTTCTGTTATATACAAAAGCCACAATGTAGATGTGAACAGAGTCTAAAAGTATTACAAACATAAAATGCAGAACACAAAAAGTAGAAAAACTTAAGAGGTATTCCTATCTGTGATATTTATGGCATGCCAACAGGATATGCCAAAAATTTTCAAAAAGTGCTGATTCCACCTTTGGGATCTGCTCTCAAAAACAGGTCCCTGTCTCACTGTCTCCATGAATGGACAGGTGGTGGCACGTGTGGAGCTCTCCATTTACTTCTGTTGTAGTTTTGAAAATAGCGACTCAGCATACTTGCCAATTTTCAGAACTTCGATAGAAGAAAATAGAGAAAGTGTAACGTGCATCGACACTTCTCCATTCATGGTGGCCCGTTTTCCAGATAGGAATTTGGCCCAGAGGTGGGAGACACACCTATTGGACATGGCATAAATGTTCCTGATACCCCTTTAATCAAATTTTTTTTAACAAATTGTTTAGGTGAAATAACAAAGAATGACTATTGTCAGCCAAGTCTGTCATAAATTAAACATGTGAAAACTATTCTACCATGTTGGCTAATAAAGTATTACGTGTTATATACAGCATTTTCATTTGTTTTTAGTGCTATTTTGTAGCTTTTTGTGTCTTTTATGTAAAAAAAAAACGGATGTTACTTTAAAGTCTATGGTAAAATAGTATACATACATTGGCTTGTGGTGTAAGAAATACAATAAAATGTATGTAATTTTTAAATGTACTTTAAAATGCAGACAAAACAGCATATAAAGCACAAAAAAACCTATAACACATATGTTGTTGATGGAGATATGAGCAGCACAATCTGGGAGACACAGAGCCTTATATGTTTCGACACCTGTAGTAAACTTCATAAGGGAATGTACAGTATCAGCAGAAAATAACTATTTAAATCACATTTTTGTAATTGTTTAGGTCATTGCTTGATTAGAATCCCTCACCCAGCCCTCTGATTGGAGATTGAGCTACAGCCCTGATTGGTTGGGCATCCCTCCTCTCTGATAGGCCAACCAGCCATGGCTTGGCTGAATGGCAAGGCAACCTTCCAGGAATAGGAGATTGGCTGGCACACTAGCCGCTCCTGATCTTCCACAGCGCCACTGCACAGATGGCGGCGGTGGCTGGGTGGAGAGATAGACAATGCTGGATTGTGGTTAGGTAATAACAGGTTTATGACAGCGGGATAATAAAACTTTAAGCTGTATGCATCTTTCCTGCCATTCCCTGGTAGGGGCTGCACTCCATCATTTCCTGTAATAATCTTGGATATTTCTCCGTCAATTGACTCTCATTCGTTTTAGCTGTCATAATGCACACACACTATGCTGCATTCTATATAAGAAATGTAGGAATGAAATGCATGTCTCCAGTATGGCTACCCCAAGGGAGGTTTCAGGAACCCAAAATGAAGGGCTGCAGCATTTAAGAAACTGACAATTTTTTCTCTTCTACAGACATATCATTAAGGAAAACACATAAAGTACTAGCTTTTAAAGTGCTCTTCCATATGTTCACCACATCACATGCTGCAATTAGTAACATAATTCTGGCATAATATGATAAGTGAGTTTCCCTATTGGGCTTTAAATGTGTTATACACAGTCAAGTCACATTATTATGACCACTTCCTATTTTTGACGTCGACAGCCTGTAGTTCATGAAAGAGGTCACGTGTGGTGAGCTGGCTTGGTGGGTATATAAGGTGCGTGATAGACTGTCTGCACACATATCCCTTGTTAGTATCATGGGTAAATGGGCGATGACATGGGATGCATTTCTAAAACTGTGCAGTGTGTGAACTGTTTGCGTGCTGCTGTGGTGAAAGATTATAATGGGTGGATAAAGGGCACCATTGTGAATACTATATTTTTCGCCCTATAAGATGCACCTAAGTTTTTGAGGAGGAAAATAAGAAAACCAATATTTTTAACCAAATGTGTGCTTTTGAACTAATGGTGGTCTGTGCATGACACTATTATGGGGGATCTGTGGATGACGCACTGTTATAGAGGGGATCTGTGTATGACGCACTGTTAGGGGGGGATCTGTGGATAGCACTGTTAGGGGGGGATCTGTCGATGGCACTTTTATGGGGAGGGGCATCTGGGGATGGCACTATTATGGGGTGGGGGATCTGTGGATGGCACTATTATGGGGTGGAGGATCTGTGGGTGACACTGTTATGGGGGAGATCTGTGGATGACACTGCTATATATGTGTCATCCACAGATTCCCCCCCATAACATTGTCCCCCAATACACCGGGCCCTGCCGCTCACAACAGTATTTCTAAACAGTAATCCTTAACCTCTTAATAACTTTAACTAAAGTTGCGCTCTCCCCTGTATCAGCACTTACTAACTAGCATCCGGAGCAGGCAGAGCGGCTGGCAGCGTAACGTCACTCGCTGACGTCGCGTGCCTGCTCCGCCTGCTTCATTCACAAAGTGGGAGGACCAGGCGCGCGACATCAGTGAGTGACGTTACGCTGCAAGCCGCTCTGCCTGCTCCGGATGCTAGTTAGTAAATGCTGATACAGGGGAGAGCGCAACTTTAGTTATTAAGAGGTTAAAGATTACTGTTTAGAAATACTGCTGCGAGCGGCGGGGCCCAGGGTAAGAGTACAGTGACTGTACCGGGCACCGCGGCAAGTTACCGGACTCCAGCCCCTCCTCCCTCCCCGCTGATACATCGCAGTCTGAGATGCTGCAGCATCCCAGACTGCGATGCAAAATGGCAGCATTCGCCCCATAAGACGCAGGGGCATTTCCCCCCCACTTTTGGGGGGGGGGCAAGTGAGTCTTATGGGGCGAAAAATACGGTAAGTGATGTGTAAACTGCGGAAACCACATGCCATTGATGTGTAAGGTGAACATCAGCTACGAAGGTGTGCGAGGGCAGACCGACATGCTACAGTTGACTAGCTCACTGCCAAAATGAACAAGGTGCTACCAGATGTGTGCCTAAAACAACAGTTCAGTGAACACTACTGTCAATGGGGCTCCAAAGCAGATGGATGGTCAACCACCTCTGCTAATGAAGTTGCATAGGCAGAAAAGGCTTCAATTTTCTCATTTATAGGATCTGGACCTCTGCTGATTGGCAAAGGATTATCATCTCTGATGAGTCACATTTTCTGCTTCATCAAACGGATGGACGTTGGCGTGTCAGATGAGAAACATCAGAAAACAAACACCTGGCAACAATTGCTGGAAGAACACAAGATGCTTGTGGCAGTTATGGTCTGAAGAATGTTTTCGTTGCATTCTCTGGGCCCACTCATGCATGTGGAGGAACTGATTTGGGTATGAATCCATCTTTGCAGATCATGTACACCCATACATGCTGATCGCCCTTCCTAGGGCAGCTGGGATCTTCAAGCAAGACAATGCGACATGTAACACAGCTAGAAATGTCCGACATTGGTTGGAAGAGCATGACCAGACCTGAACCCAATTGAGGATCCGTGGGAACACCTCAAATGTTTTGATCACTCAATGGATCCTCCCCATGGACCATCGAGCAGCTATGGGATGCACTGCAGTCAGCATGGCTTCAGTTACCTGTGACAACCTACTAGGACCTAATTGAGTAATTCCCAATCTGTCTAGCTACTGTCTGTGCTACACACAGAGATTATTCTGGATATTAGCTGGTGGTGATAATAGTGTGACTTGAATGTGTATTACTTACAGTGATGCCCATAATTATTCATACCCCAGGCAAATTTTAACTTAAAAGTTTCTTTTATTCAACCAGCAAGTAATTTTTTGACGGGAAATGACATAGGTGTCTCCCAAAAGATAATAGGACGATGTACAAGAGGCATTATTGTGAAAAAAAAACAACACATTTCTCAGCTTTTATTTACATTTGAGCAAAAAGTGTCCAGTCCAAAATTATTCATACCCTTCTTACAAATCAATAGAAAAGCCTTTATTGGCTATTACAGCAATCAAACGCTTCCTATAATTGCAGACCAGCTTTTTGAATGTCTCCACAGGTATTTTTGCCCATTCATCTTTAGCAATGAGCTCCAAATCTTTCAGGTTGGAGGGTCTTCTTGCCATCACCCTGATCTTTAGCTTCCTCCACAGATTCTCAATTAGATTCATGTCTGGACTCTGGCTGGTCCACTCCAAAACGTTAATGTTGTTGTCTGCTAACCATTTCTTCACCACTTTTGCTGTGTTTTTTGGGTCATTGTCATGCTGAAATGTCCACTGGTGCCCAAGGCCAAATTTCTCTGCAGACTGCCTGATGTTGTCGTTGAGAATCCCCATGCATTGCTCTGTTTTCATGATGCCGTTTACTGTGATTAGGTTCCCTGGTCCATTGGCTGAAAAACACCGCCAAAGCATTAGGTTCCCACCACCATGTTTGACAGTGGGGATGGTGTACTTTGGGTTAAAGGCTTCTCCTTTTTTATGTCAAATGAAGGAAACTTTTGTTTCATCTGACCAAAACACAGAAGACCAGAAGTCTTCTTCTTTGTCCAGATGAGATTTTGCAAAGGCCAAGCGAGCTTTTGTGTGCCTTATCTGGAGAAGTGGCGTCCTCCTTGGTCTGCATCTGTGGAACCCAGCAGTGTGCAGTGTCCGTTGTATTGTCTGCCTTGAGACATTGCCACCAGCAGAGCCCAGATTCACCAGGATGGCCTTGGTGGGGATCCTTGGATTCTTTTTCACCTCTCTAACTATCCTCCTGGCCAGCACAGGTGTCACTTTTGGCTTCCGACCACGTCCTCTGAGATTTTCCACAGTGCGGAACATCTTGTATTTTTTTTATAATACTTTGCACTGTAGTCACTGGAACTTGAAAACATTTAGAAATGGCCTTGTAGCCCTTTCCTGACTTGTGAGCAGCCACAATGCGCAGCTGCAGGTCCTCACTGAGCTCCTTTGTCTTAGCCATGACTGTCCACAAACCAACTGCAGAGAGCTGCTGTTTTCCACCTGTTGAGTTGATTAAAACAGCTGTTCCCAATTAATCAGGGTAATTAGGATGCTTTCGAACAGCTCGGACTATTTGGAATGGTACATAACTTTTGATTTTCCCATAGACTGTGACAGTTTGTGAAGGGTTTGAATAATTTTGGACTGGACACTTTTTGCTCAAATGTAAATAAAAGCTGAGAATTTTTTTTTTCCCCCCACAATAATGCCTCTTGTACATCGTTTTATTGTCTTTTGGGAGACACCTATGTCATTTCCCGTCAAAAAATTTCTTGCTGGTTGAAAAGTCAAAATTTGCCAGGGGTATGAATCATTATGGGCAGCACTGTATATGTTTTGTTTTTATTATAAACATATTCGTAAACATTTTATGCATTTTCTTGTTGAGGGGGAGGTTCTTAAGGGGTTAAATATTCCTAGAATGATAAATTTCAGCAACTCCTGTTCCCTTTAAGTTGATTGTGTCTTTTAGAAACTTTGTGGTTATTATTCCCCTTTCGTGGTAAGACTCAATAGACAGTTTACATTCAATGGCATTGTGAGAGAACAATATCACAATATAGGAGGTACCGCTAGTTGGCTGCAATAAGCACTTAATTTCTACACACATCACAGCACAGCTTTAAGTTGTGAAGAACAGAACACAAAATTAAAGCTGTAATTATTTGCAATGGACAACAAATGCAGTTTTTAAACAGTTGATTAAAAGGGTTGGCTCATTTCATACATTGGGGGTTGTAAAGGGGGAATATTAATCACCAATATTTATGCAAATATCGATAATTAATATTCATAAATAGGAGGAGCCGTCTAGTGATGACCCCGCCTATTTATACCTTTATATTAATAATACAATGCTTTTTTACTATACTTTGCCTTACGCTAATCACTAAACTACACTACGTATGACTATTGCTGCGGTGCCTTACTACTGCAAAAGACTACACACTGTGCTTAAATAAAAGGTATTTATTAGCACACTATACGTAACAGTCTACTATTTGCTTAGAATTATATATATCCATATCAATGGAATATATATATATATATATATATATATATATATAGATATATTTATAGCAGCACACAGCAATATAAGTAAACACACTATAACAACACACTAATACGGTTCTAACTACACTAACACAGTCCCAAGTCCTCCCCAGGATCTAACTACAATTACAATAATACACTTACATACACACAAATATCAGTAACCCACCCGACTGGCTGCTCACTGTCCCTACGGGTTACAAGGGGTTTAATCACACAATTGTGGCACTGCAGGGGTTAATACATGCAGGCCAAGGAACACGGGGTAGTAACTATGCAGGGGTAACTGGGGCTGCCTCAAGGATACAGGCTCATCGGGGAATAATGCTGCAGGAGTTCCGCAGCCAGAGTTAGGGGATGGTCGGTGGAATAGGGGTAAATCAGGGCAGGTGGATTAGGGGTATGGAGGGAAAGGGTTACTCAGCCATCTCCAGGGGCATGTGGCCTCTCTTCCTTCAGGGAGCTGTTCCCATGTGTCTATGATTGTAGTATGGTTCCAAGAGCCCGCCCCTTTGTCCTGCTTGGGCTAATATAGCCCAAAAGCAGCCCCCCCCCTCCTACAACAGGAGGGTGATGACATCATTGTGGGCGTGTGACGGAATGCTTGAACTGAAACAAAGGACTTCCTGCCCAAGCTGTAACTGAGAGCATTCTCCCCCAGCTGCTAAACATCACAAGATCACACACTCCCACGTCATAACAGGACCAGGCTGATCAATATATATATATATATGTACACATATACACACTACACAACCTGGGGATCAAATCAGTATATACATATATATCCACCCAACCTGGGGGCACTTAGGTATACATGTATATACATACACACAATATAATTCTGGGGCATAAATGGGCAGTAATAAGCCCACCTGCCTATGGATATATTATACATAGAGATGTATGCTGACAAGGGGGCATACATACATCTCCATGTATACACCCATACCACCTGGACCGGCCCATGCAAAAGGGCCAATATACATGCATATATGTAAGGGCATATATACATATATATTTAAATCCAACACGTCCCTCAACAGGGGTATAAGACTAGGATATGCCCCCAATGTCTGATAGGTGCGGGTCCCACCTCTGGTACCTGCATCTATCTCTAGAACGGGACCCGCAAAGTGAAGGAGAGCGGACAGTACATGGATGGCAGGCCTCCACTCATTTCTATGGGACTGCCAAAAATAGCTAAGCACGGGCTCGGCTATTTCTGTCATCTTTATAGAAGTGAATGCAGAGTTGGCCGTGCTTGTGCGGTGCGTTTTCCATTCATTTCTATGGGACTTCTGAAAATAGCCGAGTGCGGCGCTCGACTATTTTCGGCATAGAAACTAATGGAAGGCGACTGTACATGTGTGGTCCACTCTCCTTGACTTTGCAGGCTCCATTGTAGAAATAGGTGTGGGTTCCAGAGGTGGGACCTGCACCTATCAGACACTGGTGGCCTATCCTAGGGATATACCCCCAATGTACAAGATGAGCCAACCCCTTTAAATCTGTTTCTCAGGTGTATGTCTTCACCAGGAACGTGAAGTATGATTAAAAAGTAAGCCAACTAATAGGTGGTGTAAAGTTAGAGAAAAGTGTTTAAAGATGCACAACATTTATCATCCAGCAGGTGTCACTTTGATAAATTTGGCCCATCTTTAGACTGTCTAGTTTGAAGGCCCCTGTAAATGGGCTGGCACAGCAGGCACTTATCGGGGATGAACCTGATAATTGCCTGCTCTTTTTAGAAGGTGAAAGCAGCATTTCCATGCAGTAATCACCTCTGCTCTATGGGGACGAGTGATCACCAGAGTGATCATTCACCTCCATACACATTAATTGTTTCTGGGCAGCACAATCTGCATCCCAGAAATGAAGATTTAGTTGTCTGCACCAGTAATGGCATCACCCAATGAACAAGTATTTGGTCATTCATCGGGTGATCTTTTAGACAGAAGGGAATGCTCCTTCCTGAAAATTGCCCTATTATTGGCCCTTTTAGAGGCATTTAGTTTATGCTGTTCAAATATTAAGCAGGATTAGTAAATCTGCCTCTACTTGTCCATGTGACTGTATGACAAACAGATTTGGAAATTAAACCTTTATGATCCAGAAGGTTGATCTCTTATTTTTTGGTCTTGGACATTTCAACGTCTACAGGGGCCTTTTTCATTCATGTGTCACTGTCTAAGAATATGAATCAAAATTTTAATATTAAACAAATTTACTATTATGAAGCACGGCCACAGACCTTTGTAAACTTGGAGTATTGTAAATCCTGTGCCAGATTTACACTAGTATTCCGTTCATGCTGCAAAAATTTGTCCGTTACTGTTACATCTAGATGCTCAGCTCTCTCTGCAAATGCCACACCCTCTGCACTTTGATTGACAGGACCAGGCAGTGTAAACATCATCACACCTGGCCCTATTGTTCAAAGTGGAGAGGGCCCCGCAGTTGCAGAGAGAACAGCCAACCACCAGTCAGTATTTTTTGTGTTTTTGAGAACATTATGTCTAGTGCAGTGGCGTAGGGATCGCCATAGCAACCATAGCAGTTGCTATGGGGCCCTACGCCACTGGGGGCCCGGCCCGTCCTGACCGCATAATTTTTATTTTATTTTTATTAATACACTCAGGCAGCCAGGCCCGACCGCCCGTCCAGTGTAGTGGGCGGGGCGCGGGCGGTCCGCGGCTCGGGCCTGGCTGGGGGGGGGGAAGGCGGAAGCCGGAAGCCGGAGTCACACAGGCAGCCAGCAGCCAGGCCCGGGACCGCCCGCCCAGTGTAGTGGGCGGGGCGCGGGCGGTCCGCGGCTCTGGCCTGGCTGGGGCCCGGGGAAGGAAGCCGGAAGCCGGAAGCCGGAAGGAGGACAGGACGGAGTCGGACGGCAAGTTGGTACGTACTACTAGGCTGGCGGTCGGCGCGGTGGAGGGGGCCGGAACGGCTTCTTGGTTCAGACACAGACATGAATATTCATGATGCAGCCAGACAACGACCGCATCAAGGGGCACAGCATACCCGGTGAGCCTCTCCACTCTGAACGCTTGGCTGGTTTTATTGGTACAGGAGTCTGGTGGAGGTCAGAAGTTGTCCCTAATGATGCTTGGCGGTGACTCCATCTCATTTGTTTAGAAAGTTTCTCATAAACTTCTGCATTTTCCTCCTCACACCTCTATGCACAATAAAACACACAGCTAGGCGGTTAAAGGGAGTCTTTCACCTAATCTGAGCGTTTTAGACCGCTCAGATCAGGTTATAGACTCTTTAACCCTCATTACGATCATACCTGTCTCTTATGTGTCCCTCGCCCAGATAATGAAAATAACACTTTTTAAACTTATGCAAATTACCTTCTGAAGGTGCCCAGGGGCGGCGTTACTGGGCAATGTGCCCAGAAAAACACACCTCCAGCTGGCGGACGTCACGAGCGGCACCAGAGGACGGCGGGCTGGGAACTGGCCCGCACCTGCGCACTGCTCTGCCCATTATGGGCAGATGAACAGCTTTTCATATTGCGCATGCGCCGGCCAACTAAAGACAGCCGGCCGGCGCATGCGCAATATGAATGGCCATTACATGGCTACACATGTAATGGCAAGGAACTCTGGGAAGGCTGGATCACCCAGATTGACATGCATGCATGCAGCCAATCAGCAGCCAGCCAGTCCTGTGATGTTACAGCCCTATAAATACGGCGGCCATCTTAGAGTCAGACATTTTCCAGAGTGCAGGGACAGACATGAGAAGGCGCTAGAGACAGCAATAGGAAAAACCTCATTGTGAAAAAAAAACAGAAAAACGATTTCTAAGTGCAGGAAAGGATAAGGAGGAATCTATTCACAGCATCTTAGTGCAGGGATAGACGTCAGAAGGCGCTAGGGACAGTGCCAGAAAAGCGATTTATAAGAGCAGGGAAAGGATAGGGAGGATTCATTTCACAGCATCTTAGTGCAGGGAGAGACGTCTGAAGTCACTTGGGACAGTGGTAGAAAAACCTCATTGTGAAAAAAAAAAGCGATTTACAAGTGCAGGGAAACATTATTTGGTGATCCAAATAGCCATTATACAGCTCTGGCATTCTAGCAATTTGTTCTTGTTATTGGGGTGCAAGTGCTATGTTGAAAAGCATTTAGTGGCCTATTTCAGTACAAAAAGGAAAAATATATACGCATCCCATTGTGTCAGGGGCGGGTAACGTGTCTCAAAATGTGGGGATTTATGTGGATCGGGTTCTGGCACCATTTGTTGCCGCGCTGCCCTCTTATACCCGTGACACTACGCATTTGCTGAAACAGCTGGAGGGTATTCACATCGAGGATGAGAGCATGCTGGCCAGCATCGATGTGGAGGCCCTATACTCCAATATTCCCCACACCCTTGGAATAAGGGCAGTGGAATATTTTCTGAGTACCCGCGGATGCCAGTACCGTGCCCACAGCCTCTTTGTCCTCTCCCTATTGGAATTCACTCTGACCAGTAACGTTTTTTCCCTTAACGGGAGGCTCTACCACCAGCTCAGGGGCACCGCGATGGGGAGCTCTTGTGCCCGTAGTATGCTAATTTGTTCCTGGACTTGTGGGAGGAGATCCTAGTCTTTAGGGAGGACCGCTCCACACTTATGGACCAAGTGGGCATGTGGGCGCTGTACATTGATGACATCTTCATCATATGGAACAGAAGTGAGCCTTCGTTCCGATCCTTGGTGGGGATACTCAATGACAACAACATTGGCATGCATTTCACCTGTGAAGTCGGGGGTACAATGCTGCCTTTCCTCGACGTCCTTGTATCCAAAACACAGACTGGCGAACTGGAGACGTCGATTTATAGAAAACCGACGTCTACTAATACCCTACTTAGGTGGGAGAGCAGTCATCCTCTCCCACTTATCCGGGGTATCCCTAAGGGACAGTACCTTCGGCTCAGGAGGAACTGCTCCACCAAGTGGGAGTTCGTCAGGCAAGCGGCTGACCTACAGGTTAGGTTCCACCAACGTGGATACCCTGATAAGGTCCTGAGGAGGGCGTTTGGGCTTGCACTGCACGCAGATAGAGCATCCCTCCTTATTCCCAAACCTAGTCCAGTGCAGACTTCAAACACCATTCGCCCTAACACGACCTATGACAGGGCCTCAGAGGAAATCAGAGAGATTCTTCAAAATAATTGAGGCATTCTTTTACTGGACCCAGACCTGAGAGAGGTAGTGGGCGACCATCCACACCTCACCTATCGTCGCGGCCGTAGCCTTCACGACAGGCTGGTGTCCAGTGAATTCATGCCCCCCACTCTGTCTGATTCCACCTGGTTAAAATCCAATGTGAAAGGATGCTACAGGTGCAGTGGCTGCATTGCCTGTCCCTATGTGAAATCTGGGAAGGTTTTTAGCAGTGCAGTCACGGGCAAGGAATATTGTATACATCATTTTATCAACTGCCGAACTCGCGGCGTCATATACCTTTCTGTCATGTGAGTGTGGCAGAGGGTATGTAGACAAAACCATCCGCGAGTTCCGCAGACGAATTAGGGAGCATCTAAACGATATAGCCAAGGCTAAAGATACTCCTGTGGCTAACCATATCCATAACCACCATAATAACCGCATTTCGGTTATGGGCATTGATCGGATTTTACCCCCAAAATGTGGGGGGGACTGGGACCGTGTCATTTTGCAGCGGGAGAGACACGCTGGATTTAATACCTCAAAGGAGTCAAAAAGTGAGTGGGCGAGTCCTATAGTATTGATACCCAAGCCAGACAGGACGTTGCGGACTTTCGAAAACTTAACGAGGTTTCCAAGTTCGATGCGTGTCCCATGCCCCGGTTGGATGAGCTCATCGAGAGGTTAGGACAAGCCCGGTATTTTTCTGTTTTGGACCTCACGAAAGGGTACTGGCAGGTGCCCTTAACGGAGCCTGCCAAAGAGAAAACTGCTTTCATCACGCCTGAGGGGCTGTATCAATATAAGGTCTTACCCTTTGGTCTACATGGCGCCTCAGTCACTTTTCAGTGACTAATGGACATTGCGCTTCGTCCACATCGTCGGTACGCTTTGGTTTGCCTGGACGAAATTGTCATCCACAGTACCGACTGGGAAAGTCACCTACACAAAGTGCAGGCTGTAGTGGACTCCATTCGGAAAGTTGGCCTAACCGCTAACCCCCAAAAAATGTGCGATAGGGTTAGAGGAGACTAAGTACCTGGGGTATGTCATTGGGCGCGGAGTCATCAAACTCCAAGTGAACAAAATAGAGGTGATACGGAATTGGCTCCGAACAGTCACCACTAGGCAAATAAAGTCATTCCTGGGAATGGTGGGCTATTACATGAGGTTTGTTCCCCACTTTGCTACTCTTGTCAGGACTCCTGAAGGGACACAAGTCAACGATGGTTCGCTGGGATGATCGGGCGGAAGAGGCTTTCTCCGCTTTGAAGTCGGCCCTGTGCGGGTCCCCGGTTTTGGTGACACCCGACTTCAAAAGGGAGTTTATAGTACAGACCGATGCCTCCGAAGTAGGCCTCGGTGCTGTACTGTCTCAGAAATTCCACGAGCATCCAGTTGTCTTTTTCAGCCGTAAGCTCACCCCAGCCAAGACCCGGTATAGTATAGTGGAGAGAGAGTGCCTGGCTATCAAGTGGACACTAGAATCTCTCCGCTATTATTTATTGGGGAGAAAATTCCGCCTGGTGACTGACCACTCACCTCTCACGTGGATGAGCCAGGCCAAGGAGAGAAATGCCCGGGTCACCTGATGGTTTCTCTCCCTACAAAACTTTAAGTTTTCGGTGGAACAAAGGGCAGGCTGGTTACAGGAAAATGTGGATGCCCTGTCCCTAGTACACTGTCTGGCGTGTGTTCAACTCCTCAGGGTTGAACAAAAGGGGGGGGGGGGGTATATGACACAGTGAGAGGTTTGGTCTGGGATAAACAGATATTTTCCTCCCAGCATGTGCTGCTGGGCTGATTTACAGCCAGGTAATGTCAAATACTGGACCAGATTTTAAGTGCTGGTCCGGGTTTGGCAGCACCTGGCTGTCCTTAAATAGGCAGGTGGGCTCATAAGCGAGGTCTCTGTGTTGGGATCTGGGAGCCTTGTGTCTGGATGAAGGCTTGCTACCTGTTTGTTGCGAAAAAGCGTTGGTGCTGCTATAAGCAAGGACTCTTTGAGGCAGAATTGCCGCATGGTGTGAATTAACACCAATACCGCAAGGTGACTTTTTGTTTGATTATGACTGCTTCTTTTGTCACTTGCCTAAAGTGTGAATAAAACGCTGAACTATTTGATCCAAAGAACTTGTTGTTGCCTCTATACTGCCTTCACTAATCCTGTCTACCAGAGCGAAACCACACACTATATATTCTCTCCTCCTCCCTATTACTCCCTGACAGTAATCCATTATCTGTATTCTGTATTTTACCATCTCTGTCAGACGTCCTCTCTCTCCTTTACATTAAAACACCAGCATTTCCCGATTGGGTGTTGTTTAGTAGCCATGACTATTCCAGTGCCTGATACCTATAGACCCGCATGACTGAGAGGTAGGGTTGTCTGCAAGGCATTATGAAGAAGACTGCAAGAACTCTGCCCAAGGTCATGTAATTCTACTTCTTTGTCTTCTGATCTGTAAAAGGGCGGTCTCCATTTCGAGCGATTTGTGTGGGATGATTTGCAAACGTTTTGGATTTTCTGTAACAAATCCGCTTCATGCAGAATTGATTTGCTCATCTGTAGCAATTATTTTTCCATTGAGGAACAATAATGGGGTTTTGTGTTTCATTGTATTCATTTTGGGGTACAAAGTAAGCATCGTGCAACTTCCTGTGGCAACATCACAGCAACCACGCACATGCACTTTGTCATCCAATTAGGGAAACTATTGTTAATAATTTGACCTCCACTTCTAAAAATGAAATTTCAGATATAGGTGTTCATCAATTGTTTCAGTTCATTTATTTATAACATTTGTGTGATTGGTTAGGCTACTTTCACACTAGCGTTAAATTAATATTTTCCGGTATTGAGATCCGTTACAGGGTCTCAATACCGGTAAAAAACGCTTCCATTTTGTCCCCATTCATTGTCAGTGGGGAGAAAACGTAACTGAACAGAACGGAATGCTCTAAAATGCATTCCTTTCCGTTCTCATACCGGAGAGCAAACCGCAGCAAGCTGCAGTTTTCTTTCCATCCTGGGATGGATCGTCATGACCCGCAATGCAAGTCAATGGGGTCGGATATGTTTTCTCATACACAATCTGACACAATAAAAAACGGATCGGTCCCCCATTGACTTTTAATGGAGTTCATGACGTCTTAGGTATGTTAAAGATAATACAACCGGATCCGTTCATAATGGATGCGGACGGTTGTATTATCAGTAACGGTAGCATTTTTGCTGAACTCTGCCGGATCCATCAAAAACACTAGTGTGAAAGTAGCCTTACTCATGGACTGCCGTGATGACACAACTAGTTTCGGTTCTAATCTACGATGCATTTTTCCACTTCTGTTAATTTCCTTCCCATTGTATGGTAATAAATGTGACACGAAAAAGAAAACCTCAAAATCTGTAAAACAAAAGTGAAGATTACGTGGCAGGAATGTTTGGCAATTTACCTTATGTTGATGTGTAATATCCAGACCTCAACATAACCACAAACAAACATACCTAGAAACAAATAGCATATACGCTTGTATTACTGCGTAGTTTCACCTCAAACTCCAGGTTGTACACGACAGGGGTTTGCTTTGCTTTGGGATGCTGGTGGCTCCTTTGAGCTGGCTACAGTGCCCTAAATGACCTCTGCAATACACCTGATGTACCTGTAACTGCTGCTAAGTTTTTATAATATGAAAAAAATAATAATCAGTTCTTAAAAGGGGTAATCCAATGTTTAAAATAGGCTCCCCAATGCCGGGGTCCCTTGTATACATTATACTTACCTCGTTCCCCGCACCCGCGATGCTCCTGATCTCCGCACGGCCGCCGCTGCATCACCCGCGATGCTAGGTACGCCCATCCACATCGGGGCCTGCTATTGTCTGCTCCCCGGTTGCCAGATGTTCTGATCTGTGGGAGATGCAGCAGCGGCCGTGCGTGGATCAGCAGCGATGCAGGTGCCGCGGAGCAGGGTAAGTATAATCTATATGAGGGGCGCGTGTTTTAAACATTGTATAACCCTTTTAAGTGGTAATCTACCTTTTATAGAAAGTGTTCAAGTAATATATCATTAGTTGCATATGTTTAGCTTTTCTTTGACTAATATCTTAATAAATCTCAGTCTTTGATAATATTGAAGGCATTTTGTTTACATATACAAAGTATTAAATATAACATCAATTATATTACCTTGTACACGATAAAAAGCACAGGTCGTCTCCTCTGCTCAGAACTGGCTGGTTAGTAAAGCAGTAAAATCTTAAGTCCTTCCAGAAAAAGATATCGTTGTCAGCCGCCCAGTCTTCTATTTGTAGACATTTCTGCTACCCAACATAATATATAATGCTGTATCCAACTTCCAAAGACAATCTTTATTGGCTTATCTGATGGCAAACACTATAAATACAATGGGGCAGATTTCCTAATCCTATAGATGGTGTGAACTTTATAGACTCCAAATTTATCACAGGGGCTCAGGCTGGATGATAAATGTGGTGCATGGCTAGAGAGTTTTGCCTAAGGGCTGTATTACACCAACAGATTTTCTGTCAATTTCTGTCCAATCAGACCAATAGTTGGTGTCTATAGCAAAAGACCTGCATGTGTAAATGGCCATCTGACCAATGATTGGTCAGAAAATGTGTCTAATATTAATCTGTTGGTGTTAGGCTACTTTCACACTTGCGACAGGACGGATCCGACAGACTGTTCACCATGTCGGATCCGTCCTGCGGCTTTTTCGCCGTGCCGCCGGACCGCCACTCCGTCCCCATTGACTATAATGGGGACGGGGGCAGAGCTCTGGCGCAGCACGGCGTTGCACGGCGAAAGCCGCCGGACTAAAAAGCCTGACATGCAGTAATTTTAGTCTGGCGGCCTTTCGCCATGCACCGCCGTGCTGCGCCGGAGCTCCGCCCCGTCCCCATTACAGTCAATGGGGACGGAGCGGCGGTCCGGCAGCACGGCGAAATAGCCGCAGGACGGATCCGACATGGTGAACAGCCTGTCAGATCCGTCCTGCCGCAAGTGTGAAAGTACCCTAATACAGCCTTAATTCTATGCTAACTATTGGTTGGAATACTTTGAGACAGATACAATACATAAAAGTTAACAGGGGCGTTCAAATTTTAGGCAATAATAGCATATCCACAGGATATAGGTGCCAATCCTACTCGACCCTGCTCTTTCCATAACCCTCCTAGATTTCAATAGATATTGCCACACGCAAGTGTAGCAACTTTTTCATCATCATGTATGAGGAATGCAAAATGAGACCCACCACTATCAACACTTGAAACGTAGCTGATAGAGATGAGCAAATCGAAGCTGATGAAGTGGAATTCGATCCGAGTTTCAGGAAAAATTTGATTCACAATGAATGCAAATTTTCTCGCGCTTCGTGGTAACGAATCGTAATTTTTCCTAAAATTGAGGCTAAAATGGTGGCTACACGTGTGAGGACATGGGGAAAGGAACTCTGGGAAGGCGGGATGACTTATAATGCCATGCATGCAGCCAATCAGCAGTCAGCCAGCCCTGTGATACAGCCCTGTCACAGCCCTATAAAAATGGCGGCCATTTTGGATTCAGACACTTTCCAGCGTTCTGAATGCGGGGACAGAGGTGAGACGGCGCTAGGGACAGTGATACAAAAAACCTCAATAGGAATATTTATAAGTGCAGGATAAGGATAGGGAGGAATCATTTCACAGCATCTTAGGGCAGGAAGAGAAGTCAGAAGGCGCTAGGGACAGAGATATGAAAAACCTCATTGTGAAAATAAAGCCATTATACAGGTCTGTCATTCCAGCAATTTGTTCTTGTTATTGGGGTGCAAGTGCTATTTTGAAAAGCCTTTAGTGGCTTATATCTGTAGAAAAAGAAAAATATATACGCAAATCACTTCTGCAGTTATATGTGGTGAAAGGGTTTAGTGGTGTATTTCTGTACAAAAAGAAAAATAAATACTCATTTCAATGTTTCAGTTATTTGCGGTAAAAGCGTTTAGTGGCCTATTTCAGTACTGAAGGAAAAATATATTCTCATTTCACTTCTGCAGTTATATGTGGTGAAAGCATTTGGTGGCCTATTTCTGTACAAAAATAAAAATATATACGCAGTTCACTGCTGCAGTTATTTGCAGTAAAAGCGTCTAGTGGCCTATTCATGCTGTTCTCACCCTGCCAACTTCGTGACTGGGCCACTATTTTGCCTTTCGGCCTGGCTGACATTATCATTTATTTGACTCTTCTTCTGATCTGTCAGAAGGAAGGAAAAATGAGATGCACAATGGATCTTGTCTGTGTAGCAGCTGTAAGGCCTGTATGGTCCCATCAGAATTAGCTTATGATTTGGTAGCCAAAAGCAGGAGTGGGTACAAAATACAGAAGACATGCAAATATTCCATTCAGGAGTTATCTCTGTTTTAGATCCGCTCCTTTTTTTGGGCATTAGCAATACTGATGGATTATTGAGCAAATGCTGACCGAGTGAAGGTTTATGCTCCACAGACAGGACCGTTTTTTTGTGGGTTATTGTTCTGACGGATCATAGGAAGGGCAAATTAATCAGTGACGTCAACACAAACTTACTGCTGACACCCTCTCCACTCTGTCGGGAGGCTCTACTTGTATAAGCGTTTAATAGGTCAGGTTCTGTAGACATTTATGTGGAATCAGCTGACGACGGTGTAAAAAGAGTGTGCTTCTTCTTGACGCTAACATCGACCTGTAAGGCTGAGTTGATACTTCAATTATTTGGTCAGTTTTGGCCCTGTGACTGCCCAAATAAGTAAAGTATGCAGTGATTCTAAGAGCGACCCCTGTCATCTGCATGTCTTACTGACTCACAGTATTATTTCACT
The DNA here is from genome assembly GCF_014858855.1 of Bufo gargarizans. Classification (NCBI taxonomy): domain Eukaryota; kingdom Metazoa; phylum Chordata; class Amphibia; order Anura; family Bufonidae; genus Bufo; species Bufo gargarizans. The sequence continues at coordinate 93,070,564 of NC_058089.1, read as the reverse complement.
ACCACAGCAGACTCCCTATGCATGTTACTGCAAGGCACAGTGTTCTACACCCCTATAAAGACTCTCTGCAGCCAGGAAATAGCCGTTTTTTTAAAAGTAATTTGAAGCGAATAAATTTGGATCAAAGCAAATCTTTTCGAAAAATTCGGCAAACTGTCCGAATCTAATTTTTGAGAAATTTGCTCATCTTTAGTAGCTGAGTTTTCTAAAAAAAAGTTTGCATTATGCCTGTGTTTTTTTGTAAAATCATAACTGTGAAGGAACAGTTATGCTTGGGCTTCCCTAAAGTCTTATTCAGCCATATTATTCCCTGTTTCAGCTGCACAGCTAGATACATTTCTCTCAAAACCAGTGGGTTGTCTCCAGTAAGTGTGACCTCACTTCCCACTATGTTTTTTTTTTCTAGATGGCTCATAAAGCTAATAAGGAGGATAAAACATGGAACAGCAGGAGGCCCCTGTGATGTTTAGAAAAAGTTGTTTTGCCAGGCTCATGATCTCAGGCAGCTCCAACATGCTCCCACTTACTTTTAGTTGTCTTCTGTACGTCTGTTACCAGACAGTGGACTGCAAATTAGGTGGAAATGAAACCCCTAGTAGTCATGACTTTACAGCAATTTTTTCAGGTGGATGCAGGCATATTTTTAAAATGAAGTGATGTAGAATTGTGCTAGTTACACTATTCTTTATTAGATGAAACAAAATTGTGGGAAAGTACAGCGACTCTTTAACATTTAGAATATGTGAACTTAGGCTACTTTCACACTAGTGTTTTTGCTGAATCCGGCAGGGTCGAGCAAAAACGCTTCCGTTACTGATAATACAACAATCTGCATCCGTTTGAACGGATCTGGTTGTATTATCTTTAACATATTTTTAACATTGCCAAAACGGATCCATCATTAACTATATTGAAAGTCAATGGGGGAGGGATCCGTTTTCTATAGTGGCAGATTTTGCTAGAGAAAACGGATCTGTCCCCATTGACTTGCATTGGGGTCATGATGACAGATACATTTTGCTCTGCATCCCCAAGATGGAAAGCAAAATACAACATGTTGTGGTTTGCTCTCTGGTCTGGGAACTCAACTAAACGGAACGGAATGCATTTTCCGGAATTGAGCCCTTATGACGGAACTCAATACCGGAAAACTTTAACGCTAGTGTGAAAGTACCCTTAAAAATGACAGAAAGCACTGTATATGCCCTCTTCAATCTCATTTGTTGTTCTTTCTTTTGCAATTAAAGATGTAGATTAAGCAAAGCATTTACAATAGTTTTCTGGCATAAATACATTGAACAATAACATTTTATGTGATTGCAAAGTCATAAGACACATTCTACCCACTGGTTCTTTAGTTGTTTCTTTGTCTAATGTTGTAATGTACGTAAACTGTAGGCAGGAAATCTTGTAACATTTCTAAACTTCTGCTTTTGAAATATCATCTATTTTATGGACAAACATGTCAGACTTCATATTTATAAAAAAGACCTAAGTAAAGATAAAATCTCTGGTGTATTTAGTACATTTTTATGCTTTTAGTAAAACAGTTGTCCAATGATATACGTTTTTATGACAATATAGCAGAATAACATTTCAATTTAGTTAAAAGGTTTTTCCAGCAAAAACAAGTGTCACCTACTGATTGGATGTGTGATCAGAGGTATATCAGTACGGGTCAGTCTTCTGGGCCTCTCTACTCAACTCAATCACACTATCCCACCCTTACCACTGCACTAAATTTTTATGAGAATTATGTATCCTTACTTTGCTTTCTTTGTGACTGGACATGTTCCCATACATGTGTCACAAGATAATCTGCTATTCAAAACAATATGATTTTGCAATATTGTGTCATGAGATTTCTGTCCTATATATATCTATGTGTGGCCACCCAGTGGTTGTGTTGGGGGAATTCCAGCCTGTCAAGGGTTTTACTAACATGGTGTGATATTAGGCAGAATTTTATCCATAGGATAACGTGGCAGAAGTTCTAGGGAATACTCGTTAGCGATCATCTGGCCGTCTAATACTGCCTCCAAATGCCCGATGAACAAGCAAACACTAGTTCATCAGGCAACTGTGATTTTTAAGCATGCTTAAAAATCTAAATGATGCCTGTGGCATAATGAGTTGTGCAATAGCGATCTGCCGCCAGCAGACCACTGCCCTGCATGAGGAGGAGCGATCACTCCTCCCCATGCATGTAATATCAGCTGTGTCCTCCGCTAGCTGACGATTGCCGGGAGGAAACTCCTCCCTCCTGACAATCGTCTGCATCATCAGGGTGTCTAATACACCCTTAAGTCATAGCTGGCCTTCACATGCAAACAGCATTGTCGTGAGCCACCTGGGAGTTAGAGGAACCACTGAAGTCAACTTTGGAGTGTATTATAGGCTGATATCCAAGTGATTCATGTTATAGCAGCTTTAGTGTCAGATGGTTATTATTGCATTTATTTTTCATTTTAGAAGGAACATCATATCAATTTTAACTTTTAATTATAAATTTAGAAGTATATATTTCAGCTTTGTCATGGAGTGCCTGCAGATCTGTTTTCTTAATTGTATGTTATAAATAATATCTTTGTTATTGCCAATACTTATCATTGATATATACTACCTATGCCATTAACAGCCAATCAAGGTAAGATTAACTGCCCCTGATTGTGTGAACTGAAATGGAAACTAATGTAGAAGATCAACACATAGAAAACAGTGGTAATTGCCTGCTCAGCCAGTGATTGGTTGACCGAGTGTTTCCAGTGTGTCAAGCTGAGGACAATGATTGGCTGCAGAGGTCATGTGCCGCATCCTGGAACATCTCAGATGCTGTATTTAAATAAACAGCATCAGTAGAACCAGAAAAGCACCACAAAAATCAGTAACGGAGAACGGGGTGAGTTTATGTTTTTATTTTAAGACATTTTAGGGCTAGATTTTAAATTTCTTATTCAAGCTCTAAAATATGACTAAGTAAATAACTGATGCCAAGCAATTTATATATCGCTATGCAAAAAAACAGCTGCTGTTCTTCCAATTCCCAGGCTTCCCTTCTGCCATCCAAGATGGTCGCACAGCTTCTTAAATTATCTGGTGCTACTGTGTATTTTGTAGTCAAAAACACTTCCTACTGTCCTCTTATTGGCCTCCACTGATTACATGACCAGTGCTGGCCAATCCAAGAGCAGGGCTGGACAAGTTGCACATAAATATGGCAGGGTTTGAGGCCTCACATATGATGGTATTATAACAGAAAAGTATGTTATATGAAACAGTCTAATAGGGATACCAAAAAACCATTGAGAGGCTCGGCTTTCTTTTCCTTTTGGAAAGAGTGCTAATTTGGATATCTTTTCCCCCAGGAGTATTACCTGGCCTATAAGACTCCTTACTTCTACAAGGTGCTCACATAAGGAGAAATAGTATCCTGGAATCCTAGCCAAGTTATAAATTAGCTGGGCTTTGTTAGGGTGGTGCTGGAGTAGCTGTGGCAGAGAGAGAAGTGCATTATGTGTATGGTTGGTACACAACAGGAGGTGCTACATATAGGATGGAAACAGGAATGAAGACTGGTTAGGGTGGGTTCACATCAGCGTTATGTATTCCGTTATGGCTTTCCGTTATAACATGGTTATAACGGAAAATAACGGAAATTCATAAGACGGAAGTCAAAACGGAAGCCTTTAAGAGGCATTCCATTTTGATCCTTCATAATACAAGTCTATGGGCAGCATAACAAATCCATTATGCAGGAGTCCAGTCCTGCATAACAAAAACAAGGACAGATCCGTTTTGCTGCCCATAGACTTGTAATATTACGGAATGCAAAACGGAAGCCTTTAAAAGGCATTCCGTTTTGCTTTCCTTCATAATAAAAGTCTATGGGAATCATAATGGATCCGTCTCCTTCCCATTATGCAGAACGGACAAAAGTCCTGTCGACAGGACTTTGTTTCCCGTCTTGCATAACGGGAACCAGACGGATCCGTTATGATTCCTATAGACTTCTATTATGACAGATCAAAACGGAACGCCTCTTAAAGGCTTCCGTTTTGACTTCCGTCTTATGGATTCCGTTATTTTCCTTTATAACATGGTTAAAAGCCATAACAGAATACATAACGCTAATGTGAACCAAACTGCAAAAAACTAACTACAAAAAACTAACTACAAAAAAAAATACAAAAAACTAAGAGAAGATGTACATGAGGTAAGCAACTACATGAACATATCTGTTAAAAACCATAGTAATCCCAGAAAACCCCTTCAACCCCTTGGTGACCTCCGCCATACATTCTCACTTCCTTTCTGGGATTCCCCACCATTCTGGGATTCCCCACCAATCCCTTGGTTGAACTTGATGGACATATGTCTTTTTTTAACCATATTAATTATGTAACATGTACAGCGGAAATCGCCACTTTAAAGATGGTACCCACTTGAGCGTGTGGTGGGCACCATAGCTGCTGGGTTTCTGCTGTTTCAAACAGCAGAGACCCTATGGCTGATCGTATACATTTAATCCCTCAGATGCCGTGGTCAAATATAACCACAGCATCTGAGCGGTCCGGAAGCGGGAGTTGACTAAGATTTGGGAACCTGTTACGGTACAGTATTGGCCTGATGCCTCAAGCAGGCTTCAGTAGCTATTACTAGTATATACCAATACTGACCAGCAAGTGTTAGCACTGTATTGGTATATTGTGAATGGAGTGTTATATGATGGCTATTTAGACATCACAGAACACAATGGGCAATCTAATGATTGCCCATGATGGTTAAGTTCAAACCCCATATACACTTCAAAACACAAGAGGATAGACAAATAGAGAATGGGCATTAAACACCAGAGGTGGGCTACCTCTGCAAGGGACTTCCCTTGCACTCAAAGCATATATAAAACTATTTAAAGGGGCTGTTCTTCCTTCCTGAGGTGGTCATACACATAAGTCTAACGTTCAATGAAAAATCTGATTGATTTTAACCAAAACGATTGTTCATCAGATGAAAGTTACACCTTTGGGGGCAATATTTTTACTACATTGTACTCATTTTTTTAGGTAAAAATCTTTTTTTTCAGTTGGTCTTTATTAAAAATGTGGAGCCCTTTGCTATGTACATGACTGAGATGCTCTAGTAGCTGAGTCAGAATTTTCTTTCTGTTCCATCAGCCAGCTCTCTTGAAAGGCTCCTTATCTGTGATCTCTGACCTCCTAAATGCTCATTATGGCTCAATTCTTATCTTACTGATAAGAATGTGGCTTAAAAAAAGAGTTTATGAACTTTTAGTAATTTAGAGATAAAGCTTATTAGTTAACCCGCACAAAGTTAAAGTACAGATGTAGCAGGGTTAGCACTCCAGCTCTTGACTCAAATTTCTTAACTCATCGAGTTATCTTGAGACAAAAGCCATTGAAAAGCAATTGAAGGTGTTTGCTTAGATTAGATAACACAACTCAGAAATCTCAGAAAACAGGAGTGTAAACTCTACTTCATCCGTACCATGCACACATCTAGACAAACAGTTAACCCTTTGTGACAGAACGGCTGTATATTTTATTTAGTAAAGACCAATTGAAACAAATTAGTGGTAGCCCAAATTAAGTAGAATACAATCATTAAAAAATGCTGTGAAGATACGAGATGTGCAGCACCTGAAACTACGGATACTGGAAGCCTGTGCTAGCATTTCTCCTGCAGTGTTGCTATCAGTGGAAGAAGAGGGTTGCGTTGACAATCCAACACAATAGGCAGCACATTGAACACATTTTATAAGTGGTCAGAAACTTGTAAATAACTCATGAAAGAATAAAGTTACGTTAAAACCAAGCACACCATTGTTTTTCTTGGTTTGATGTGTCACATGACCCTCTTCCTATTGAAAAAACAAAAGTTGGATTCAAAATGGCCGACTTCAAAATGGCCGCCATGGTCATCACCCATCTTGAAAAGTTTCCCCACTCACATATACTAATGTGCCACAAACAGGAAGTTAATACCAGCAACCATTCCTATTTTATTAAGGTGTATCCATATAAATGGCCCACCCTGTAGTTTGGGTGATCTGGATATGGTTAGAACAGATGGGAAAACAAGTAACCGTTTTATCTAAAGAAAGTGATAACGTCAAAAAGGATTCTGTTGGTTGCTTTTGCGAAAAAACACTAAGAAGGTCTTTACTGGTGTAAGAAAATTAAGAAAACTTTGTTTCTGCAATATTGGTCTTCCTGGTTACTAACAAATGGAGAATATGTTTTGGTCTCCCTTTTTTCTTTCTGGAAGATGCCCACTGGGTTAGAGGTGGCTGTAGGATACATGTTAGAGATGTATTGTAATTTACACCGCTATTGTGTTTTGTACGACAGAAAAAAAACTAAGAAAAAAAAACAATATATTGTCAAAGCAATGAAAGCAATAGGGAGAAAACTTTTCAACCTAACTATGTAATCAAGATTAATATTAAAAAGATACAAAAGCATTCAATCAAAAGCCAGACTGGAGCTGATGTACTTTTGCCAAGGACATCTGTAGGAAGGTATACATTAGTTTTTAATTAATATGTAACAAATGGCATTTCTATTCTATAATGTACATAGAACGGAATTAGATATAAAATGAAAACAGCAAAAAATTATATTCAATGCAATAACTAAAAAAGGCAAATCATGGAATGATGAATATTTTCTTTAGTCATTACAGAATATTTAAAGGGTTTATCAAAGACTATAAAATGCCCCCCCCCATATGCTGGGCCCCTCACAATGAATATGTATACTTACCTGGCTCCCCGCTCTGTGCTCCTGGTCCCCGCACCGCCGCTGCTGCTTCTCCCCGTGCGTGGATGAAAACAAGTATATTCATTGTGAGGGGCCTGGCATATGGGGGGTGGGGGGGGTGGGGGGGCGTTTTATAGTCTTGCATAACCCTTTTAATTACCGGTAATAAAGATTTACAGTAAGTAGGAGGACTACAACATACCGAACACATTTCATAACAATTCAAGGACCTAAAGTAAGTCTAATATTGTCTTTAATTTCCTGTTAAACTCACCGGTTCTGCAATTTATTAAGATAGATTTTGCTGTTGCCCTCCTCACAGTTCATGAATCCCACATATAGTATCTTATGACATTTAAAGCCCATTTTTAAATGAATTTAAGGTCTTTGATGTGTGAACTAAATCCATCTTTAATAAAATAGTCAACCATTTTCATTATTTTGAGAATTAATGTAAAAATGCCAATATTTTGTTGTGATTTCCTGTTTAATTGCCTGTTTATTTTTAAGTGATAACTGTGACAGATATTGCAATCCTCAATGGAAATAATACATAATTAAACTCAAACTTTGATTGCCAATTTCAGTGAGTTGCCAAGTCAATAATACCTCTGCTAGATCTGAAGTAAACCCTAAATCATTTACAGCAACGTTATTTTGTTAAACCAAAGAGCAGAAAGAGAAAATTCGGTAGAATAAGGAAACTGTCCTTGTTTGACATTACAACCTATTGCATATCCCCTTAGTGCCCCATTACACACAATAGGTCCCCTTAGTGCCTCCACACAGTAGTGCTCCCCTTAGTGCCCCCACACAGTAGTTAGACCCTTTTAGTGCTCCCACACAGTAGTTCATCTCTTAAGTTCCCCCCACTGTAGGTTTGCCCCATAGTGTCTCAACACAGTAGTTTTACTCCCTTAGTTCTTCCACATAGTACTCATGCCCCTTAGCAGGGGCGGATTGGCCATAGACCTTACAGGGAAATTCGGCTGATGCCAAGAGGGCTGCCCGAGCCCTCCTCTCTGCTGCTGGTCGGGTACATAAAGCTGTGAGAATTAGGTATTCATGTACCTGGCTGCACATGCCCTCCTGAATTCAACTGCTGCGGCCCACATCTCACCTCCAAAGCCCCCTGCTCCATATCTAAATCAGAGACAGCTGAGGAGGACAGGAAATGGCATCTATTAATGGCCACCACAAGGAAACAGCTTTTCAGGCAATATATTGTTCTGCACTGTAGTATATGGTTCTGATGGGACAGTATTTTGTGTTATGATACCACCTACCTGTGTTGCCTTGCTTTCTGTAAATTTGGACCTGCCTACAACATTGGTCCACTTTATTTTTTTTTTTTCCAGGGCCACTTTATGTTCACAGTCTGCCCCTTCCCCTTAGTGGCCCCACACAGTAGTGCTTCCCCTTAAAGCCCTCAGTGCACTGCTGGTGTGCTATGTGGAGCTTGCGGTCACTGTGGTAGTGCGGCTGGGCAGATCTTCACAGGGCTGGAGTCTGAAGTTGAGTCACCCTGGACTGGTAATGCTGTTAACAGGTCAGGTCACAGAAGGCCCAGCAGGAATGAAGTCTACTGTCATGGCTCAGTAAAGTTTCTCTGCTTGGAGCTACTGTAGGCTGATTGGCCAGTCCTGCCCAAGCACAAGGGAAGCAGTAAGTGGAGAGCTGGAAGGAAAGGTCTGAGTCACAGACAGGAACTTGGGATAGAAGCAGCCATTGTATTAAGGGTAATTAGGAGGCAGGGCCTCTTGTCAAAAGCCAAGCCCAATAGTGGTCTGTCTCTACTGGAGGTAGGCCACTGACAGCATGGATGTTGGATCTGTGGTTTTTTACGGATCTTTCCTAAGAGATGTTCTGGAAATCTTTTAGTGACAGTGGAATGCAGATGACACACAGAGAGCAAAAAAATGACACATGGGCCAAACATTGATTCTTTAAGGTCATCTTCACAAATGAACCACTTACCATATTCTCAAAGATGTCATCATGGACATGGATGTGTGAATGAGGCCTAATTCCTAGTAATATTGTAAAGAAATACAAAAAAAAAAATGCAATAGAAGATATATTTCAGATATATTCCACAATTAAACATGTAATTAAAGCACAGATATTATACTGAACATAAGTTGAAGGACAAAAGCATGCCCTATTCTCCAAATGAAAACACTGACACCTAGAGCATGAAGATTTCTTTCATATACATAGGTTTTGAATTTTAGTTTGTCTCCATACTCCAAGGAGAAATTACATTTTCATCAAGATCATAATATTAGATAGAACAAAGAAATGGAGGCTGAATTCTTACGTGATCCTTTTAGCTCCCGTAATTTTGCAGTGACACATTTAGGATACATTGTGGACAGACATACTTTTAAGATATACACAAAATAGTTCTGTAAGATCTCTTCTAAGGACAGCCTTAAATAAAATAAAAAATCTAAAATAACATGATCTCTGATCCTGGCCCTTGTAACAGAACCTTGGCTGTCAGTTACAGTAGGCCTCCCATGGTGATTGAATGAATATAGCATTTTGCATTAAGGCGAATGCTTTACAGATGTAGCTGCCCAATCTACTGGTAGATGCTCTTCAAAACTAAAGTGCTTCATCCATTAATAAGAGAAGCAACAAGGACAGGATATTGGGTGTAAGAGTAGATATAAACGGGAACAGATGCAAATTACAATCATTAATTCCTAGGTGCATATCATAAAAGGGGTTGCACAACCATTAAATGTTATTTCACCATAAACTAGAAAAACTAGTTACTTTTATAATTTACTTCTGTTACAAAAATGCTCTAGTTGTGACAAATTCTCTTTACTGCATTATAACGACACCCCCTGGTGTTTAATCTGTATAGTAACGAGCGCGTCCACCAACTGAGCTGGTTGAACATGGTCACACATGCTCATTTTCATCCTTCGAATGTCACAAGCTGTGACAAAGCTGCAGCAAAAAAGACATCTGAGAAAGGATAGGCCCCTGAGCTGCCGGCATGAAGAAAATCAAGCAGAGCAATTGGAGCAATGAATGTGGAGAGCTCTGGATCCATGTGACGTACGTACAGGGCTGGTTCTAGCTTTGTTAGAAAGATAATCTTGTGTACTATATGATTTCCATTTTTTGCATCAATTAGGGGATAGCACCTTTAAATACAATAATTATACATTTGAGTAATAGGAACTACAAGAAAATAATCCAAGGAGACATTTTGAGGGTATTCCTTTATTTCAAGGTTATAAGCACGTAGAAAGGAATTATTAATGTATCATGATGCTCATTCATCCATACTACCTGTACTTTTACACTATAACCTGGTCTTCATCCTAGAAAGAAAAACAGATAATCTGTGTGAGTGAGTGAACATACCCTAAAAAATAAGAGGCAACTGTAGGCCGCAAGGTTTGCAATTTAATTATTTTACTGATAAAAATGTGGGTTCTGTTCTTGTTCAGGTGCCCAAAGATGTTTTTTGCTTTTCCACATTCATAGCCATAGCAGCTATAGTTATTACGCCAGCATAGCTTTAGAAGCACGAAGACTCATTTATTAAATATAGATTAGATTAGATTTTTTTTTCTTCTGGGATTCTATAGAGAGAAGGTACCTCTATGGTCCTTGAAATCAGAAGAGTGGTAATAGCCACATAAGGTATTATTAGTAGCAGGACAGGTTTTTTTTAATGGCACCATTTAATTTAACACAGCTGTAACTTTTCTTTTTTTAACTGGCTTATTTTTTTGTGAAACGAACTGTAGTTTCTATTGGTACAATTTTTGGGGTATGTACAAATTTTTTGATCACTGTTATTCAATTATTGGGGGGGGGGGGACAAGGTGACTAAAAAATAATGAATCAATATATATTTTTTTAGATTTTTGTAGTTCAGACATACCACTTATGTTTATGTTTTATTGTTTACTTATTTTATGTATAATTGGGACATTTACATTATATATATATTTTTTTGTTTATTATTTTTTGTTTACATAATAACTTTTAACCTCAATAGGGAACTAGAACTTCTGCTACTCTGCCTGCTGAGTCATGCCTTATGCACAGCTTTACGGGCAGTTAGCCACGACAGGTCTGGGATCTTTAGCAGGGCCCAGGCTGTCATGGTAACCAATCCTGTAATTTCCTGCGGGGCTCCAATTGGAAGGCAGGGAGAGCCCCCTCCCTTTGCCTAACCCCACAGATACCATAATCGCTATTGACTGCAGCATCTGAGGGGTTAGGCAGTGGGAGGGGTTAAATGACCTGAGCTAACTGCGAGGGATTAAAAGCCAGGTTCAGCATAATTGGCAATTCAGGTGATTGTGGCTGGGTGCTGACTGTATTATTCATGTATGGAGCGGGCTTAGTGCAACAGCTATACAACCTCTCACACATAATGACGTACAAATAAGTGATAATGAAGGGGTTAAAGCAACATTTTAAAGCAGCATTCCCAAATTTTTATATTAATAGCATATTCTCAGTAAAAGTCCAACACCCTGCACCCTCACCGTCAACTGTTACCATGTAGCTTTAGTGAAGGAAACCAGCGCAGGAACTATATAGCGCCATACATTGTGTAGTAGACAGACCTAGTAACTGCAGTGTGGCTCCCATACACTTCAATGAAAGCAGCGCTGAAACAACCAGCTTGATCCACCACACAGTAGACAAAGCTGTATAGTTCCAGAAGTTAGCACTGGAGCTACTCGGTTACAGCTAATTGTTGGGGTAGAGGTGTGTCAGACCCTCCCAGATCAGATATTGATGGCCTATCACAAGCCTATGGACTATTCTGACATTTCACAGAGTATGTAAAAAGTGGAACAGCATTAACGTTTATATAGCAACATCTCAAGTCATGACACTAAGCCAAGCAGCCTCATGGTCAGCCAAAGGCAGGGTCCAATAGGCCATCTCTGAGTGTTTTTACTGACAGGTATAATGCACTGCAGTACATAACATTTGCAATGTATTACACAAACAAACAGTTTTTAAAAATATAAAAAATATATAAAAGTTCAAATCACCTCTCTTTCTCCAAAATCAAAATACTTAAAGAGGAACTTTCATCTGGCAAAAAATTATGATCTAAGTATCATGACATATACAGCGGCGCCCAGGGATCTCACTGCACTTACTATTATCCCAGGGCGCCCCTCCGTTCTCCCGCTATGCCCTCCGGTATGTTCGGTAACTTGGTTATAGTAGGAGGAGACTGCCCTTGTTCTCCTGGGCGTCTAGTCTGTAGCGCTGGCCAATCACAGCGCAAAGCTCACAGCCTGGGAGAAAAAAACCTGCGATTGGCCAGCGCTACAGCCTGGGAGAAGGAGATGCCCAGGAGAACAAGGGCAGACTCCGCCTACTATAACCAAGTCCCCTAAGTCTCCGCCTACTATAACCAAGTGACCGGAGATACCGGAGGGCATAGCAGGAGAACGGAGCGGCGCCCAGGGATAATAGTAAGTGCAGTGAGATCCCTGGGCGCCGCTCTACAGAACATGACACTTAGTTCAGTTCCTCTTTAACTAATAAAAAAATACACATGATGGGAATCTCTACGTGCAACAACACCCGTACTATTAAAATATAACAATATTAATCCCATACGGTGAATGATGCAAAAGGAACAAAAAAAAAAGGCTATTTCACCACTTTTTGGCACTTCAACGCCTCAAATTATTTTAGAAAAAGTGTATAAAATCACACTTCCTAATAGTATTATTGAAAAGTACAGATCACCCTACAAAAAAAGCTACAAACAGCTCTGCACAAAAGTTACAGGGGTTAGAATATGGTGATGAAAAACAAAAATTATTTTGTTAATTTGTTATTTTTGTTAATATTCATTCAGTATTAAAATGGAATATAAACTATACAAGTGTGTAATAAAAAATAAAAAAAACAGCATAGTGATACCATAGTGGAATCAACAACTAAGATTTTTAAAATGCAAAATCAATGAACATACCGACCAGAGAGGAGGAATCATATTTTGTTAGTGTCAAAGCCCTGTTTTTAACTAAGCCAAATTTATGTGACATGATATATGAAACGCAATGTGCAGAGGATTGATTCAACTGAAGTAGATACCGGTGGCAGACGGATGTCCATTTATTTTCAGGCAAACATTTGTCCATTTTTATAGCTTGAAATAAATTTGAAAGCTTGTCAAGGTTGAATAATGTAAAGCACTGCAGACAAATAGCTCGACATGAGCTTCTTGTAGAGATTAGTGAATTTCTTCACAATTTCGATGCTTGCATTGTTTAAAATTCAGGCATCTTTGGATATAGATAGATTGGTGAATTGAATATAAAAATGAATTAAAGGCTATGTAATGTACACCTTTGGAGGCATTTTTTTTTTTATTGCATTTTACTCCCTTTGGTCTAAAAATAATTTTTTCAATTGGTCTTTATTAAAAATATTGAGCCGTTCTGTCACAAAGGGTTAACATTTGTCTAGCTTTAGGAATCATACTTTTTTTACTTTGACTTTGTGCCGGTCATCTAATAACCCTTATCTCCAAGGACATAACGATCGCGGTTCCCAGGGGGTTCGAGTGCTACTGGGCCCAGCGGGGGGAGGGGGCCCCCTGCACTCACATGTAATGGAAGCACTCTGATTACTCAAATTAATTGATTAACTCTATATAAAAAAATCCTTGATGCACATTTTTTGCATCGATGATTTGTTTGTGCCATGTGACCACGGAGTGTGAGTGAAGAGCTTGCTATTACTCACACTCTGTGGTCACCCGCCTGCACGCACAGCGCTGCATTAGATTGTGACATACACACATCGTCAGGACATAGTGCACGTAAGCATGCACTATGACCTGATGCTATGTGATGTCAGGTCCCAGTGCAGCGCGTGAAGAAGAGAATGGTGGATTTCTGGAGTATCAGCAGCACCCCTACAGGAAAGATATTTTAGTTCACTGGTGCTGCAGCTAGGCACTGATCTCTAGGAGGGGGAGAGGGGGAACTGGTGACACTGGGGGGAGTTTATCGCATTGGGGGAGCTGATGGCATGGGGAGAGCTGGTGGCATTGGGGGAGGAGCTGGTTGCATTTGGGGGGAGCTGATGGCACTGGAGAGGGAACTAATGGCACAAGAGAGGGGGAACTGTTGGCACTTGGGGGGGGGGGAGACTGATGGCAGGGGGGGCTGATGAGTTTTTATACAGAATGTTCTTTTAATTAGTTTATTCTTATTAGAGCACTCGATTAATCGCTGGATTAATCGGTAGAATACTTGATTACTAAAATAATCGATAGCTGCAGCCCTAACAGTGACAATGCAGGGCCCCGGCAGAGCCCACTTCAAACATGCGCTCGGGCTCAGAGGCAAGGGGGGCGCAGAGGCAAGTGGGGGTGCGAGCACTCACCCGGCAGTTCTTGTCACTTCCGGGCTGTTGGTTTCCAGAGTGAAGAAGGGAGTCCTCTCTGCTCCCTGCTTCACTGTTCTTTTGAGCTCTGGCGCTCCCTTTGCAGGCTGCACATCGCGCTGCTGGCTGTGGGAGGAGCGCTGAAATCCCGGGAATCGGCCTCCAGCACAGCCAGCAGTGCGATGTTAGTGTGGGAGCGCATCATCAGGGAAGAAGGTAAGTATGTGTTATTTTTTTTTCATAAAGCTGCAGACTGGAGGCAAAAGGGGAGGGGGCACAACTAGAGTGAGGGGGCACAAAAGTGGGCATCTAATCTGGAATAACTACTGTGAGGGGGCACCTAATCTGCCATAACTACTTTATAGGGGAACCTAATCTGCCATAACTACTGTGAGGGGGCACCTAATCTGGCATAACTACTTTGAGGGGGCACCTAATATGGAATAACTACTGTGAGGGGGCACTTATATGGGCATAACTACTATGAGGGGGCACATATGTGGGCATTAGTGCTGGTCTAGCACCAAAGTACTCGGGTGCTTAAGTAGAACACCTTGGGTTGCTCGGGGGCTCTACCGAGCCACCGAGCACAATGGATGTCAATGGGAGAACCCGAGCATTAAACTAGGAACCCCCTGCTCTGAAGAGGGGAGAGTGTCTGGTTCACATGAAAAGGTCAGAAATTGATGGAAACACCCATTAAATTGTTCGGGAACACCATGGGGAAGATATCTGGATGCATCTTGGACTCCCAGCTCGCTGCTGGGAATGATATTGTCCAAGTAGTACACCACTTTTACAGACTGACAATAATATGCACAAAACCAAAGATAAAATCGATTTTAGATGAAAAGCTGTTAGGAAACATTAGTTCCTGTATATATACTTGTGTATATATAAGTATAGAACGAAAAAAGAAAGCCTCAATGTACAGCTGTAAGTCAGGGCAAGGTATAAGAAACCATATAAACTTATAGTGTTGTTAAACAAACAACAAAAGAATGCCCAAAATATTCCAAAAATATATTTTATTTAATTGTAGTAAGCATATCATGATTTATAAAATATTCAAGATAACAAGAAAATATGAAGAATCAGCAGGAAACCGGATGTCGCAATCCACTGGCCAGTGCCGCTGCTACCCACCAAAAGATGAAAAACATGTCAAGTGTGCCAATGATATATATCAGGGTGATTCAACACATAGTAGCCCAGATAATGTTACTATTCTGAAGTATAATGCATATTGTCATCACCCTGGTACTGATGTAGAGGAGCTCATCTGTGGACTTCAGATAGAGAACAAAAACATACCATGAGACATGATGGAGGGTAAAAGGCAGCAGGCACAGGACAGGCTAGGAACCTCGACGCGCGTTTCGCCTCAGCTTCATCAGGAGATGTCTCATGGTATGTTTTTGTTCTCTATCTGAAGTCCACAGATGAGTTCCTCTACATTTTATAAATCATGATATGCTTACTACAATTAAATAAAATATATTTTTGGAATATTTTGGGCATTCTTTTGTATATATCAGTGCTGCCAAAAATTACAAGGAAAAGGCACTCTGTTACAACCTGCATATCACATAAAGGAGGGCCTCATTCACATTGTGGTACAATTGTTCAGGTAGTGGGACTCCTACATTCATAAAGCCTATGCACTAAGTGAAAGGGCTGCCAAAAATGACAAGGAACCGCCACTAGAATACACCCTTTATTACACATAAAAGAGGGCATCATACACACCCTTGAAAAATTATGATTGATGGCCTGCTGGGGACCCTCAAAAACTATTGGATCAAGGACCTGCTGATCTGACCATCTAAAACATTAGGGGCGAGGGCCTGCTGCTGATCTGACCATCTAAAACATTAGGGGTGAGGGTCTGCTGCTGAGCTGACCCTCTAAAACATTATGGGTGGGGGTCTGCTGCTGAGCTGACCCTCTAAAACATTAGGGGCTAGTGCCTGCTGCTGATCTGACCATCTAAAACAATAGGGGCGAGGGCCTGCTGGTGACCCTCTAAAACATTAAGAACAAGGGCCTGCTGGCGACCCTCTAAAACATTATGGGCAAGGGCCTGCTGGTCGCCCTCAAAAGCATTATGGGCGAGGGCCTACTGGTGATGCTCTAAAACATTATGGCTGAAGGCCTGCTGGTGACCCTCAAAAACATTATGGGCGAGGGCCTGCTGGTGACCCTCTAAAACATTATGGGTGAGGGCCTGCTGCTGAGCTGATCCTCTAAAACAGTAGGAGTGAGGGCAACCTAATAAGCATGTTGATATGATGGAGGAGGAGGATGAGAAAAGGGAGATTGAACCATATACCCTTTTTAGGGTGGAAGGGTTTCATAGGAATACAGTGTATTCAATAAACCATAAAAGCCACATTTAGAGTGCCTTTATGTTCAGCCACTTTCCTCTGGTGGAGTAGAGAAGTCAGGGGCAATCCAGGCCTTGTTCATTTTTATAAGAGTCAATCGGTCAGCATTTTCAGTTATTATGCCCCCAGCTCTCTCACAATACGCTGGCGGCGGGGCAGGCCAGCACCTCCAAGGCATAGAGCGCCAATTAGTGCTATGTGTCCAGCTTGGACACCCAATAGTTGTAAGGCACAGAGGGATCACTGAGGACACTGACACCGTCTGCTACGTACTCCTTCACCATCTTCCAAAAATTTTCCCTCCTTGTGACACTAGGTCACGCATCAGGTTGAGGGTGCTGGCGGGGTATCATAAAACCAGTGTGTCATAAAACTGTCCCTGGCCTTGGAGAGTGTTTCCCTGCCTCTGATGGAACTGCTGTGTATTCCCCTTGTCTCCCCTCCTTGATTGGCCAAGGAACTATGTACTCTGCAGCCAGCGTTGTCAGCTGGAATTTTTTGGAGCAATTTTTCCACAAGGACCTTCTGGGATTGCACAATTTTGCTCGTCCTCTCCATCACAGGAATGAGAGATAAGAAGTTCTCTTAGTAGCGGGGGTCGAGAAGGGTAAACAACTAGTAATCGGTGTTGGCCAAAATGCGTACAACGTGAGGTTGACGGAAAAGGCAGCCTAACATAAAGTCAACCATGTGTGCCAGAGTCCCAACAGACAAGACTTTGCTGTCCTCATCAGGAGGATGACTCTCAATCTCCTCATTCTCTTCCTCCTCTTCTACTCATCCACGCTGAACAGATGGAATAAAACTTCCATGGGTACTACTCTGTAGAGGAGGCAACCGTCTCCTGCTTTTCTAATCATCATCCAATTCGTGCTGAGAAGACGAACTAAGGGTGGTCTGGCTATCACCCTATGTACTGTCTTCCCCCATTTCCTCCTCTTCCACATGCAAAGCTTCAGCCTTAATTGTGAGCAGCAAGCTGTCACGGCCTTGGTGTTGTGCGCGTGACACTTTGCTGTGCATGCCGGTTGCCAGGGGCAATGCGTTGATGTCGGCTTGTATGTGCTTTTCTCCCCTTCTCCTGGTTTCTAGTTGGTAGTTCTGGGGTGCTGACGGCGGTGTTGGGGAGACTCTTTGGCACTGACACTGATTCTGCCACTCCCCCCCCCTCTGTTGTTTTGGGTGTTTAGTTTCCCCTTTTTCAGTTGGGAGGGGTTTGAGGGGTGGGAGTGTCACGGCCTCTGTGTTGTGCGCGTGACTCGTTGCCGTGAATGCCGGTTGCCAGGGGCAACGCGTTGATGTCGGCTTGTATGTATTTTTTTCTCCTTCTGCTGGTTTCTCCCCTGTCTGGTGCTTGAGGGGTTAACTTCCTGGCTGGGTGTGGCCACTAGGGTTTTATCTCCTGGGGCTCCCTGGCTGGGGTGCGTTGTACTTCTGCTGTCGTTTGTGTTGGAGCTCTGCTGCAGTCCAGGGTGTTCCATCTGACCAGTCCTTTAGGCCACCTAGTGAGACATCGATGTCTTCAGCGATGTCTTTCTTATGCATCTTTCATGTTCCCTACCTTACCTGTGTTGATGTTTGGCGTGGGTTTATGCTCAGGGTGTGGTGTACGTCTTGTTGTTGTTTCATGTCTGGTCTGTTGGTGTTTTATGTCCAGCATGAATGCAAGGCATTTCCCTGTCTGTTGTTCCTCCGGAAGGGGGTCTCTAGGTTCCCCGGAGGGGGAACCAAAAGTCAAGTCAGTGAGCTGTTGATAGAGTGCTAGTTCCTATGTGTGTTAGTATGTGCAGTGCGGTATTGTGTTCGGATGCATGGGTACCAGTTCACCTTGGTGTGGTCTTCTATTGTGCTGTCCAGCAGCTGCGACAGGCAAGTTACAATGAATTCCGGGGTTCTTGGTTCAGTGGTTATCCCCGCCACTGGATACTTACCTGCCGTTCCACTTGGCTTTTCTTTCTTTCCCGTATTTGCTGCTAGGTCGGTGGAGACTCCTGTGCTTTTGTGTCGTGGAAGAACAGGTCATCTCTCCCCTGCTACTAAGTGAGGGATTATTAGGGCGACTCAGGGTCCTAGGTTTCCTGGGTATGAGCCGTCCTACCATCCAGGTCCGCTCATACGGTGAGGAGTTAGGGAGTGGATTAGGGACGTTATAGGAGGTGACTAGCTCCCTTTTCCCAAGTTTCCAACATCGTACGGTGGGGAGTTTCCCCCACTCCCCACCGTGACACGAGCATTTGAGTAGACAAAGAAGTGGGACTGGTTACACTGATAATGGCGTTATCGCTGCTTACTATCTGTGTTGATTCCTCAAAGTTGTGTAAAACCTCACAGAGGTCAGACATCAATGCCCACTCGTCACTTGTGAAGAGTGGAAGCTGACTGGAAAGTCGACGACCATGTTGCAGCTGGTATTCCACGACTGCCCTCTGCTGCTCACAATGCCTGGCCAACATGTGGAACGTGGAGTTCCAGAGCGTGCTCACCTCGCATAACAGTCGGTGAGCTAGCAATTGCAAGTGCTGCTGTAGCGTTGCCAGACAAGCGGAATCTGGCAATGACTTGCGGAAATAGGCACATAGGCGGCACAACTTCACCAGTAACTCAGGCAAATTGGGGTAGGTTTTGAAAAAGTGCTGAACCACCAGGTTGACACGTGGGCTAGGCATGGGATGTGTGTGAACTTGTGCCGAGCTTCAAACCCACTACTAAGTTATGGCCATTATCAGACACA
Organism: Bufo gargarizans; assembly: GCF_014858855.1. NCBI lineage: Eukaryota > Metazoa > Chordata > Amphibia > Anura > Bufonidae > Bufo > Bufo gargarizans. The sequence continues at coordinate 93,051,260 of NC_058089.1, read as the reverse complement.
ACCATGCCTGGTTATAGGTTGCCGCTTCCCCACTGCAGTGCTACACTGCTACTGACTGATGTCTGACTGGTGCTGCAAGATGATAATTCAGAGGTGAAAGTGGAGGAGGAGGAATAAGAGGAGAAGGAGGGGTTGCAGCCACTAACGTAGGTGGTGGCAGAAACCCTGTTGGTAGTAGGGCCCGCAATCCTTGGCGTCGGTAGCACCTGTGCCATCCCAGGGTACAACTCGCTCCCGGCCATCACAACGTTTACCCAGTGTGCCGTCAGGAAAATGTAGGCTCCCTGGCCAAAAGCACTTGTCCATGAGTCAGTTGTTAAGTGGACCTTCCCAATAACTGCGTTGGTCAGGGCTCAGGTGATGTTACGGGACACATGCTGATGTAAGGCTGGGACTGCACACCATGAAAATATTGGCCGCTGGGGACAGAGTAACGCAAGACAGCCACCGCCATCAGGATGCGGAAAGCCTCAGTGTCCACAAGCCTAAATGGCAACATTTCTTGGGCCAGCAATTTGGAAAGGTGCGCATTTAGTGCTATGGCCTGTGGGTGGGTGGCTGGATATTTGCGCTTTCGTTCAAAGGCCTGGGGTATAGACATCTGTACGCTGCGCTGGGACACAGAAGTGGATGTGCTAGCTGATGGTGCTTGCAAAGGTCCAGGTGCGTGGCGGGAGGCATCCGGGACTTAATCTTGGACAGGGGATTAGCCAGCACGTAACACAGGGGAAGAGGAGGCAGTGGTGTGACCCGCAGACACTGATTGTGGACCCAGGCATTCGGCCCTCCTATTAGGGTGCTTTGATGCCATGCAGGTGGTGGTGAGGTTGCTAGTGTTCACGCCCCTGCTCATTTTGGTCCGGCACAGGTTGCAAATGACAATTCTTTTATCGTCCGCACTTTCTTCAAAAAAGCACCAGACTTTGCGGGCCTGTTTGGTGTGGCACGCCTTCTCTCTTTTGCCACCCCACTGCCTCTTCCAGCCTGTTGCGGTGCAGCGGATCCCTCCCCCGCTGTACTGCTGTCCTCGCTTGCCACCTTCCCAAGTTGGGTCAGTGACTTCATCGTCCAGCATCTCCTCTTCCACTTCCTCCCTCTGGTCATCTTCCTAACTTGTTGACCTAATAACCTCAGTTATTGACAACTGTGTCTTATCCTTATCATGAACCTCTTGAGACACTAATTGCAGTTAACTTATTGGCAACTGTGACTCATCATCATCATCCACCTTGTGAAATACTAATTGCCATTCCCCACCGTCATCTTCTGACTGTGGATGCTCCAGAGTTTGGGAATCAGGGCACAAGATCTCCTCATGTCCCTCTTCAGGAATGGCAATGAAAACAGCTCTTTGGAATATCTGAGTGTGGCATCACTTGCTTGCCAAGACTCTCCATGGTGGTTGGATTCTGTTGACCAGACTCTTGGCTACTGAGACTGGACTTTGTGGAAGACAGGGTGGTGCTTAACCGACTGGAAGCATTATCTGCTGCAATCCAACCGACCACCTGGTCGCACTGGTCTGACTTCGAGAGTGATGTCCTGCGCCGCCCTGCAAACTGGGACATGAAGCTAAGTATCGTGGATGAGTGTGTTTCTTGTGCTCTGGCAGCAGGCACAGTTTCACCGCGCCCAGGGCCAGTAAGTTACCTGCAATTAGTGTTTTTGTAAGTGTATGCACAAATAAAGTAAACAGAATGTCACAGATATTTTTAGGATGTGCACACGTTAAACAGGAGGTATAGCGCAAGTAATGTCATTGTCACCACCGGCTAATAAAAAATTACACTGAATGAATGTCATTGATATTTAGGATATGCACATGTTAAACAGGAGGTATAGCGCAAGTAATGTCGCTGTCACCACCGTCTAATAAAAAATTACACTGAATTAATGTCACTGATATTTAGGATGCACAAACGTTATACAGGAGGTATAACGCAAGTAATGTTGCTGTCGCCAGCAGCAAAAAAATAAAAAAATTCGACTTAGGCCTCATGCACACGACCGTTGTGTGCATCCGTGGCCGTTGTGCCGTTTTCCGTTTTTTTTCGCGGACCCATTGACTTTCAATGGGTCCGTGGAAAAATCGGAAAATGCACCGTTTTGCAGCCGAGACCGTGATCCGTGTATCCTGTCCGTCCAAAAAATAGGACCTGTCCTATTTTTTTGACGGACAACGGTTTACGGACCCATTCAAGTCAATGGGTCCATGAAAGAACACGGATGCACACAAGATTGGCATCCGTGTCCGTGATCCGTGGCCGTAGGTTACTTTCATACAGACGGATCCGAAGATCCGTCTGCATAAAAGCTTTTTCAGAGCTGAGTTTTCACTTCGTGAAAACTCAGATCCTACAGTATATTCTAACACAGAGGCGTTCCCATAGTGATGGGGACGCTTCAGGTTAGAATATACTAAAAGAACTGTGTACATGACTGCCCCCTGCTGCCTGGCAGGTGCTGCCAGGCAGCAGGGGGCAGGCGCCCCCCCTCCCCCCCTGTAGTTAACACATTGGTGGCCAGTGCGGCCGCCCCCTCCCCTCCCTCACCTGTAGTTAACTCATTGGTAGCCAGTGGGCCCCCCCCCTCCCCTGTAGTTAACTCGTTGGTATCCAGCCCCCCCCCCCTCCCTCCCCTGTAGTTAACTCGTTGGTAGCCAGTGGGCCCCCCCCTCCCTCCCCTGTAGTTAACTCATTGGTAGCCAGTGGGCCCCCCCTCCCTCCCCTGTAGTTAATTCGTTGGTGGCCAGTGGGCCCCCCCTTCCTCCCCTGTAGTTAACTCGTTGGTGGCCAGTGGGCCCTCTCCCCTCCTAATTAAAATCTCCCCCCATCATTGGTGGCAGTGGAGAGTACCGATCGGAGTCCCAGTTTAATCGCTGGGGCTCCAATCGGTAACCATGGCAACCAGGACGCTACTGCAGTCCCGGTTGCCATGGTTACATAGCAATTTGTAGAAGCATTATACTTACCTGCGAGCTGCGATGTCTGTGTCCGGCCGGGAGCTCCTCCTACTGGTAAGTGACAGGTCTGTGCGGTGCATTGCCTAATGATCTGTCACTTACCAGTAGGAGGAGCTCCCGGCCGGTCACAGACATCGCAGCTCGCAGGTAAGTATGATGCTTCTACAAATTGCTAAGTAACCATGGCAACTAGGACTGCAAGTAGCGTCCTGGTTGCCATGGTTACCGATCGGAGCCCCAGCGATTAAACTGGGACTCCGATCGGTACTCTCCACTGCCACCAGAGATAGGGGGGGAGATTTTAATTAGGAGGGGGAGGGAGGGGAGAGGGCCCACTGGCCACCAACAAGTTAACTACAGGGGAGGGAGGGGGGGCCCACTGGCTACCAATGAGTTAACTACAGGAGAGGGAGGGGGGGCTGGCCACCAACGACTTAACTACAGGGGAGGGAGGGGGGGCCCACTGACTACCAATGAGTTAACTATAGGGGAGGGAGGGGGGGGCTGGCCACCAACGAGTTAACTACAGGGGAGGGAGGGGGGGGCCCACTGGCTACCAATGAGTTAACTACAGGGGAGGGAGGGGGGGGGGCTGGCCACCAACGAGTTAACTACAGAGGAGGGAGGGGGGCCCACTGGCTACCAACGAGTTAACTACAGGGGAGGGAGGGGGGGGGCCCGGCCGCACTGGCCACCAATGAGTTAAAAACAGGGGGGGGGGTCTTCCCCCTGCTGCCTGGCAGCACCTGCCAGGCAACAGGGGGCAGTCATGTACACAGTTTTTTAGTATATTCTAACCTGAAGCGTCCCCATCACCATGGGAACGCCTCTGTGTTAGAATATACTGTCGGATCTGAGTTTCACGATCTAACTCATATCCGACAGTATATTCTAACATAGAGGCGTTCCCATGGTGATGGGGACGCTTCAAGTTAAAATATACCATCTGTGGCAAATCCAGCCACATTGAGAACTGTTGGACTGTATCCGTGACAATCCCTGTGACTATGGGCCCTGGGCGATTTGGCCCTTTAAATACAGAACTTGGGCATATTGCATGTTATTTCCCTGTTTCTGGGCTTAATGGATTCATTTGTACCATGCTGGGTGTGTTTCTATTGTCCCATTGTGTAGTAACTTTTCAGTTTAGGAGATAATGGGGGAGATACAGTGATTGATTCAATTATCTCCTAGACAGAGGGGAGGAATATGTGTGGGTTGTAACTACAATGTTATCGGGTAATGTATGATAATGTGTGTGTCCCTCTCCTTCAGGGGAGCATGTAATAAAAAGGGCTGCAAGCTAGCAGCCAAGCAGTTCACCTCCAAGCTATGTGTCGTCTAGTTCTTGGAGGGATGGGATTTATACACGCTACCTGCATTTCATTCTGATTGTTCCTGTCTACCAGCGGAGATACTGCACTTCACCCTGCCTCTCCGCTACACCATCGGATTGGAGAATATTCCGATGGTATAAAAGGGACTCCTGACTTTACATTAAAAGTCAATGGGGGACGGATCCGTTTGCAATTGCACCATATTGTGTCAACGTCAAACGGATCCGTTCCCATTGACTTGCATTGTAATTCAGGACGGATCCGTTTGGCTCCGCACGGCCAGGCGGACACGAAAACTATTTTTTTTTTCATGTCCGTGGATCCTCCAAAAATCAAGGAAGACCCACGGACGAAAAAACGGTCACGGATCACGGACCTACGGACCCCGTTTTTGCGGACCGTGAAAAAATACTGTTGTGTGCATGAGGCCTTAATGTCACTGATATTTCGGATACGCAAACCTTATACAGGAGATGTAGCGCAGGTAATGTAACTGTCCACAGCGGACACTATCTACAGAAAAAGTACACTGGATGTCACAGATATTTTTAGGCTGTGCACACGTTACAGAGGAGATGTAGCGCAGATAATGTCGCTGTCACCAGCGTTGAAAACAAATTACACTGAATATCACTGATATTTTGGATGGGCTAACGTTAAACAGGAAATGTAGTGCAGGTATAGTCGCTGACACTAGCAGCAAAAAAATTAGACTGAATGTCACTGATATTTCGGATACGCAAATGTTATACAGGAGATGTAGCGCAGGCAATTTAACTGTCTGCAGCAGACACTGGATGTCACAGATATTTTTAGGCTGTGCACACGTTAGACAGGAGATGTAGCGCAGATAATGTCGCTGTCTGCCGCGGCCAAACAATTGCAAGCTATTTAGTGCAGGTTGCCCTAAAAATATATTTTGCTGCCACACACAATAGTCCTTGAAAGAACTTTTGGGTCTCTAATAAGTTTTAGCAATTTAGTGCAGTTTGCGCTCAAAATATATATTGCTGTCACACACAATAGTCCTTAAAAGGACTTTTGGGTCTATAACAAGTAGTGTTGAGCGCGAATATTCGAATATCGAATTTTTTTAGCGAATATCGGCACTTTGCTAATTCGCGAATATTTCGAATATAGTGCTATAACTTTGATATTTTGAATATTCTTATTTTTTTTTTTTTATTGTTATATTTTTTCCTTTCCCACTTCCCTAAAGTTGTTCTTACCTGTCCTTTGGATTCCTGCCTTCCTGGCTGCTCCAGTCAGTGCCCGTTGCCGCTTCTGCCGACTTCCGTGCTCATGGAGCGTCCCCATCACCATGGGAACGTCTCCATATACTAGAATGTACTGTCGGATTTGAGAATTACGTTGAAATCGCAATTCGATTATTTCAAGTTATAATAATCGAATTGCGATTTCAACTTAACACTGCTATATTCCATATTCGTTAATTTTATCCTAATATGGAATATAGCAGTGCTAAGTTGAAATCGCAATTCGATTATTATAACTTGAAATAATCGAATTGCGATTTCAACGTAATTCTCAAATCCGACAGTACATTCTAGTATATGGAGTCGTTCCCATGGTGATGGGGACGCTCCATGAGCATGGAATATAGCATTACTAAGTTGAAATCGCCATGCGATTACTTCGAGTTATATTAATCGCATGGCGATTTCAACTTGGACCTGGTTTACTATATGGTTGGCTTCAATGGCTTGGTAGAATTAGCGAATATGACGAATATATTTGTTATATTCCACAAAACGAAGATAACGAATATATTCGTTATATTCCACAAAATGAAGATAACGAAGTATTCTGCATCTTCGTTTTAGCTACCTATTCATCAACTTCGCTAATTCTAGCAATGATATAGGAAAGTTTACTATAGAGACAGCTAAGTTTAATTCGCTATGCGATTATATTACTTTGCTTTTTTTTTTATAAATAGAATAATTATAATAATTATCAGGTATTATAATTATTCTATTTATTTAAAAAAAAAAGCAAAGTCTGTTGAATAAATAGCAGAGAATGAGGCTTCACGTCAGCCACCACTGCAACAGTCCATTGGCATATATTTAGGTCCAGCACCCAGGCAGAGGAGAGAGGTCCCGTAACAGAGAATCTGGCTTCATGTCAGCAGAGAATCAGTCTGCATGTCATAGCAGAGAATCAGGCTTCACGTCAGCCACCACTGCAACAGTCCATTGTCATATATTTAGGCCCAGCACCCAGGCAGAGGAGAGAGGTCCCGTAACAGACAATCTGGCTTCATGTCAGCAGAGAATCAGTCTGCATGTCATAGCAGAGAATCAGGCTTCACGTCACCCAACATTGGAACAGTCCATTGGCATATATTTAGGCCCCGGCACCCAGACAGAGGAGAGGTTCATTCAACTTTGGGTAGCCTCGCAATATAATGGTAAAATGAAAATAAAAATAGGATTGAATGAGGAAGTGCCCTGGAGTCCAATAATATATGGTTAAGGGGAGGTAGTTAATGTCTAATCTGGACAAGGGACGGACAGATCCTGTGGGATCCATGCCTGGTTCATTTTTATGAACGTCAGCTTGTCCACATTGGCTGTAGACAGGCGGCTGCGTTTGTCTGTAATGACGCCCCCTGCCGTGCTGAATACACGTTCAGACAAAACGCTGGCCGCCGGGCAGGCCAGCACCTCCAAGGCATAAAAGGCTAGCTCTGGCCACGTGGACAATTTAGAGACCCAGAAGTTGAATGGGGCCGAACCATCAGTCAGTACGTGGAGGGGTGTGCACATGTACTGTTCCACCATGTTAGTGAAATGTTGCCTCCTGCTAACACGTTGCGTATCAGATGGTGGTGCAGTTAGCTGTGGCGTGTTGACAAAAGTTTTCCACATCTCTGCCATGCTAACCCTGCCCTCAAAGGAGCTGGCATTGACACAGCTGCCTTGGCGACCTCTTGCTCCTCCTCTGCCTTGGCCTTGGGCTTCCACTTGTTCCCCTGTCACATTTGGGAATGCTCTCAGTAGCGCGTCTACCAACGTGCGCTTGTACTCGCGCATCTTCCTATCACGCTCCAGTGCAGGAAGTAAGGTGGGCACATTGTCTTTGTAGCGTGGATCCAGCAGGGTGGCAACCCAGTAGTCCGCACAGGTTAAAATGTGGGCAACTCTGCTGTCGTTGCGCAGGCACTGCAGCATGTAGTCGCTCATGTGTGCCAGGCTGCCCAGGGGTAAGGACAAGCTGTCCTCTGTGGGAGGCGTATCGTCATCGTCCTGCCTTTCCCCCCAGCCACGCACCAGTGATGGACCCGAGCTGCGTTGGGTGCCACCCCGCTGTGACCATGCTTCATCCTCATCCTCCTCCACCTCCTCCTCATCCTCGTCCTCCTCGTCCTCCAGTAGTGGGCCCTGTCTGGCCACATTTGTACCTGGCCTCTGCTGTTGCCAAAAACCTCCCTCTGAGTCACTTCGAAGAGACTGGCCTGAAAGTGCTAAAAATGACCCCTCTTCCTCCTCCTCCTCCTCCTGGGCCACCTCCTCTTGCATCATCGCCCTAAGTGTTTTCTCAAGGAGACATAGAAGTGGTATTGTAACGCTGATAACGGCGTCATCGCCACTGGCCATGTTGGTGGAGTACTCGAAACAGCGCAACAGGGCACACAGGTCTCGCATGGAGGCCCAGTCATTGGTGGTGAAGTGGTGCTGTTCTGTAGTGCGACTGACCCGTGCGTGCTGCAGCTGAAACTCCACTATGGCCTGCTGCTGCTCGCACAGTCTGTCCAGCATGTGCAAGGTGGAGTTCCACCTGGTGGGCACGTCGCATATGAGGCGGTGAGCGGGAAGGCCGAAGTTACGCTGTAGCGCAGACAGGCGAGCAGCAGCAGGATGTGAACGCCGGAAGCGCGAACAGACGGCCCGCACTTTATGCAGCAGCTCTGACATGTCGGGGTAGTTGTGAATGAACTTCTGCACCACCAAATTCAGCACATGCGCCAAGCAAGGGATGTGCGTCAAATTGGCTAGTCCCAGAGCTGCAACGAGATTTCGCCCATTATCACACACCACCAGGCCGGGCTTGAGGCTCACCGGCAGCAACCACTCGTCGGTCTGTTGTTCTATACCCCGCCACAACTCCTGTGCGGTGTGGGGCCTGTCCCCCAAACATATGAGTTTCAGAATGGCCTGCTGACGTTTACCCCGGGCTGTGCTGAAGTTGGTGGTGAAGGTGTGTGGCTGACTGGATGAGCAGGTGGAAGAAGAGGAGGAGGAAGCCGAGAAGGAGGAGGTGGCAACAGGAGGCAAAGAATGTTGCCCTGCGATCCTTGGCGGCGGAAGGACGTGCGCCAAACAGCTCTCCGCCTGGGGCCCAGCTGCCACTACATTTACCCAGTGTGCAGTTAGGGAGATATAGCGTCCCTGGCCGTGCTTACTGGTCCACGTATCTGTGGTTAGGTGGACCTTGCTACAGATGGCGTTGCGCAGTGCACACTTGATTTTATCGGATACTTGGTTGTGCAGTGAAGGCACGGCTCTCTTGGAGAAGTAGTGGCGGCTGGGAACAACATACTGTGGGACAGCAAGCGACATGAGCTGTTTGAAGCTGTCTGTGTCCACCAGCCTAAATGACAGCATTTCATAGGCCAGTAGTTTAGAAATGCTGGCATTCAGGGCCAGGGATCGAGGGTGGCTAGGTGGGAATTTACGCTTTCTCTCAAATGTTTGTGAGATGGAGAGCTGAACGCTGGCGTGTGACATGGTTGAGACGCTTGGTGACGGAGGTGGTGGTGGTGGTGTTGGTGGTACATCCCCTGTTTGCTGGGCGGCAGGTGCCAACGTTCCTCCAGAGGCGGAGGAAGAGGCCGAGGTGGCGGCAGCAGCAGAAGAGGCCGAGGCGGCAGCAGCAGAAGAGGTAGCAGGGGGAGCCTGAGTTACTTCCTTGGTTTTAGGGTGTTTACTCCACTGCAGTTCATGCTTTGCATGCAGGTGCCTGGTCATGCAGGTTGTGCTCAGGTTCAGAACGTTAATGCCTCGCTTCAGGCTCTGATGGCACAGCGTGCAAACCACTCGGGTCTTGTCGTCAGCACATTGTTTGAAGAAGTGCCATGCCAGGGAACTCCTTGAAGCTGCCTTTGGGGTGCTCGGTCCCAGATGGCGGCGGTCAGTAGCAGGCGGAGTCTCTTGGCGGCGGGTGTTCTGCTTTTGCCCACTGCTCCCTCTTTTGCTACGCTGTTGGCTCGGTCTCACCACTGCCTCTTCCTCCGAACTGTGAAAGTCAGTGGCACGACCTTCATTCCATGTGGGGTCTAGGACCTCATCGTCCCCTGCATCGTCTTCCACCCAGTCTTGATCCCTGACCTCCTGTTCAGTCTGCACACTGCAGAAAGACGCAGCAGTTGGCACCTGTGTTTCGTCATCATCAGAGACATGCTGAGGTGGTATTCCCATGTCCTCATCATCAGGAAACATAAGTGGTTGTGCGTCAGTGCATTCTATGTCTTCCACCGCTGGGGAAGGGCTAGGTGGATGCCCTTGGGAAACCCTGCCAGCGGAGTCTTCAAACAGCATAAGAGACTGCTGCATAACTTGAGGCTGAGACAGTTTCCCTGGTATGCATGGGGGTGATGTGACAGACTGATGGGGTTGGTTTTCCAGCGCCATCTGTGCGCTTTCTGCAGAAGACTGGGTGGGAGATAATGTGAACGTGCTGGATCCACTGTCGGCCACCCAATTGACTAATGCCTGTACCTGCTCAGGCCTTACCATCCTTAGAACGGCATTGGGCCCCACCATATATCGCTGTAAATTCTGGCGGCTACTGGGACCTGAGGTAGTTGGTACACTAGGACGTGTGGATGTGGCAGAACGGCCACGTCCTCTCCCAGCACCAGAGGGTCCACCAACACCACCACGACCATGTCCGCGTCCCTTACTAGATGTTTTCCTCATTGTTATCGTTCACCACAACAACAAAAATATTATTTGGCCCAATGTATTATATTCAAATTTAGCTGGATATAAATTTGAGGCCTAGTATTTAGGCGCTGGGTGACAGGTATGGATTTAGTGACAGAATTAGACTTGGAAATGCACAGTAGCGGGTGTGTGAAGTTATTCTGAATGACCCTATGTGCACCTTGAATATTATATACCCTTTTAGGGATAGATTTCAAATAGCTCTGATATAGCAGAAACCACTAAATTATGAAATTGCTAAATTGGGAATTGTATTTCAACCCAGAACAAAAAATGTGCTTTGACGGACACTAAATAACTTTCCCAGCCAAAACAGGACAGCGGTAACGAGAGATTTAGCGGGATATAAATTTGAGGCCTAGTATTTAGGCGCTGGGTGACCGGTATGGATTTAGTGACAGAATTAGACTGGGATATGGCCAAAAAATAACCACACTATTGCTGGTTAAATGCACTTGGTGACGGGCGCAGCTTGCCCCTGATGTAGTATATGGCCAAAAAATGAACAGACTATTGCTGGTTAAATGCACTTGGTGTCACAGCTTGACCAACCACACTACTGAGGGTTAAATGCACTTGGTGACGGGCGCAGCTTGCCCCTGATGTAGTATATGGCCAAAAAATGAACAGACTATTGCTGGTTAAATGCACTTGGTGACGGGCGCAGCTTGCCCCTGATTTAGTATATGGCCAAAAAATGAACAGACTATTGCTGGTTAAATGCACTTGGTGTGATAGCTTGACCAACCACACTACTGAGGGTTAAATGCACTTGGTGACGGGCGCAGCTTGCCCCTGATGTAGTATATGGCCAAAAAATGAACAGACTATTGCTGGTTAAATGCACTTGGTGTCACAGCTTGACCAACCACACTACTGAGGGTTAAATGCACTTGGTGACGGGCGCAGCTTGCCCCTGATGTAGTATATGGCCAAAAAATGAACAGACTATTGCTGGTTAAATGCACTTGGTGTCACAGCTTGACCAACCACACTACTGAGGGTTAAATGCACTTGGTGACGGGCGCAGCTTGCCCCTGATGTAGTATATGGCCAAAAAATGAACAGACTATTGCTGGTTAAATGCACTTGGTGACGGGCGCAGCTTGCCCCTGATGTAGTATATGGCCAAAAAATGAACAGACTATTGCTGGTTAAATGCACTTTGTGTGATAGCTTGACCAACCACACTACTGAGGGTTAAATGCACTTGGTGACGGGCGCAGCTTGCCCCTGATGTAGTATATGGCCAAAAAATAAACAGACTATTGCTGGTTAAATGCACTTGGTGTGACAGCTTCACCCTGATGTAGGCTTTAGCCAAAAAACAAACGCACCATTGAGGGTTAAATGCACTTGGTCGCAGCTTGTGCTGGCGCACCACAAAACACAAAATGGCCGCCGATCACCCCAGAAAAATGTGACTGACAAACGGTCTGGGCAGACTAAAAACAGTGAGCAATTGAGGATCAGCAGCTCAATGATCCACAGCTGCAGATCGATCAGTTAATCAAGTCCTTTGGAGGAGTTAATCTGCCTAATCTCGCCCTACTGTCGCAGCCGCAACCTCTCCCTACGCTAATCAGAGCAGAGTGACGGGCGGCGCTATGTGACTCCAGCTTAAATAGAGGCTGGGTCACATGGTGCTCTGGCCAATCACAGCCATGCCAATAGTAGGCATGGCTGTGATGGCCTCTTGGGGCAAGTAGTATGACGCTTGTTGATTGGCTGCTTTGCAGCCTTTCAAAAAGCGCCAAGAAAGCGTCACAAAAGCGCCAAGAAAGCGACGAACACCGAACCCGGACTTTTACGAAAATGTCCGGGTTCGGGTCCGTGTCACGGACACCCCAAAATTCGGTACGAACCCGAACTATACAGTTCGAGTTCGCTCATCCCTAGCCTTAAGTAAAAATCGCAATACGCGATTATTTAAATCGCATATTAATCGCGATAACTAGAATAATGACGAATATTCGATTTCGACGAATATAAAACGAATATTCTATCGCATATTCGCGAATTTCGTCGAAATCGAATATGGCACCTGCCGCTCATCACTAATAACAAGTATAAAAACTAAAATAATCGGTAGGAGATGGCTCATCTATTGTTCAGTATATGGAAAGGGTGCACCCACCAAAAAGATTCACCCAATCTTCAATAGTACAGTATGTACAAATTTGTTGTGATATAGTGGGGCACACCTACATTCAGTAACACGTGGGGACAAACTGCATAAAATAGTAGAGAAATTTTATTACATAATCGTAGCTAAAAAAAACAGGTCATATATATATATATATGTATATATAGTAAATATGTAATAGTAATAAAAGCACACTTTGGTTAATACTTGTATATAATGATCGATCGGTACTGTGTATGCATCTTCAGTTGGCGAAGGGGTGGCGATGCACACAGAGTATACCAATACTATGTAAACTATGAATAACACCGGTGAATGCTAATAGATAGATGATGACTCGTGACTAGCAGCTGAATAAAGAACAGTTCCACTTGTGTTGTTATTCTCTTGTTCTATCCGGAAGAAAAGGAAGGAAATGTACTATTGATTTATAGTCATATTGATCTCAATTGACCTATTGCAGTATTTAAAAGTTGAGCACAAAGAGTCTGTATTCATGCAATCGTTATGTATCCACAACAGATATTCTCCTGTTTCTCATTGCCCAAGTATAATTGTACTCACTGTTTCGAAGGAGTCCACCAACTTCACCGCATACACTGTGGCGTCCCACGTGTTGTGGAACTGAAAGACTTAGTTCTTACTTCGCTGGCTCTCCCCGTAAGTAAGCTCTATGATGGCTCTCGGGATCTTCAGTAAGCTGTTAAATCGATAGTGTGCCGATTTTTCGATCGACAACCGATGGTGTGTTGGTCGACAGTAGGGATAATTCCGATTCACTTGATTAAAATATTTTGAATCGCACTGCCTTACTTGGATCTGTACTGCTCGACTTTACATCGGTGTCCCACGTGATTATGAGGTCACCGATCCCTTTGCCAGTTGTTTTGATGTTATTACTGGATCGCTCCAGAGATTGTGTTGTTAGTTTCCATGAGAAGACTTCACCATACGCATTTCGGAGTTAACTGCGACTCCTTACTCACGGGGAGAGCCAGTGAAGTACGAACTACGTCTTTCAGTTCCGCAACACGTGGGACGCCACAGTGTATGCGGTAAAGTTAGTGGACTCCTTCGAAACAGTCAGTACAATTATACTTGGGCAATAAGAAACTGGAGAATATCTGTTGTGGATACATAACGATTGCACGAATACAGACACTTTGTGCTCAACTTTCAAATACTGCAATAGGTCAATTGAGACCAATATGACTATAAATCAATAGTACATTTCCTTCCTTTTTTTACGGATAGAACAAGACAATAACAACACAAGTGGAACTGTTCTTTATTCAGCTGCTAGTCACGAGTCATCATCTATCTATTAGCATTCACCTGTGTTATTCATAGTTTACATAGTATCGGTATACTGTGTGTGCATCACCACCCCTTCGCCACTGCAGATGCATACACAGTACCGATCGATCATTATATACAAGTATTAACCAAAGTGTGCTTTTATTACTATTACATATTTACTATATATATATATATATATATATATATATAGGACCAGTTTTTTTTAGCTACGATTATGTAATAAAATGTCTTTACTATTTTATACAGTTTGTCCCCACGTGTTACTGAATAAAAACTAAAATATTTATATTTCAATCCCTACACTATTTCTCCCTTCTGCTCTCCAGCTTTTCCTGACTTATACTGAGCCGAACACGTGTCATTGGGTGCTATATAGCACCCGATGACCCATTGCGGCTATCCAATCACTGTAATGCCAGCAGCCAACATGGCTACTGCAATACAGTGAATGGCAGTACTTACCTACATGTTTATTGGCTGCTTAGCAGGCAAAAAACCTGCAGGGAAGAGATTCGAGCATCGAGCCGAACTAGTGTTCAGCCAAGCATGCTCGCCAAACACTAGTGCCGAGAGAAATGACCAGAACTACAGTTCCTTCAAGCTGGAATTCCTCGCACTTGTGTGGACTGTCACTGAAAAATGTATAGACTACCTCGCAGCAACACTATTTGTGGCCGATACTGATAACAACCCACTGGCGCACCTCAACACAGCCAAGTTAGGAGCCTTAGAACATGGGCCTCACGTCTTGCCATCTACAACTTCGTGGTCAGGTACAGAACAGGCAAGTCAAATGAAAATGAAGATGCCTTATCCCGTCCAGAGAAGACCCTACGAACAGGAAGACATTTGGGAAGAAGTAGAGATGCCGGCTTTCTGCAAAAAATTTTCCCAACAAGATGTTATCACCATCAAAGACAAAGGTAAAGAAGTCCTCAACTTCCAACAGCAGAGAAATCCAGAACCCCAAGTTGACAAAGAAAGGTGGAGCAAATTTCAAGCCGAAAGTCGAGTATTAGGTGAGTTACAAGATTACTTCACTAGTGGAAGAACACCAGAAAGAATCCACAGAAAGAATGCAGATCCAGAGCTATGGAGACACAGAAAACAACTGTGTATGCAAAAGGGACTAATGTTAAGAAGAACCCTAGATCCCGTCACCAATGATCGGCTGCATCAAATTATTATTCCATGCTGAAATGACAGAATTGTCCTCGAAATGTACCAAGACAGGTCAGGACACTTTGGTGTACAGAGAACAGAAACTACCATCTGCCGAAGATTTTATTGGGTTGGAATGAGAGAAGATATTGAAAATTGGTGTTGAGAATGTTCTACGTGTGCCATTGGAAGAAATGAGACACATGACCTAAAGAGCACCATTGCATCCCATTGTAAGCCAAAGACCTCTAGAGATAGTGGCCATTGATCACGTAAAGCTAGAACCAAGTCGCTCAGGATATACTGTACTTATGCCATGACAATAATTGATCACTACACTAAATTAGTAGTAGCTGTACCTGTTAAAGACTAACAGCCAAAACCGCTGCAAAAGTTTTCTGGAAAAATTTCCTGTTGCCCTATGGATGCCCTGAAAAATTCTCACAGATCAAGGATCTGCCTTTAAATCCAAACTCTTCCATGAACTATGTTCACTTCACAATTGTCAGAAGATGAGAACAACAGCTTACCATCCTCAAGGTAACAGATTTTGCGAGAAAATGAACCAAACCTTGATTGAAATGTTGAGAGCTGTACCACCTGCTTAAAGAACTGATTGGCCAACTCTACTACTCCAACTGATGTATCTTTACAACAATACCATCCATTGTTCTACTGGATACACCCCATATTACCTTATGTTTGGCCATCAAGGCTGATTACCTTCAGATCTCAACTTGGATGTACAAGTTCCAGATTCCCTCAATCCTTTACCACAAACAGATTGGGTGAGTGAACATCAAAAGCGCCTAGCTGATGCCCAAGAGATTGTCCAGATCTGCATGGCGAATGTACTCCAAAAGCAACAGAGAGACTCTGATCAGTCTGCAAAAGCAGAACCCTTAAAAATTGGTAACCATGTGTGGCTGAAAAATAATCATCGCACTAGTAAGCTGGATAGTAAATAGGAAAGAGAACCTTACATCATCACAGCTATTACTAATCCTGAGACTGATATCTAGGAAATCCCCGAAGAGAACAGAGTACCACAAATAGTTCATTGCAATCGTCTCAAGTTGTGTTTGAAATACATTTTCCAAGAAGAAACTCCATCCACAGAGCAATTGTCTGAAAAGCCACCTGATCCAGTTGAACCAACACAGTCTATTGGAAAATTAGACTCAGATCCCCTTCAGTGGTTCCTTACACCATGGCTTACCTTTGTTGTTCCCACCAAGACTTATACAGCCCCAATTCAGCCAGAATAACTACCTTGTGAAGGATCCTCAGAAGCTCAAGATGTACCAAGTTACCTTGAACCAAGGCCTATAGAGCCACAGCCACTTCGGAAATCCGACCGGACCACTAAAAAGGTCAGCCGTCTGCACGTTAGAGGGAGTTCCAGCAGCTGCAGCCGAGGAAGAGACTTCCAGCCCTTCCAGTTTAATTGTAATTGCATTCTTACATCATTTGGAGCTACAGAGCCCGAGTAAAAGACTCATTGCTTGATTATTTGCCTTGCTCTAAGGACTCTCTAAAGACTCCTTTGCCCTTATTTTGCAACGTTCAAGTCATGTGCCCGGAGATGGACTTTCACGTACTAAAGCCTTCCGTGATGTTCTGCAACTATCATGATTCATGCCCAGGGACAGACTCATACCCTGTGAGCCTCCTGAGAAGTTTTCCATTTTTGTTTACATTATGGACTATCCTGGTCTTTAGTGTTTGCTGTGCCAGGTCAGCGCCCCAAGATCCCCAGTTACAAAAGAAACCACGGCCCTTGTTGCTCATTTTATATTGTTATATACTGTGTAGATATATATAAATATTACTAACCTCTTATAACCTCTTATAGCCAAAGAACAGAGAACACAAGAATGGGGTGCAGGTACTGTGTATATGCATGCATGCTCTATTAATATTTTTCAGGTGATGCATCATTGTAGCAAGAGTGTGTCGAGGACGAATTGCATTAAAGCAGTGGGGGAAGCAGTGTCCTGAAACACACTGCTTAATACTGTGATCGTGTTTCATGTAAATTGTGCTTGTCAATGAATTCCAATAAAGTTGCATAGGGAGGGGGAGGTTCTAACAAGCCTCCCAGGGCTGACTCTGACCTGCACACAGTACAGAGGAGAAAAAGGTCAGTGTGTGTGATGTCTGACCTCAGCAGCCTTTTTGAAGAGTTATAAAAACTTCATAGTTAGTTCCATGTACCAGCCCATAGAAGGGAAAGATTACAGAGGCACCAGGCAACTCAGAGAGGGAGTGAGAATATTGGCAGAGGAAGGTAACTGTCGTTTATCAGGCTCTAGTCTCCTTTGCATTAGGTGGAGAGATTCTAAGCTACAAGCTGCCCACCATAACCAAGGACAGAAAGACCATTTGTCAGAAGATAGAATTCCTAGAGAGGATATAGAAGTATATGATTATACAGTACCACAGATATAGTATATCCCTCCAGCCTTGAGAAATAAGGGAGAAAGATTGTCATAGAAAACTGCTCCTTATACAACTTCTGGGAACTAATCTGAATCACTGTAAAAGCTGCCTTGCTGTAAATGACTTTTGCATACATTGATGACCTTTGGATCAGCTTCAGTAAAGTACTGGGAGTTTGTTATTCTACATCATCTCCTAATTGCACCTCACAGTGCTGGCCTCACGAACACAGGGGCCCAGCCACCAAAGCACCCTAAGCATACCCACTACCATCAAGGGCACCTCAACTTCCATCTGGCTGGTGTTCCATGCAGTAGAGAGTGCCCCAGGAGGATTTAGTGCTGTCTTTCTCATCACTGCACGCCGACCCAGGGAGCTTCAAAACCGTGAGTACAACTACTACCCCCATCAGCCCACCTGTGCACTCACATACTGCCCCTGCGGTCTGGTCCACTGCACACATATCTGGCATAACTACTGTGAGGGGGAACATATCTGGGCGTATCTACTGTGAGGGGGTACATATATGGGCATATCTACTGTAAGGGGGCACATATCTGGCCATAACTACTTTAAGGGGGCACATATCTGGGCATATCTACTGTTAGGGGAGCACATGTCTAGGTATAACTACTGTGAGGGAGGAACATATCTTGTATAACTACTGTGAGGGGGCACATATCTGGGCATAACTATAGTGAGGGGGCATAAAAGTGGGCATACCGACTGTGACAGGAACAAAGATGGGCATAACTGCTGTCAGGGGCCACAAGAAGGACATAACTATTGTGAAGGGGCCACAAGGTGGGCTTATTTACTGTGAGGGGCCACAATATGGGCATTAGTACTTTGTAGTAGTACTTAGGGAAAATGTCCTAGATTACCCTGCTATACATTGGCATGGCTCAGTCTTACAGGCCAGCACAGTGCCCACTGCTGGTGATTTCACAGGGGCAGTCACCATCCCTTCCTTATATGATTATTCTTTTTTTCTCTATCACCACAGGAACCTTGTTCTTGATCCAGTGGAAATTACGCCGATGCCAGCGGGGAAGGAGCAGTGTGCTCCGAAACGCGTATGGGGTATTGAGTTAGCCATACTCAAACTAGCTAGTGATACCTAAAAGGATCCTAAAGTTCTAAAAGCTCCGGAGCAAATTTCTCTTCCAAAAGCAGCAGTGTTTTCCTGCCATCAGCCTCCACGTGGAACGCAGACGAAAATCGAGCGGGAGAGCGAGCGGAAGTGACGTCAGAAACCAACAGCACCGCGGACGGGAATACCAAATGAGGACGCCATCCTCCCGCTAGGAGCCGCTCACCAGCATACCATTGGTCACCAGGAGGGTAACGTACCTGCTATTGCAGCAGTATTACATATTATAACGTACCACTACTGGACTATGATTAAGAGAATAATCTAATTAAAACCTTACTCTATAACGAAGGTACCCATCTTTTTTCATGCATACCATATTTATAAATTGGACGCTACCTTTACTTCCCAAAGAAGGTACCCATCTCTTACCTAATTCTTGGATACTACATTTATGTTTTGGATTCCATATTACTGGACTGGACATTTATACCTACTTCCAGTAGGCCTATAAGAATTTTGTATTTAAGGCTTTTACATTTTTAATAGTTTTATTACTTTGTGTATATCTTTTATATATTTTTGCATATCCTAGGATTTACATTTTTTTTAATTTATATTGTATCCATCACCTTTATTATTGTACACTGATGTTATCTGGCTCACCAAGCCATCTCATAATAAATATTCCTCTCCATGCATAACTTATGATTAGAGTGCCATCCCTCTATACATCTGAGACAAGTCAGCAGGAGTCTGAAGGGGAGTCTGTGGAGAATAGTGGCTGGGGGGAGGAGGAGGAGCAAGAAGAGCAGCCTTTAAACTTTTTGGGGATCCCTGGTGTTGTCCGTGGCTGGAGGGAGGAGACCGAGGACTACATTCTCCTGGGCGATGAGCAGGAGCCAGGGCACTTCACCGCTTCCAATTTAATGCAAATGGGGCCTTTATGCTCCAGTGTTTGAAGCGGAACACCGGTATAAAAAGCATAAAGGTCAAGAACCTGTACTGGGTGGCAACGTACTTAGACCCCCGGTACAAACACAAAATGGCGGACATGTTACCAGCATCACAGAGGGCTGTTAGAATGCAGCATTTCCAGGCCTTTTTTGCGAGAGATGCTGCATTCTTCTGTTGCGGGCACTGGCAGAGGAATTTCCACCCACAGCGAAACAGGTGCGGGTACCAATCCTACCGTTCCTGCAAAAAGAGGGCGGTTTGAAGATGTGTTGGTCACTTTGGATATGAGATCATTCTTGCAGCCATCCCATCGACAGCCGTCCTCTGGATCCAGCCTCAGGGAACGCCTAGACCAACAGGTGTCCGACTACATCGGGTTAACGGCCAATGTGGACTCTATGAGAAGCGCAAAAACCCTTGACTACTGGGTGTGCAGGCTTGACCTGTGGCCAGAACTGGCACAATTTGCCATGGAACTCTTGGCTTGCCCCTCATCGAGTGTCCTGTCCGAAAGGATGTTCAGCGCAGCAGGCGGGAATCGAGACCGATAAGCGCACTCACCTTGCTCACAACAGCGTGGCCTACTCACATTTTTTTAAATGAAAGAGGCATGGATCTCGGAGGAATTCAACACCTGTGATGACCACGTGTAATTAAATTTCCTCATGCCAGCCCACACATATCGCCACCACCCAGAACAAAGAATGGTCCTTGCCTTATGTATATACAGCGGCAGAAAAAAGGCCTTTTATGTCAGGTGAATGCCTAATTTTTGGGGCCTGTACTGGCCGACAGTTACATATTTATCCTGTGACCGCCTAATGTACCCCCAGCCACATAATCCAAAGTTATTTGCTGTCAGGTGAATGCCTATTGCCTAATTTTTGGGACCTGTACTGGCCAACAGTAATTTTTTTTATCTCTAGCCACATAATCACACCCCTGTCTCACTCCTCTGCCTCTTATTATGGTGGCATTTGAACCGCATTCACCATAAGGACCTTCTAATGTCACAGGGTCATGTGACTCTGCCCCCCACCTCATACTGTGCCCCTCACCCCATACTGTTCCCCCTTATACCCTGCATTGTGCCCTCTTACTACACCCTGTGCAGTGCCCCTAGTCATTCCCTGTACTGTGCCCTCTTATACCCTTCTATCCCATCACGGTTTTGCGGTGTTATCCGGTCACTGTACAGAGGTGTTATCCGGTCAATGTATGGCGGTGGTATCCAATAACTGGATGGCCATAACTGTGTCCCTTTCCCTGCCCACGCCATCCTTTTTTAGACTTTCATGAGCGGGAAAAATATGCAAATTACGATGCTAAGGACCTTTGCACCACAATCTGTGTCAGAAATATGCCTAACATACACATATTTCTATATAATAAATGACCAATAGTCGGGTAGATCATCTCTAATGAGAATTTGTGCAAATACATTTTTAGAAATAGAAAGAAAATAATAAGAAATTAAAAATATACATATTTTCATACTTTTCACAGTTTTTCCTTAAATTTTTAAATGAGTATATCTGTCATCTAATAGAAAAAAAAGAAAGGTATAAGGTGTCCCGTGAAAAATAATATCAAATACATTTATACTGGCTCGGAAATTAAATAGTTTTTTGCAGTTAGACTGACCCATTGCTAAAACTGAAAAATTGGCCTGGTAAAGAAGGTTAAACACTTTGGTAATGAAGTGGTTAAACTTTATTTATTTATTTTTTTACTCCCACCTAGTGGAGGACTACAGTAGGGGGAAGTATTAAAACTGGCGTTTCTTTCCACCAGTCTTAAAAGAGCATTCCAGGATTTTATTATTGATGACCTATTGGGGGGGTCCGACACCTCACACTTCCTCTGGTCAGCTGTTTCCAAGTAGCTCCCGTGCTAGAGGTCAGGGCTATGTAGAAGATGGAGCAGTTACTACTACACTGCTCTCATTGAAGTAAATGCACAATAATATAAATCTGTCTAGATGCTTCTTCTTCCTTTATCTATAGCTACACTGTTCTTAAAATGTACAAGTCCTCGAACCAAAGCAACTTACTTCACACTACTACTTGATAGGCATCTTTAAATCTCCAGGCTAGAGGGGACTGACTTCTGCTCCTTACAATGACACACAAAATATTATAGAGCTCACTGAAAGTAATAGGCAGATAGAAAATAAATATTCCACCAACTCTTGCCAGTAAATATAAATCTGATTTATTAGAGTCAAACTTACATGTATTTTTTTTGTGTATGTTTGGGTAGTTATTTGAGTGTTTGACTGAATCTAACCAGAATTAATTGCTCTCTACGCAACATCATTCCCCCTGCTTCTTATATCCACAGTCACATAATCAATAAACACCTGTGAGCCGGTGCGATTGGCAACCGTACATGACCATGCCTTAACACTGCCTCCACCATGTCTGACAGAGAAGGCAAGAAAGGAGGAGGAGTGGCCCTGTATGTGAAAGATAGCATTAAATCTAACCTAATACAAGTTGGTGAGGCCAACATAGAGTCAGTTTGGGTTACGTTGCAGTTTGCTAATCATGCAGTAACTCGTGTAGGTGTGATATATAGACCACCTGATCAAGTTAAAGAACTAGATGATCTACTAGTTGAAGAAATAGCTAAAATGACAATGAAAGGAGAAGTTATCATTATGGGAGATTTCAATCTTCCAGATATAAACTGGAAAACCAAAATAGCAAGTTCTACCAGGAGTACAGATATTCTAAATTCCCTACTGGGGTTATCCCTACAACAAATGGTTGAGGAGCCAACCCGGAGGGAGGCCATTTTGGATTTGATATTCACAAATGGGGATTCGGTATATGATGTCATTGTAGGCGAAACCTTGGGATCTAGTGATCACCAGTCAGTGTGGTTTAATATAAGAACTGTGAAAGAGTCCCACCACACAAAAACAAAAGTTTTAGATTTTAGAAAAACAGACTTTTCAAAAATGAAATTAGTCATAAATGAGTCCTTATCAGACTGGAACGGATTACATGGAGTCCAGGAGAAATGGGACTACTTAAAAGGTGCATTATTGAAGGCAACAGAAAATTGCATTAGACTTGTCAGTAAAAGCAAAAAAAGGAAGAGACCACTGTGGTACTCGGCAGAAGTGGCCCAAATCATTAAAAATAAAAAGCTAGCATTTTGTAATTATAAAAAAACCCAGAGCAATGAAGATAAGGAAATCTACAAGATTAGGCAGAAAGAGGCCAAGCAATTTATAAGAACTTCTAAAGCGCAGGCAGAAGAAAAACTAGCTCAGTCTATGAAAAAAGGGGATAAGACATTCTTCAGATATATAAATGAAAAAAGGAAATTAAAACAAGGAATAACTAAATTAAAAATAAAGGACGGAAGGTATGTAGAAGAGAATAAAGGGCTAGCCGACTGCCTTAATGAATACTTCTGTTCAGTTTTTACAAAAGAAAAAGAAGGAGAAGGACCTCCACTAGAAAGGATGACTATTAAATCGTTTGATGCATGTGTCTTTACAGAGGAAGATGTTCTAAGTTTGCTGTCTAAAGTGAAGACAAATAAGTCACAGGGGCCTGATGAGATACACCCAAAATTATTAAAAGAGCTTAGTGGTGAGCTGGCAAAACCGTTAACAGATTTATTTAACCAATCATTAGTAACAGGAGTCGTCCCGGAAGATTGGAAATTGGCAAATGTCGTGCCCATTCACAAGAAAGGTAGTAGGGAGGAATCGAGCAACTATAGACCAGTGAGTCTGACATCAATAGTAGGCAAATTAATGGAAACCCTATTAAAGGATAGGATTGTGGAACATCTAAAATCCCATGGATTGCAAGATGAAAAACAGCATGGGTTTACTTCAGGGAGATCATGTCAAACAAATCTTATAGATTTTTTTGACTGGGTGACTAAAATAATAGACGGTGGAGGTGCAGTAGACATCGCATATCTAGATTTTAGTAAGGCTTTTGACACTGTCCCACATAGAAGACTTATCAATAAACTGCAGTCATTGAGCATGGACTCCCATATTGTTGAGTGGATTAGGCAGTGGCTGAGTGACAGACAACAGAGGGTTGTAGTCAATGGAGAACATTCAAAACAAGGTCATGTTACCAGTGGGATTCCACAGGGATCTGTACTGGGACCAATTTTGTTTAATATCTTCATAAGTGACATTGCAAAAGGCCTCGATGGTAAGGTTTGTCTTTTTGCTGATGACACAAAGATATGTAACAGGGTTGATGTTCCTGGAGGGAAACGCCAAATGGAAAAGGACTTAGGAAAACTAGAAGAATGGTCAGAACTCTGGCAACTGAAATTTAATGTGGATAAGTGCAAGATAATGCACCTGGGGCGTAAAAACCCAAGGGCAGAATATAGAATATTCGACACAGTCCTGACCTCAGTATCTGAGGAAAGGGATTTAGGAGTAATTATTTCAGAAGACTTAAAGGTGGGAAGACAATGTAATAAAGCAGCACGAAATGCAAGCAGAATGCTTGGATGTATAGGGAGAGGTATAAGCAGTAGAAAGAGTGAAGTGCTTATGCCGCTGTACAGATCACTAGTGAGACCTCACTTGGAGTATTGTGCGCAGTACTGGAGGCCATATCTCCAGAAGGATATAGATACTCTAGAGAGAGTTCAGAGAAGAGCTACTAAACTAGTACATGGATTGCAGGATAAAACTTACCAGGAAAGGTTAAAAGACCTTAATATGTATAGCTTGGAAGAAAGAAGAGACCGAGGGGATATGATAGAAACTTTTAAATACATAAAGGGAATCAACTCGGTAAAGGAGGAGAGCATATTTAAAAGAAGAAAAACTACCACAAGAGGACACAGTTTTAAATTAGAGGGGCAAAGGTTTAAAAGTAATATAAGGAAGTATTACTTTACTGAGAGGGTAGTGGATGCATGGAATAGCCTTCCTGCAGAAGTGGTAGCTGCAAATACAGTGAAGGAGTTTAAGCATGCATGGGATAGGCATAAGGCCATCCTTCATATAAGATAGGGCCGGGGCTATTCATAGGATTCAGATATATTGGGCAGACTAGATGGGCCAAATGGTTCTTATCTGCCGACACATTCTATGTTTCTATGTTTCTATGTATGCTTCCTTCTTCAAACCTCTCATCCAATCGCTCTTGTACAAGTAAGACTATTTTAACACTAGCGTTTGGGAGATCCGGCAGGCTGTTCCAGCAGGAAATTGCCTGCAGGGTCTCTCTGGATCCAGCGTTTCAAGAAGCTACATGGATGCCACCTGGTCCCATTAACTACTGTATAATGGGGACCACTGGAGATCTGGCCGCAACCTGGTAAATATGCTAAAAATTGTCCTGAGGAATACCAATACGTGCAAAACTAGCCTAAATCTTGGCTTCGTGTATCTTGTTCTAGAACTTTCTAGCCTTTCTGTTCTTGAGTGTTACCACTGGATTGCATCTTGAGATAAACCCTCTGTATTTCCATTCATGAAGGAGTCTCTTAATTATAGACTTTGACAAAGAGAAGCCAGCCTTGTTGAGAGTGCTCTTTCATAGTGTGCTTCTTTACTAAGGAAAAATTATGCAATCATCCACTTTACTTTTCTTCTGTGCTCTTCCAGGACTTAATCTCCCTCAGATCGCCGATGCTTTTCTTCTTTTTAGGAATGTACCATATTGTTGATGTGACCACTCCTAAAATTTCTGGCATCTCTCTGATAGATTTTACAAGTCTTTGAACCTCATTTTGAGAGTTCCCATGAACAGCTACCACATGCAAGTTCAACACTTGGAATTTACTCCAGAGCTTTTATCCAATAAATCTGTCATAAAATAATGAGGGACCAGGCAGCACCAGACCACAAAAGTGCTTATTAGTCAATTGTCCGATTACTTTTTAAGCCTGTATTAGACTGACAAATTGTCGGCTAGTTTATCGTTAATGAGCATTCACAGGAATGCTCGTTGTTGATGATCTGGCAGTCTAAGGCCCCTTGCAGACGAGCGTGTCCAGATGCGTTGCGTCTGCGATCAGGGAAAATCATGCGAATAGGTATGCAATTGCAGTCAGTTTTGACTGCGATTGCGTTCTGATGTTCAGTTTTTATCGCGCGGGTGCAATGCGTTTTGCACGCGCATGATAGAAAGTGTGGTACCCAGATCCGAACCCGAACTTCTTTACTGAAGTTCGGGTTTGGGTTAGGTGTTCTGTATATTTTATTATTTTCCCTTATAACACTACGTCACGCGCCTGCACCGCCCACTTTATGAATGAAGCAGGCGGCGTGGGCGCATGACGTAGTGACTCACTCTGCCAGCGCCCGTCCTCCTGGCCTGCCTCCTCCCTCCTCTCTGCTACATACCGAGCGCTTGTAAGTATACAAGTGCTGATTATGCGATTACGGTCTATACATAACAATTAACTATTAGAGATATGATTATACAGTGAGCGGGGCCCGTGTAGTAGAATACAGTCACTGCACGGGCCCCGCTGTCATTATAAAAGCAGATGAGACCCCCACCCCCTGTATTGAGGGTCATTCACTACAGGGACACTTATGGAGGGGATCTGTGGATGACACATAGCATAAGATGCTATATATGTGTCATCCACAGATCCCCCCATAACTGTCATACACAGATCCCCATAACAGTGCCATCCAGAGACCCCAATAAGAGCCACCCACAGATCCCCCATAAGTGTCACCCACAGATCCCCCATAACAGTGCAGCACCCACAGATCCCCCATAACAGTGCGTCATCCACAGATCCCCTATAACAGTGCGCCATCCACAGACCACAATTAGTTCAAAACCCACCAAAAGCACACCTTTTGGTTAAAAATATTTTTTTTCAGATTTTCCTCCTCAAAAACCTAGGTGCGTCTTATGGGCCGGTGCGTCTTATATGGGGAAAATACGGTAACTCACCTCATCCTGTTGTTCGTGCAGCCGGCATCGTCTTCTTTCTTCTTCTTTCAGGACCTGCCAAAGGACCTTTGATTACGTAATTGTGCTCACCACGTGGTGATCCTTCTATCTTCATTTAGCAGGACCTGCCAAAGGACCTTTGATGACGTGGTGATGCCATCAAAGATCCTGCTAAATGAAGATAGAAGGATCACCACGTGGTAAACAAAATTACGTAATCAAAGGTCCTTTGGCAGGTTTTGGGTTTTGAACTAATTGTGGTCTGTGGATGGCGCACTGTTATAGGGGAAAGAAGAAGAATGAAGATGATGCCGGCTGCGCGAACAACAGGATGAGTAAATTATTATTTTTTTAACCCCTCAAGCCACATTTTAGTAAGCATTCTGTATTAAAAATGTTATTATTTTCCCTTGTAACCATGTTATAAGGGAAAATAATACAGTAAATTGACTTTTATCAATTTACTTACATCATCTCCTAGCAACCATGTGTGAAAATCGCACCGCATCAGCACTTGCTCGCGGATGCTTGGGATTTTCACGCAGACCCATTCATTTCTATGGGGCCTGCGTTGCGTGAAAAACAACGAAAGAATATAGCACATGCTGCGATTTTCACGCGATGCACAAGTGATGTGAGAAAATCACCACTTATCTGAACAGCCCCATTGAAGTGAATGGGTCCGGATTCAGTGTGGGTGCAATGCGTTCACATCACGCATTGCACCCGCACGGAATTCTCGCCCATGTGAAAGGGGCCTAATACTGCCACTGATTACCCGATAAACAACCAAATGCTCGTTCATCGGGCAATCAGATACTTTCAGCATGCTTAAAAACCTTTGTTTTCCGGTTGCGTATGGTGCTGTCTAATCACGATCTGCTGCCAGCAAACAACAGATAGCATGGGGATGAGAGATGGCATAGTGATCGCTTCTCCCCATGCTGTGGAGGAGATCACTTCATGTAATAGCAAATTTCTCCTTCGCTAGCGTGCAGGCGATTGCCGGGAACGCTTCCCTCCCAACAGTCGCCTGCAGAATCGGGCTGTTTAATACAGCCTTAAGTCTTTGAAAATGAATAGACTAAGTAAAAATGATTGTAATTCATTAATGGTTAATGGAATATTCTTATTAAAACCCTTGAATTATAGGTAAAAGTCTACATTCAATCACATTTAGGCCTCATCCACACGACCGGATCTGTTTTGTGGTCTGCAAATCTCGGATCTGCAGCATATGGATGTAATCTGTGTTGCATCCTCATTTTTTGTAGCCCTCTTGTTTTCAATGGGTCCACGGTCCACATTTTGCCAACAAAAATTGGACATGTTCTATCTTTTTGCTGAACAGACACCCGGATTTAAAAAGCACACACATCATCCTTGTGCTTTCAGAATCTCTATGATTATGACCATGTACCAAAAATTCGGCCCATGGACCCATTAACGGGTTGTAAGAAGGTACAAGGAATCATCATGGATGATATGTACGTGTCAGAGAGGTTCCTGGCCTCGGTGGAGTAAGAGCCGGTTTTTATGTGTCAGCAGCAGTTGCTGTTTGACACCTTAATACTTATTATGACTGTATAGCTGATCCGGGACGGCTCTTACTGGGAGTAGTCAAAGTGCTGGGTGGGTGACTACTCCCCATGTTCCATGCCCTTTTTTGCCAGACCTAAAAACCAGCCAGCACTGCCAGGTGAGAAGAATTATCTCAGTCTGACAGTGGAGCTCAGGAGGTGTGTGCTGGGATCTGAGGCTTGTGCCGTGCTGGAGGGCTGAGACCCGTCTGTAAGGGAAACGGGCCCCATAAAAGCCTGCTATGGACTGCTGGAAGCAGAACTGCCAACAAGGTGATTTTTGCTATGTGTACTTTCCATTATGTGTGAACTAACACCAAGACTGCAAAGTGATGTTTTGTTTTTGCTTTATGTGTGAATAAATACAGAAGTTTGATTTAAGAACTGGAAATCTGCCTCTGTACTGTGTCCGCACATCCTATCTACCAGAGCGAATCCCCACAGGGTCCACAAATAAAGTGGACCACATTAGTATTTTGCAGATCCGCCAAGTGCAGACCACAAAATGGGTAAGGCTGTGTGCATGAGTCCTTATAGACGGCTTTGTCTTAAATCCATTCTGGTGGTTTACAGAGGCTAAATTCTGAAAGTGCTGCCACTATACAAATACTTTTGGTCCCAGCTATACAGGTCCTTCTCAAAAATTAGCATATTGTGATAAAGTTCATTATTTTCTGTAATGTACTGATAAACATTAGACTTTCATATATTTTAGATTCATTACACACCAACTGAAGTAGTTCAAGCCTTTTATTGTTTTAATATTGATGATTTTGGCATACAGCTCATGAAAACCCAAAATTCCTATCTCAAAAAATTAGCATATCATGAAAAGGTTCTCTAAACGAGCTATTAACCTAATCATCTGAATCAACTAATTAACTCTAAACACCTTCAAAAGATTCCTGAGGCTTTTAAAAACTCCCAGCCTGGTTCATTACTCAAAACCGCAATCATGGGTAAGACTGCCGACCTGACTGCTGTCCAGAAGGCCATCATTGACCCCCTCAAGCAAGAGGGTAAGACACAGAAAGAAATTTCTGAACGAATAGGCTGTTCCCAGAGTGCTGTATCAAGGCACCTCAGTGGGAAGTCTGTGGGAAGGAAAAAGTGTGGCAGAAAACGCTGCACAACGAGAAGAGGTGACCGGACCCTGAGGAAGATTGTGGAGAAGGACCGATGTCAGACCTTGGGGGACCTGCGGAAGCAGTGGACTGAGTCTGGAGTAGAAACATCCAGAGCCACCGTGTACAGGCGTGTGCAGGAAATGGGCTACAGGTGCCGCATTCCCCAGAAACAGCGGCAGAAGCGCCTGACCTGGCTACAGAGAAGCAGCACTGGACTGTTGCTCACTGGTCCAAAGTACTTTTTTCGGATGAAAGCAAATTTTGCATGTCATTCGGAAATCAAGGTGCCAGAGTCTGGAGGAAGACTGGGGAGAGGGAAATGCCAAAATGCCTGAAGTCCAGTGTCAAGTACCCACAGTCAGTGATGGTCTGGGGTGCCATGTCAGCTGCTGGTGTTGGTCCACTGTGTTTTATCAAGGGCAGGGTCAATGCAGCCGCTATCAGGAGATTTTGGAGCACTTCATGCTTCCATCTGCTGAAAAGCTTTATGGAGATGAAGATTTCATTTTTCAGCACGACCTAGGCACCTGCTCACAGTGCCAAAACCACTGGTAAATGGTTTACTGACCATGGTATTACTGTGCTCAATTGGCCTGCCAACTCTCCTGACCTGAACCCCATAGAGAATCTGTGGGATATTGGGAAGAGAAAGTTGAGAGACGCAAGACCCAACACTCTGGATGAGCTTAAGGCCGCTATGGAAGCATCCTGGGCCTCCATAACACCTCAGCAGTGCCACAGGCTGATTGCCTCCATGCCACGCCGCATTGAAGCAGTCATTTCTGCAAAAGGATTCCCCACCAAGTATTGAGTGCATAACTGAACATCATTATTTGAAGGTTGACTTTTTTTGTATTAAAAACACTTTTCTTTTATTGGTCGGATAAAATATGCTAATTTTTTTAGATAGGAAATTTGGGTTTTCATCAGCTGTATGCCAAAATCATCAATATTAAAACAATAAAAGTCTTGAACTACTTCAGTTGGTGTGTAATGAATCTAAAATATATGAAAGTCTAATGTTTATCAGTACATTACAGAAAATAATGAACTTTATCACAATATGCTAATTTTTTGAGAAGGACCTGTATATCCCTTTACTCCATGTGGACATACAGTAGAGTGTTTTTTTTTCATTTTGAGCTGGTTGAAAGGAAATAAAATAAAAATATGAAATAAATGTTCCTCTTGCTGAGGATTCATGGATATACTCAATTCAAAATAGTTTTTCCTCTTTTTTTTTATACATTCCCCACTGTTTTTGTATCACATGGACAGGAACTACATACGAGGCTGTATGTACACATGTAATATGTGTTGCAATTTGCTTTATGATGTGTATTTGCAGACTTTTTTTTTATTATGTCTTTGTTGAAATACCTTTCAACTTTAAATATACTGTAAGGTTTTAGCACCCCCCTCCCCATTCCCACAAGCCTCCTCACAAAGGCTGTCAAAGAGATTTCACATGAAGTGTCTCCATGGGCAATATTGGACATTGGATGCCTTAGAGATTACGTTAATACCAGAATGAATCACCTTGCAGTATCCTTCAACAGACAAGAAGTTGACAATAAAAGATTTATCCAGTTGTTTATGCATTTTTACATACCTACATGTTATATATGAGAGATGTGTTACACATCGCCTTGTATAGGTTAATATGGCTTTTTATATAGATTTGTTCACAAAGCTCCATCAAGGTCAACATTTTATACTTACAACATGTGATCCAGAGGAGAGCAAAAACAACCCAACATACAGTACAGACCAAAAGTTTGGACACACCTTCTCATTCAAAGAGTTTTCTTTATTTTCATGACTATGAAAATTGTAGATTCACACTGAAGGCATCAAAACTATGAATTAACACATGTGGAATTATATACATAACAAAAAAGTGTGAAACAACTGAAAATATGTCATATTCTAGGTTCTTCAACGTAGCCACCTTTTGCTTTGATTACTGCTTTGCACAGTCTTGGCATTCTCTTGATGAGCTTCAAGAGGTAGTCACCTGAAATGGTTTTCACTTCACACGTGTGCCCTGTCAGGTTTAATAAGTGGGATTTCTTGCCTTATAAATGTGGTTGGGACCATCAGTTGCGTTGTGGAGAAGTCAGGTGGATACACAGCTGATAGTCCTACTGAATAGACTGTTAGAATTTGTATTATGGCAAGAAAAAAAGCAGCTAAGTAAAGAAAAAACGAGTGGCCATCATTACTTTAAGAAATTAAGGTCAGTCAGTCCGAAAAATTGGGAAAACTTTGAAAGTGTTCCCAAGTGCAGTCACAAAAACCATCAAGTGCTACAAAGAAACTGGCTCACATGCGGACCGCTCCAGGAAAAGAAGACCAAGAGTCACCTCTGCTGCGGAGGATAAGTTCATCCGAGTCACCAGCCTCAGAAATCGCAGGTTAACAGCAGCTCAGATTAGAGATAAGGTCAATGCCACACAGAGTTCTAGCAGCAGACACATCTCTAGAACAACTGTTAAGAGGAGACTGTGTGAATCAGGTCTTCATGGTAGAATATCTGCTAGGAAACCACTGCTAAGGACAGGCAACAAGCAGAAGAGACTTGTTTGGGCTAAAGAACACAAAGAATAGACATTAGACCAGTGGAAATCTGTGCTTTGGTCTGATGAGTCCAAATTTGAGATCTTTGGTTCCAACCACCGTGTCTTTGTGTGACGCAGAAAAGGTGAACGGATGGACTCTACATGCCTGGTTCCCACCGTGAATCATGGAGGAGGAGGTGTGATGGTGTGGGGGTGCTTTGCTGGTGACACTGTTGGGGATTTATTCAAAATTGAAGGCATACTGAACCAGCATGGCTACCACAGCATCTTGCAGTGGCATGCTATTTCATCCGGTTTGCGTTTAGTTGGGCCATCATTTATTTTTCAACAGGACAATGACCCCAAACACACCACCAGGCTGTGTAAGGGCTATTTGACCATGAAGGAGAGTGATGGGGTGCTGCGCCAGATGACCTGGCCTCCACAGTCACCGGATCTGAACCCAATCAAGATGGTTTGGGGTGAGCTGGACCACAGAGTGAAGGCAAAAGGGCCAACAAGTGCTAAGCATATCTGGGAACTCCTTCAAGACTGTTGGAAGACCATTTCAGGTGACTACCTCTTGAAGCTCATTAAAAGAATGCCAAAAGTGTGCCAAGCAGTAATCAAAGCAAAAGGTGGCTACTTTGAAGAACCTAGAATATGACATATTTTCAGTTGTTTCACACTTTTTTGTTATGTATATAATTCCACATGTGTTAATTCATAGTTTTGATGCCTTCAGTGTGAATCTACAATTTTTATAGTCATGAAAATAAAGAAAACTCTTTGAATGAGAAGGTGTGTCCAAACTTTTGGTCTGTACTGTACATAAGAATAATTTGCCATAGCGTGGAAATATTTATTACTGGTGGCAAAGAGTTACTGGGTCCCCACTGCTCTCTCAACTTCCTGCTCCTTTCTCAACACACAGGAAATGCCTGTTAGGCTGGGACAGTTCACCAGTGCCTACTGTGTTTGACCAAGAGGGCATTTCCAATCATTTCCTGTATGTCAAGATGGATTACGATGTAGAGAGCAACAGGGGCAGGGTAGAATCACAACAGCAGTGGTAGAGGATCAGTGAGCATTAGTTCTTTTACATTTAAAGCCACTTTAGGCCCACCAATTTCCACCCTATGGAAAACCCCTTCAAGACCTTGTAATTTTCTTTTTATTTTACTCCCTGTCTACCAAGGGCCATAACTGTTTTATTTTTCCATTAATATAGCCATATGATGGCTTGTTTGGAACAAGTTGTATTTTCTAATGACTCGTTTTAATAATGCATATCATGTTTTGGGAAGCTGGAAAAAAAATCGAAATAGAGTGTAATTGGAAAAAAATACAATTCCACCATAAGCAAGCTCTGCAACCAGCTGGCCTCAATAGGAACTACAGCTCTTTTAGCTTGGTACTCTTCAGTAAGATCCAGCCTAAGGTCTCATTAAAGAAATTATGGTGGAGGGTTAAAGTGGTTGTTCTGAGATTATTTAAATCTCAGACAAGACCTCTAATACCCTGCAATAAAAAAATGATGTTGCATTCACCCCTTTAACCAGCACAATTGACCAGGCATCTGAGAGGTTAAACGTCATCAATCCGCATTATCGCCAATCTCAGAGATTAGCCCCAGGTGTCTGCTGTTTATGGCTAGGGCTACACGACAACATTTGTAGTGTGACATTTTGTCACACCAATGTCGCGCAAATTTTTTTATAATGATAGTCTATGGTGTCACACTGCGACATGCTGTGACTGTGACACGACAGTTGCAAAAAACCCATCCAAAATGGATTTTTCTGCTACTGTCGCGTTGCAGTCGCAGCATGTCGCAGTACGACACCATAGACTATCATTATAAAAATTGTCGCACGACATTGGTACGACATCAATGTCGAGCGACACATGTTGCAGTGTAGTTTTGCCCTATGTGTTGCACGACTTATTGTCGTCGTGTAGCCCTAGCCTAAAACAGCAGAAACCTGACGGCTATGGTGCTCGCAAATGGTTGCCATTTTTAAATACCAGAATTCTGCAGTACATGTACGGCGGAGGTCCGGAAAGGGTAAAGGCGCTGTACAGAGATTATAAAAAATCTCAGACTATCCGTTAGATAGCCTAAAAAAATTTATAAAAATTATGTTGCATTTACCCCTTTAACCAGCGGCTTTAGTTTGGTCCTCCTGTCGCTGCTTGTTAGCAACCTGCAGTGGGGATGTGACAGTTAGCAGTTGGACTGCTGAGGACAGTGATTGGCTGCAACAGTGACATGCCGTATACCGGACGTCATCGCTGCAGTTTGTAAACAAGCAGTGACAGGATGACCGAACCAGAGCCACAGAGAATGGTGGTGGAGAAAGAGGTGAATATAGCATAATGCATTAATAGCATAAAAGCTGCATATTATATTTCTCAGCCTGTCTTAATTCTATCTGCACTTTCATTACGACATCCTGTGGGAGCATATTTCATCATTTTACAGTTCATAAAAGTTCTACTTTCGAAGTTTAAAATTAAAGAACATTTCCCTTAGGTGCAAGCAGCCACCTTGTGTTATCACAACTTATCACATTGATTTTTTCTATTTATGAAGCTATTTGCATATTAATTTATGATATCGCACATTTTATTTTGACAACCTTTATTTATCCTTTTTTTTTTTTTACTGTCTTATGCATTCCAAAGCTGGAATGCATATGCAAAATGCTTTCATTTGAACTAATGAGCTTTGCAGAAAAGAATGGCTGAAGATACAACATGTAGTGATTTGTTCTACACGCACTTATGCTTCATCAGGAAAATGATCCATGTCTAAACAGCAGATGGAAACATCGCCAACCCGAAAGCAACCTTAGTTAAAGGGTATCTCTGAGAATTATTAAAAATGGCCGCCAACAACATGTCCTAGAATGTGAGCAGAACTGATTTCCTCCACTTATATTGCTCTACAATAGATGGTAAAAATGGTGTGATTCAATCTACGATATGTTATCACGGCTGAGCAGCCTGACAGGAACACTCACCAATATATAATCTATGCAAGTACCCTCACCCCCTAGGCAGCTCTGCAAGTGGTGCCAACCAGATATGCTCACTTTCTAAAACAGGTTGCTTGCAGCCATTTTAACTATTTCCCGAAGAACCCCTTTGACCACTTGCCTACCACTACATGACTTTATAAATTGGAGTAGTAGGTTGCTAACTGTAACCCACCATAAATATACGGTGGGGGACATTATGATTCCCCTGTGGTGCTGCAGATCATTGTGACTGTGCTGTCATTAGAAAGTTGCGGCCACAGTGAAGCTCCTGGAGACCACTAACACTGATCTCTGCCATCTGATCGTTGTGACACCTGTTCTGTGTAAAGTTAAAGTATATAAAGCTGGCATGGATGCATTCAGTTATGTGAAAGAAACCCCTACTGCCTATAAAGTGAACTGTGATCCTGCTGTCTATGTCATGGTCTTACCTCCTTGCTGTTCCCTTCGTTTGACATGTGCTGGCGGCCATCTTGGTTTCTGGGTTTTCTTGTAGCCTTCCACCCTGCGGCTCCTCCTTCCCACTGGGAGGAGCTGGATGCCCAGCTCATATATATAGGAGGTCTGTGGCTTCAGTTCCTTGCTTGGTCCTCCTGTGTTCACATGCTTCCAAGACTGCTGCTGCTTCTGGTTCCTGATCCTGGCCTCGTCTGACTACCCCGTTGGTTCCTGATTCCGGCTTCGTCTGACTACCCCGTTGGTTCCTGATTCCGGCTTCGTCTGACTACCCCGTTGGTTCCTGATTCCGGCTTCGTCTGACTACCCCGTTGGTTCCTGTTCCTGGCTTCGTCTGACTACCCTTCTGGTTCCTGACCTCTGTCTCCGCAAGACCCTGCTTCGGTTTAGCCATCCGTTCGGACTTTGCTTACGGCTTGCTCTTCAATAAAACCTTCTTATTTTCCACTTATCTCTTGTTGTACGTCTGGTTCATGGTTCCATGACATTAGGACCAAGCCATGAATTCTGACGGTACAGGGCCACCCTCGCTACCTACGCTGGTTGCCAGACTTGATCAGCAGGATCACCTGTTGGGTCGGTTCGCTGTGGCGTTGCAAACCCTGCTTGAACGCACAGCTCATTTAGCTTCCGTTGCCGATGGGTCGGTTGTCGCTCCTGGGCCCGCTCCTACTGCCGCTCCGGTTGTTGCGCCAGAGTCTACCCTGACACCTGTTGCTGCGCCTGTGGTGTTTCAGGGTATGACCGGTTCTGCCCCCCTTCCACAGCGCTTTGGGGGAGAGCCAACTCAGTGCCGAGGTTTCCTTAACCAGGTGGGCATTTACTTCGAGTTGCTGCCACATGCCTTTCCTACTGAGAGATCAAGGGTGGGCTTCTTGATCTCGCTGCTCTCGGACAAGGCCTTGGCCTGGGCCAGCCCTTTATGGGAGAACAACAATCCGGTGGTTGCCGAGTTTTCCGGTTTTGTTGCTTCTCTTCGGAAGGTATTCGATGTGCCGGCTCGTGCTGCCTCTGCTGCGAAGCTCCTTATGTCCATCAGACAGGGTTCACGATCCGTAGCTGAATACGCCATTGAGTTTCGTACCCTGGCAGCAGAGGTGGGCTGGAATAATGAGGCTCTGGTCGCTGCTTTCTCTCATGGTCTCTCGGATGCCTTGAAGGATGAGGTTGCAGCTAAGGACCTACCAGTGGAGCTCGAGTCTCTTATTTCTTTCCTGATTTTGATTGACACCAGACTCAGGGAGAGACCTTCCTTTAAGGAGAGCCTGCGGAGGTCTCCTAACAGATTGGCGCCTACGTTTGCTGTCCCACCCGTGCCTCCCTCTCCTCCCACGCCTCCTGGGGATGACTTGTCTGGGGGTGAACCCATGCAGCTGGGGTTTGCTCGCCTGTCTGAGGGGGAGAGGGTACTCCGGAGACGCGAGGGCCGATGCATGTACTGTGGTCTCGGTGGGCATTTTCGGTTGGCATGTCCGAACCGTCCGGGAGAACGCTCGCACCTGAGGTCCTGTCGGGGGCAGATCTTGGGTGGAGTCTCCTCGTCCCCGGTTTCCCGTGTTGACAAACCACTGATCACGGTTGTCCTCTCCTGGGTCGGGGGCTCGGTGACGACCCAGGCGTTGGTGGACTCTGGTGCTGGTGGTTTGTTCATTGATAGAGTGTTCGTTGCCGCCAATTCCATTCCTCTGCAGCCTCGAGGTTCCCCACTGGCTCTTGAGGCGATAGACGGCAGACCCCTTCTGCCGCCACACGTGACTCATGAGACCCTTCCAGTGGGGATAGCCATTGGTGCCGTTCACAGAGAGTCGGTCTGTCTCCAGGTTATTTCGTCTCCACACTACTCGGTGGTCTTGGGGTACCCCTGGCTCCAGAAGCATAATCCGACTTTCGATTGGAGATCGGTCGAGATCCTCTCGTGGTCACCGCAGTGTGGGGCTAGTTGCATCCATGGGCCTGTCAAGTTGCTGTGTACTTCCTCGGACTCTCTGTTGCCTCCTGAATACGAAGAGTACCGGGATGTATTCGATAAGGTGCGCGCGGTTGCCCTACCTCCGCACCGCCCATACGATTGTGCCATAGAGTTACAATCCGGTGCCGTTCCTCCTCGTGGCAAAGTCTATCCACTGTCGGTAGCGGAGAATGAGGCCATGGAGGAGTACGTGAGGGAGGCGCTTTCACGCGGACACATTCGCAAATCCTCGTCCCCGGCAGGGGCTGGATTTTTCTTTGTGAAAAAGAAGGGCGGCGAGTTGAGGCCTTGCATCGATTACAGGGGTCTCAATCGCATCACGATCAAGAACGCTTACCCGATACCCTTGATTTCCGAGCTGTTCGATCGCCTCAAAGGGGCCACGGTCTTTACCAAACTCGACCTGAGGGCGGCATATAACCTGGTAAGGATCAAGGCGGGCGATGAGTGGAAGACCGCGTTTAACACCAGGACCGGTCATTATGAATCCTTGGTTATGCCCTTTGGGTTGTGCAATGCGCCCGCAGTCTTCCAGGAATTCATCAACGATGTTTTCCGTGACCTGTTGCAGCAGTGTGTGGTGGTCTATTTGGATGACATCTTGGTATATTCTGCATCCATGGAGGCCCACATTCTGGATGTCAGACGAGTGTTGCAACGCTTACGAGAGAACAAGCTGTTCGGTAAGCTTGAGAAATGCGAATTTCACCGATCCCAGGTAACCTTCTTAGGTTACATCATTTCCGCTGAGGGGTTCTCCATGGATCCTGAGAAGGTTTCGGCTGTCTTACAGTGGCCCCAGCCCAGTGGGCTTCGTGCCCTGCAGCGCTTTTTGGGCTTCGCCAATTATTATCGGAAGTTCATCAGGGACTTTTCCATGCTAGCCAAGCCTCTCACGGATCTGACCAGGAAGGGCAGTAATCCTCAGGTCTGGCCGCTCGAGGCCATCCGAGCTTTTGAGGCTCTAAAGTCCGCCTTTGTGTCGGCTCCGATTCTGTCGCATCCCAACCCTGGGTTGCCTTTTGTCCTCGAGGTGGACGCGTCTGAGACGGGAGTAGGCGCCCTCCTGTCTCAGCGTAGAACACCAGAGGGTCCTCTGCTTCCTTGTGGGTTTTACTCCCGGAAACTGTCTTCCGCGGAGTGCAACTATCAGATTGGTGACAGGGAGTTATTGGCCATCGTGCAGGCCCTTAAAGAATGGAGGCACTTGCTCGAGGGCTCGGTGGTTCCGGTTCTCATCCTGACGGACCACAAGAATCTGACCTACCTCTCTGAGGCCAAGAGATTGACACCACGTCAGGCCAGATGGGCTCTGTTCTTGTCACGTTTTAATTACGTGGTCTCCTACCTACCCGGCTCCAAGAACATCAGAGCGGATGCCTTATCACGGCAGTACTCCGAGCTGTCCGGGGAGGAGTCGATTCCGACTACGGTCATACCCCCGAATCAGATCCTGGCCGCTATTCGCACCAGCCTGACTTCTCCTCTGGGTGAGCAGATTTTGGCGGCTCAATCTGGTGCTCCCTCTGGGAGACCCAACGGCAGATGTTTTGTGCCTGAGGAGTTGCGCACTCGGTTGTTGCGAACCTACCATAACTCCAAGGCCGCGGGGCACCCTGGAAAGAATCAGCTGTCCTGGGCGGTTTCACGTCTGTTCTGGTGGCCTTCTCTACGTTCCGACATCGCCGCATATGTAGCGGCATGCTCCGTTTGTGCCCAGAGTAAGTCCCCTCGGCACCTTCCGTTGGGCCTTTTGCAACCCATAGCCACCGGGGAGCGTCCATGGTCACACCTGGGGATGGATTTCATTGTGGACCTCCCTGCATCCCGAGGCCATACGGTCATTCTCATGATTGTGGATCGGTTTTCCAAAATGTGCCACTGTGTTCCTCTCAAGAAGTTACCCTCTGCACAAGAGTTGGCCTCGATTTTTGCCAGGGAGGTCTTCCGGTTGCACGGTTTGCCCAAGGAGATTGTGTCGGATCGGGGGAGTCAGTTTGTGTCCAGGTTCTGGCGCGCCTTTTGCTCCCAGTTGGGGATTCATCTCTCTTTCTCCTCGGCCTACCACCCTCAGTCCAATGGGGCCGCAGAACGATCCAATCAGGCCTTGGAGCAATTCCTTCGTTGCTATGTCTCCGATCACCAAGACAATTGGGTTGACCTCCTGCCTTGGGCTGAGTTTGCCAGGAACACGGCGGTGAACTCTTCCTCTGGGACGTCTCCCTTCATGGCCAATTATGGGTTCCAACCTGCCGTGTTACCGGAGGTATTCTCTCCCCAGGATATTCCGGCTGTGGAGGATCACCTTTCCGTCCTACGTGCTTCTTGGGTACGGATCCAGAGGTCCCTTGAGGTCTCTGCGCAGCGCCAGAAACTCCAGGCTGATCGCAGACGAGCGCCCGCTCCTTCCTTCCAGGTCGGAGACCGCGTATGGTTGTCCACCCGCAACCTCAACCTTCGAGTGCCCACTCCCAAGCTGGCGCCTCGCTTTGTTGGTCCCTTCCGAGTGCTTCGCAGGGTAAACCCGGTAGCCTATGCCCTTGCGCTTCCTCCTGGCATGCGGATCTCCAACGTGTTTCATGTCTCCCTGTTGAAGCCACTGGTGTGTAATCGTTTCACTTCCTCGATTCCTCGGCCTCGTCCGGTCCAAGTGGGCAATCGTGAGGAGTATGAGGTGAGCAATATCCTGGACTCACGCCTGGTCCGCGGCCGGGTGCAGTTTTTGGTCCATTGGCGTGGTTATGGTCCAGAGGAGCGTTCCTGGGTTCCCTCCGCAGATGTCCATGCTCCTGTCTTGCTCCGAGCCTTCCACGCACGCTTCCCTCAGAAACCGTTCCTTACTCCGCGGAGGAGGGGCCCTTGAGGGGGAGGTACTGTCATGGTCTTACCTCCTTGCTGTTCCCTTCGTTTGACATGTGCTGGCGGCCATCTTGGTTTCTGGGTTTTCTTGTAGCCTCCCACCCTGCGGCTCCTCCTTCCCACTGGGAGGAGCTGGATGCCCAGCTCATATATATAGGAGGTCTGTGGCTTCAGTTCCTTGCTTGGTCCTCCTGTGTTCACATGCTTCCAAGACTGCTGCTGCTTCTGGTTCCTGATCCTGGCCTCGTCTGACTACCCCGTTGGTTCCTGATTCCGGCTTCGTCTGACTACCCCGTTGGTTCCTGATTCCGGCTTCGTCTGACTACCCCGTTGGTTCCTGATTCCGGCTTCGTCTGACTACCCCGTTGGTTCCTGTTCCTGGCTTCGTCTGACTACCCTTCTGGTTCCTGACCTCTGTCTCCGCAAGACCCTGCTTCGGTTTAGCCATCCGTTCGGACTTTGCTTACGGCTTGCTCTTCAATAAAACCTTCTTATTTTCCACTTATCTCTTGTTGTACGTCTGGTTCATGGTTCCATGACAGTCTATGAATGAACCCCTTCCTGCTCTGACTGTGGTAAGAAGGGGTTAACTCACTTTTTTTTTCGTTAAAAAAATTACAAAATAAATAGTAAAAAAATTAAAATTTATAGCTACAGTTATCAGTTTTAGTAATAGTATAGCGGAATATGTTAACACACATTTTTTTCCCT
The DNA here is from genome assembly GCF_014858855.1 of Bufo gargarizans. Classification (NCBI taxonomy): domain Eukaryota; kingdom Metazoa; phylum Chordata; class Amphibia; order Anura; family Bufonidae; genus Bufo; species Bufo gargarizans. The sequence continues at coordinate 93,010,643 of NC_058089.1, read as the reverse complement.
TTTTACTTTCATTAAAATAATAAAAAAAATATAGTTATTAGTTTTAGTAATGGTATAGCAGACTTTTTGTGTAAAGTATACAAACATGCACACATTTTTTCATTTTTTTAAATAATTTTTTTAAATATAGGTATTCATTTTATCTGTATTTAGTATAGCATTTTGTTTGCAAAGAATAAACAAATGCATGCATATTTTTTAATTTCTTAAAAAATAAAAAAAATAAAAAGCCTTAAAATGTCCAAATACCTTAGAGGGTAAGCATAAAAAATAGTCAGCTTGAAGGAGTTTCTAATGTTTTGGCTCTGTGCAACATCTGTACTAACAGCATGGTGCTTCCAAAATCTAAAATGCACTCCAGTCCTTTGAAGTCTTGCAGTGGGCCCAGGAAGTAGATACATGACATAAGTAGCATCAATTTTTCACAGTTTTAACATACGGTAATGGTTTTGAAATGTTTTGTCATTACATCTTTTGTAACAGATAAAAATTGCTAAGAAAAGAAAAATATACATTTTTTCAGTCTGGTAATAAAGTTAAAGTAATGTTATCTTCTCTAGAAGCCATGTTATTCTAATGCACAATAATACAACCTACCTTAAAGGGAACCTGTCACCGTGTCGTGCCTTTTCATAGGTAAATACATTGATATCCAATTCATTTTTAGTCAAGATGGATGTTCATTACCTTTAAGAGCCATGCTCGACTATAGTTACAATTTTGTATGTCTTGAGAAGGCCAAAGTAAGGTCACACGAAGGTTTCTACTTTTTAGTGTTATTCTTCTCATGAATGTACCAGTCTGAGAAGAGGCCTTCTTATCTACTTTAAAATTTATGACAGGGAGGTAAAGATAAGCTCTATGCAGCTGGTGATAATTACCTATTCAATTAGGCATTTATCAATGAAGCAAAATATATAATATTCATGTATTCATTGAATGAACCTTAGTCCTTAGCATAAGACAATCAGTAGGACATATAATATATATTATACTGTTATATGTTATGAAGACAACATGTATCCAGTATATTATATATATTTCTCATTAGGAGAATCTTTGTCTCTAAAAGAGTGTCTGTGAAGATGTGTGTTTTGTAACAATTATTCACCTCTTTGGTATGAGAGGAGGTACTGATATCTCTGAGAAAACAAAGCTATTCAAGTTATTTACGATACACAAATAAACAGTGTGAGCAACATTCAGAGACGCCTAGAGGTCTGTCTCTAATTGTTACAAGTGTCAAATCTAATCCCTATAGCCTTGAATTAAAGCTTTTAAGGTCAATTGTATATTATACCTTTATTCAGACTTATAGAAGTTAACCCTTTATACTATGATGCAAATAGCTTACACAGCAGTGCCACCTAGGTATGAGTAGGTGACATTACAACAGTAGCAAAAGTGCATTCTGGGTAAGGTTATAATGTAATTTCTTATCAATGATCACACCCATCCGGCAATGATTGGAAAGCTCCAAATTAGGAAGGTGTGTCTAACTGATAAGTTTGTGATCATAAACCATACACAGGGGGGAGAACAAGAGGACAGACAAGAAAGAGGAGAGGAGAGAGAAGTGGAGCTCTCTAGAGGGGTCTATCAAGATGAAAGCCATGGTGAGATGTGCTATGATGGACCACCCAGCTTTCCTAGGAGCAGAAGTGAGATTTCTACTAGGACTTGGTAAGAGACACAGAAATTATATTTCATTTTATTAAGACTAATTTGATAGTGTGGGTGACATTATACCATCTAGATTGGCGAATAAATACATTAATTAATTGATCATCTCCATATTGAGATGTAGTTTTAGGATATTGTGAGGCTTCATTCTACCTGCAGAAGAATCAAGACTCATAATCTAGCAAAGCATTAAACAATTGCTTTTATATATATATATATATATATATATAACAAGAAAAATGAGCGGCACTCCAAATGATAAAGTGATGAATCCTTTATTCACACCAGTGGTGCAACGTTTCGGCTCTGATCACGAGCCTTCCTCAAGCGCTTGAGGAAGGCTCGTGATCAGAGCCGAAACGTTGCACCACTGGTGTGAATAAAGGATTCATCACTTTATCATTTGGAGTGCCGCTCATTTTTCTTGTTATTTTCAATAGGGAAATCATTCCATTCCCTTTGAGGCGTGCACCCGCTTTTTCCTTGTTGAGCCAGTGCCGCCTTTTTTCTTCATATATATATATATATATATATATATTGATAGAACATTCTTCGCCAAGCTAAGTGATGGATTCCCACAGGAAAGACTTATTTCAAGTCCTTCCCATTTAAGATATGGTCTAGCAAAGATCCTATATCCCTGTTATTTGTCTTAATAGTCTTACCAAAGTTATATGTGTGAAAATAGTCCAGGATGGGGCGGAAGGATACAGTTATCTCTTCTAAGTTAAATCCTTGATTGGATTTGCCCATGCCTGAAGTCATGTGATATGTAGTTGGTTAGAGGGGGGTGGAATGTATTTAGCATTCCATATTGATGTCTAGGATTAGACAGGCCCATCCTGATATCATGAGGTTTTCTCTGAACAGAAGTAATGTATATAAATTATGTTCCTATTTGATATCCTAACCTAATAATAGCTTGGTTAGAATGTGACAAGTTATTTTCACTCACATGTATTGTTAAGCTTGTAATGCTTTATATCAATGCTATATATATTCATTTGCATTGTATCATTGTGTTTATTTACTTATATATGTTTGTAACCTTGTAACCAATAAATCTGCATATTTTTATAAACCTGTGTATTATTGTATAATGCAGAACTACATGTTTTATCATTAACGTCATCTCACGTCAAAAAGAACTTATTTATCTGAGGAAATAGTCGGCCTCAGATGTGAATTGTATCAATTAGGTTGTCTACGATTCACCAGGTCATGATTTTAAGAATTTATGACACATTTTATTAATTTTATTTTTTTATGGTTAATTATTTTTATGACCATAATTAATAATTCTTAATTGAATTATTACAACCCGACAACCGGGATTTTGTGTATAGAGCTGAGGACATGAGTTGCTAGATGGCCGCTAGCACATCCGCAATACCCAGTCCCCATAGCTCTGATACATTGATACATATGCAAATTACCCTGAGATGAGTCCTGTACGTGAGATGAGTCAGGGACAGGACTCATCTCAGGTTAATTTGCATATGTATCAAATCTTTTTTTTTACACAATAAAAGCACACAGATCTATGAGGACTGGGTATTGCAGATGTGCTAGCGGTCATCTAGCAACCCATGTCCTCAGCTCTATACACAAAATCCCGATGACAGGTTCCCTTTAAACTTGCCATGAATGACAAACAATAAAATATCTCTTTTCTTTAGTTTATATCTTGTGTGATTTAAATTTTAATTCTGATAAATAAAAGTGGTTTTATTAAAAGGGTTCTCGGAATTACAGATATTGATAATCTATCCTTGGGAAGTCAACAGTATCAGATGAGTGGGGGTCTTACACCTGTAATCCCCACTGCTATTTTGGGCTGCTGCAGTGCTGGAAACTATACTGTGTACGGAACTTAAGGCAGACAGCGCTGTACACTATGTAGTGGCCATGCTGGGATACTACAGCTCAGCACCCATTCAAGAGAATGGGAACTGGAAACTACACAGTGTATGGAGCCTTCTGCTTCTGTTTGCAGACTGGAAGTGACCAACGCCACGACAGCCTGAAACAGCTCATCAGCGGGGTTGCTTGGTGTTGGACCCCCACTTATCTGATAAAGATGATATATTCTCAGGATAGGTTATCAATATCTATAGCCAGGAGAACCCCTTTAATATGTGATAACTTTGGCTGGTTACAATTAGAGATGAACGAATTTCATATGCATAACAGAAATGGGACAGATCCGTTATGCAGGCCATAGACTTCTATTATGATGGAATGAATAACGGAATGCCTCTAAAGTCATAGAATTGCTTTATGGTCCGTGGTAACGGAATCCATAACGCAATTCTGCTTTTACCACCAAACGAAGCGCAAACGAATTTCATAATATGAAATTTGCTTATCCCTAGTTACAATGTAAAATCTACACAGTGACTGAAGAAATAGAAAAGGACAGGATTTATTTTTAGTTTCACAATTGTCACAGCGTTTGTAATTCATCAGAGACCATAAAGTTCAGTTATACTCCATGTAGTACAGAGGACAAGCAAGTTATTCACAGACATGTAAGTGCCACTTGTATATACCATGCAAAAAAACAGCAGAATTGCAGACCAAGATTACTTTTTGCTTTGCGGTTAATCTTTTAGTCATGTAACACATAAGCAGATAATCATTTTCTGCAAACAGTATATCTAATTTTTTATATTGTAATTTTATTTACATAGTGTCATCATATTAAATAGGATAGCAGAATTTGAGATTCATACGAAAGGACAAATCTCTAAGATTGCATTCTCAGAATTTATGGATATTGTGAATCCATTTGGCTGGAGTGGGAAGATGTTTTACTAAGGTTCTCTCTTTTTTCAGCAATTGGTACACTAGTAATTACCTTATAGCACTGTTCACCTGTTGGTTTTAAGGGCTCCATGCAACTTTTACGTTGTTGATATGCTGTGACATTTTAAATGTTCATGAGTATAATTAAGGACACCTTTTTTGAAGAGATCTGATAAGATCTGTGAAGTTTTTATCTTGCTTTCATGTTTGATCCGATGTCCAAGTGGTACAGGATAACGGGTCGAAATGCAAAGTTCAAATCTAAATGTTTAATCTCAATGGTTGTTGATAACTTGGAGCGAGAATAAAGTGGAATTTGTCTGGCTACCTTGCACTCTGAATACTATCAGAATATGACAAGTCCTTTAAAAAGCCATATGGTTCCAGAAAAAAAATTCACATAAAATGGGGACTGAACAGAACATTTTCCTGGTCCCTCCTATTCAACTATTTATCTGCAGATCTACTGATTCCCAAGTTTATCTTCTGTCATCTGTGATGGTTCCACTGTGCACTGATAGTCTAAGACACTTCCTGCTTTCCAGACCTTCTCTTCCATTGACAACACTGTTCACGTGAACAGTGCTGGCCAATCTAGGGGCAGCAGGAGGTGACTTTGACTATTAAATGCACAGTATGCATCAGGTATTCTGAGATGCAGTGTGACCATATTTGATCGAAGAAGAAGAGGCCAGGAATTGTTAAATCTAAAGCTGAAGAGATTAAGAAAAATGGTATCAGGTAAGTCTGTTCTTCACTCAGTTAATACAATGTAATAAAACATAGGACATGTTTCTAGTAACACAGAAAAGTAGACCTCTTATACTTCTACGCAGCTTTATATCTACTGTACAATGTGAATAGATTGGAACACAATCGAGAAGCTCTTCTGACCTGTCTTAATCACACCCAAAATGGTCCCAAACCAAGTTTTATGTGGAATCACCCAATGATCTATTCCCAAGACCTAAAGAGAACACTGTTGGATCAAGCTTGTGTGACAATGGTAAACTGTGCATACAGATTAGATAACTTTAGTATATATTGCCAATGGCTTAAGATCTGCCAACAGTCTAATGTCTTAGGTGAAACTGATCCCCCACCAGCCCACCCAATGTCTAACGTTCTTTGAATGTTTGAGTACTAGATTTCTTCCGGTTAGCAGTGGCAGGCAAATGAGGCCTCCAAAGAGAAAGGAGTCCTAATAAACTGAGCAAATAAATTTGTAACGATCTATTAGTTCCATTGAGTAGAGTTCTGAAGCTGTGATGTGGTTTCCCCAAAGCTGAGGACACTTTCTCTGGAGCTTGATTGACAGATACAGACATATCAGGCCTGTTCCAAGTAGTGGTTCAAGAGCAGAGGCTCTGTTCCAGCTACTGGAGCACTTACTGCGGATGCGCCCCTACACTTCCGGGCAGCAGTGCATGAACAGTCACTGAATGGCTTGTAGAAGCAGAGCCACTGCACTTGCACCGCTACTCGGAGCAGCGGCAGAAGAGCAAGATAGTGGGATGCTCGCCCCATCAATCAAGTAGCAGGGCAACCGTCCTCAGCTTTGGGAACAACCAGCTTCGTGGACAACCCGTAGCAGGTGCAGAACTCTGCTCGATGAGACGAACCGTTTCTTACGAAACGATTTACTCATCTCACATTCTAACTCTTTCTGGATTTAGGCAATTGAGCCCTAATATAATCATGGATGTGAGTACAGTTAAAATGATTGCAAGGCACTGGATGTTGTTTATAATTGGAGGCTTTATAGGTACAGTAGATTTGATAAAACTATGTGTCCTAAAAAAATAGGCGGGGTTGGAAGCAGAAAGACCAGACTGATACTTACTCTATAACTATACTATTTTAGCTATGTAAACTTTGAACTCAAAATTATACTTGGTCACGAACCACAGCAATTTACTTCAGAGAAAAAAATATTGATAAACTTGTGAACATAGTTTGTAGAGATAAAAGGTATGACAATATGACTTTAGCTTTTCTTAGCTTCAGTTTACATGACCTGGATAATTGTATTTCATGCTTGAGTGGAAAAAAATGTTTTGACTAGGGCTGCAAGGAACCATATTGCAGTGGAAAGACTTTTCAGACCAAACTTTTGTGGGTAAAGTTTTCCAATTTATTCCTGTGCAAATGTGATAGGATTTTTATTTTAGATAATGATCCAAAAACATAAAGTCTGTAAAAATTATAAGAGAAGAAAGAAGGATAAAATAATGAGCAAATCAACAGCTTGTAATTAATTAATTACAATACAATTAAATGCTCTCCATATAATTACATTAGTATTTTTATTACCAGTCAACTTTAATATCCTGATGTTTTTAGTCATTAACAGAGATATTATAGGAATGGGTGGAGGGACTATCCACATTTTTAATAAAGAACATACATGTACGATAGTTTACAAAAACTGTTTCCTCTGAAATGATCATGTTGGGTGAGTTTGGAGGATACTTAATTTCATGAACAAACCATGTAACTAGCAAAATTATTCATTTGTGTTATATTGGTGGCCCTGCCCACGGCTGCCCTGCTCTCCTGGGTGAACACATCCGTTGGTATGCTAACCTCTGCTTCCCTCCAGGCCGCAGCCTACTTCTTGCCAGAAAGGCCTCTCTCCTCTTACCTTTCAGTACTTTAGTCACCTTTCTCTATGGAAGGGTACCTAAGCAACAGGTTTCCTAGCTCACTAGTTTCCTACAAAGGTGCCATAGTTGCGTTTGTCTGCCTGTGTACCAACTTCTACTTGTTCTCAGGATTTTACCCTTCACTGCCTGACCTGACCTCTGCCTGCTTATCCAAACCCTGAACTGTCTGCTATAACCTCTGACAGTTGTATCGGATTGCATGTGCCCTGCCTGCCCTGACCTTGGCCTGTCCCTATCTATGATTTTTCTGGATCTCTTGGTGCTCCACACTGGTGTCTCTTGACCCCCGTAGGTCAGCAATCACCCAAACAGAGACTACAACTTGAGGTAGTAGCATTGTGGTTTTTCTGCAGCGAAGTCCAGATCTCTGTACAGGAGTTCAAGGGTAAAAACCAGGAGATAGCCAGGATATTGCCCTTAGGAGTAGTAGTCAAATCTGTTCAGTTGACACAGTGGTTCCACGCCCACTGCATAACAATTTAGATATTTTGGTGTGGCAACCAACCAAAAGAGAAATCTAGTTACGCGCACATAGGAGCACAACTAACATGTCCCAATCCACAATACATGGAAACAGGTGAATCAAGAAGGAACTACTGCATAATGAAGTGCACATCCTAAAGTAAGTGAGACATTCCTTTATATAAAGCATAAAAATGTAAAAATATGTACATAGGGAAGAAAATCATCTGGAAACCAATCATAGATATCCCTCATAGGTGTAAAGTCCAAACAGTATTTTAGCAAGACTTTGGAAACACTAAACATTATAAGCAAGAAAACACGTGAGATTAAAGAGAAGGGAGCCACTAGATGGAAAGTATGTATCGTCATTGTATAGTGCTTATTGGACCTGCTATTGGCCTTTTTGATAAATAGATTAATTTGGAGTCTAGATGGGTCTAAATTTCTGTGGAGGTGGATTATGGTTGGGACATGTGACTGGGGATTACTTGTTGCATGGAAGTGGACCTCTGAAGGGGAGCTATTCTACTGTCCTACCATGAGAGCTTGAGACATCAAGGGAACAGACAGTTAACCTACCTAAGACTGACAAGTAGTTGGTGAGTTACTGTAGTTCACTATGAAGGAAGGAGACTTGGAAGAGTGTTGTGCAGGACATTGCTGAAGTGGTTTAGGCTGACAACAATGCTGGAGTGCATGGTGCTGAGTTCTAACCCAAAGAAATCTATTTATGGGTCAAGACAGGGCTGTTATATGAGCCATTCCCAGTAGAAGAAGGAAGAAGTTGCTGTGTTGATCCAATTGCATGAGGCATGCAGGTGCAGTCAATTTAACCTCTTCCTACACTGTGTAGTTAGGGCATTGAAAGTAGATAGTTAGTGGTGCTGTGATGGTATGGACAAAGGATGCCATCACACCATTAGTTGGGGGTATAATACAGCTGGCACCCCCCCATCACTGTAAGGATCACAGTTAACTCTGATTCCCGCAGTTTAACCCCTTAGATGCTTCTGGCAAAGCCGGCTCCAGTATCTAAGAAGTTGGAGAGAGGCAGCTGGCTCCTTCTCTCACCCAATCTCCCTCCGCCAGCAATGTTATAATGCGGTGCCAAGGGGTTGCTTTGGCAGCCAGGGGCCTAACAATGGCCCCTAGGTCTGCCATGTATGCATCCCCAAAAAATGTTTAAAAGTTATGCAATACATTAGAATTACCCAAAAATTATGCCATATGCTATACAAATAAGCTATGGTTTTAAAAAATGCAGAGTTATAAAAAACAAAACAAACATAAAAATAAAAATAATCGCCAAGTCAAACCAGACCACGTCCTTGAATTAAGTCAGTTTGCAGGGTGTATTGTAACTGAGCAAATCTTTGGGGATAGAGGGAGTGCAGGTCTTAAGAGTCAAGGTCTAGATAAGGTTGATGAACAACCACTTGATGTTCAGCAGTAGTTGAGAAAAGCTTGGCCTGTGTGACCTAATATGGTCCTTGTGTGGGAGTTTAATGGAAGTTATTACATTGTCTTTCTTTTACTGTGTATAGGTAAACTTTGCAGTGTTTAAACTGTAAGACACAAAGAAGATTTCTGTGTGATATCAGGAAGAGGTGAAGCAGCAGTCCCAGAATTTGGAGTAAGTCCCTTCTCCAGAAAATCAGCCAAAGTACATATGTATGGGTCCGCGCTAGGTTTCCACAGGCAGGCTTTCACTCACAGGAAGATTCTATGGAGATTCCACGCTGTTACAGGCATATCTCCAATAACAATCCCGATACCGACCAGCAAAGTTCTTTCCTCCTCTCCTTCAGGAGAAACAGAAAATAGTGCAATACCCAGGGTGTTTAATATTAAGTAAGGTTTATTGTACTTACAAACATCAATAGGTAAAAGCGTGTGTAGATGCCCGACCCGGGTTTCGCCTTTGCTTCATCGCCCCAGATGAACAGCATACAGTATACATACAGTATACAGTAGAGACAGGTGAGTTGATTTCAGCTGTCTGTCATTTAAAAGTTAAAAGTAAGTGGTTGCCGAGAATCAACATCACAATCATTGCAGACTGGGACTGGAAAAGAGTCACGGCCACCTGAGAAGAGTCCTGGTTATTCATGATCTCCTGCTCTCCTGCCCACCTGCTGATGGCTGACAGTCTTCTACCTAGTTTTCTCCCTATCTCTCTAAGAGAGAACTTCCAATCATCAGCAGATTGGCAGGAGAGCAGGAGATTATCAATAACCAGGACTCTTCTCAGGTAGATTTGACTTTTTTCAAGGTCTGGGCTGCAATGATTATGATGCTGATTCTCAGCAACCACTTACTTTTAACTCATGAGCATCACACCGCTGAAATCAGCATTTCTGTCACTATTTTACGCTGCCCTCAGTAAGGTCAGCATAAAGTTGATGACAGGTTCCCTTTAAATACATATGTAAGGGGGGTGCAGTCTTTACAGAAAGGATCTCTTTAGCCCTCAGTGGTTTGCATGGCTCCTCTCTCTCTGTCAGAAACAGGCATAACTTAAAGGGGTTTGCCCATCTCAACATTTGTGGCATGTCACTAGGATATGCCACAAATATCAGGTGTGGGTCCCACCACTGGAACCTGCTTATATCCACAGGACAGGGCCCCTGAAGTGAAGAAGAGTACACCATGCATGCGCAGCATCCTGTCAATTCACTTCTATGAGACCTTTGAAAATAGCTCGAGCGAGCGGGCTTGGCTATCTTCAGAAGTACCATAGCAGTTAATGGAGAGCAAGGCATACAAGTGTGGCTACCTCTCCATTGTATTGCCAGCATGGGTACCCCATTCTGGACATAGGTGCAGGTCTGCTGTCTGGCATTTGTAGCATATCCTAGGAAAATGCCATAAATGGTCTCACATGGATGAAAGGCAGCAGGCGATTTCAAAGTCTCTCAATAAGGGCACAGTTAAATATTGTACAGTCCCATAAAGAAGCAATAACACACTCTCTCTTGGCTCCCTGGGCATTGAAACTCTGTCTCTGGTCTTCCCAGAGTACCAGTGACGAAGATCTATATGCAGAACCACCCAATCTGCACAGTCTCTTTCTGGTGATAGTGTCATCTATCATATCACATTAATGCTTAATTTTTTTCATTTTGCAGTATTTACTTTCTCAACTCACTGCGCACATTTTGTACTCTCAAAGATTGAGTTACCTCTTCTTGTGAGACAAACAATGCACCCAACCCTGTGGCAGGCTAGCTGGACTTTGTTGCCCTGACCTAGCTTCGCGACAGGTTTATACTGTCTCAGGGTGCAAGTGCCAGAAAGGGCAGGTTAGCTACTGTACCCCTTCTATGAGCTACTCTTCTCCACTTATGATTAGTGCCTCACATCTCCACTTGGAAGCTGACTAAAATGCAGGAGTATTGCACGATCTTTTTCCAGCAGCAGTTTCTCTTCAGCACACACTTTCTTTCAGCCTGTGCACTGCTAACTCTAGGTGTGCAGGGCACTGCCATTTAACATCTCACAGACATGTGCTCTCACTCTAACTAGAGGACCTGCATAATTAGATCATGTGATTAAACAGGTCCTGTGCCCCTAACAGATTATTATCAAACAGCAACCACTAGGTGGCAGCATAATCTTGTTGTTGTTTATAACCTACAGATATACAGTGCAATACATTTATATCACAGTGCTGCCCCATACCGATATAGCAATTCTCACTGTCCCCAGTGCCTCTCACCTGAAATGTCAATGCTATCCTGCCAAGGCAATATGCCTCCCCCAGGGTGGTAATACGCTGTTGTGGGCTGCCTGCAACATCTCCCAAAAGCATACACCAATATCCACCACAATCTTGGCTGCGAGAGTTGTCGTTCAACCAAGGATCGGGGTGTAGCAGTCCAGCCATAGTAATGAATGGGGCCACCACTGCTACTCCAGAATCACAAAAAAATTCCAACCCTGCAGTATTTTCTGGGATTCTGGGTTTGTGGTTGCTGCAACTTGTGAGTCACACTGCAACCAATAAATTTCTATGGCTGCACTTCTACACTTGGATCCTTGGTTGCGCAACGACTGTCACACCCAAGATGGCAGTGGGGTTTCTGCTCCTGTTGAGAAGATTTGATGTCATGTATTGATTGCTGTTCTCCTATTCACTGCTTGAGTAGGGGCAGGATCAATCGATCTGCTTGGTGACAACAACCTTTTTTGAAGGAAAAACATTGTATGGTATTCACCTATGAACTATAGATTCCCCCCCCCCCCCACTTATATAACAGGACCAGAATATTTTATTGATTTGTCTTAGCAATAGTTCACATCTTACATTATCTTCAGTTTATCTAAGCACAATATTCCGATGTGCTCTGCCATGGTAACAAGGTCTATCAGTACAATTGTCAAGCAAACTATAGAAACCGAGAAGGTCAAAAAGAAAAATTTCATATTCTATAACTTGACCCTGAAGTTCTTTGCAAACACCTTAACAAAGCATCTCCCGATCTATGCATGCAAAGCTGTAAATTATCTTCCAGAGTTACTGAATATTAAATATAGATGAATAGAATTAGAATTTTAATGCATGAACACTAAATGTTTGTTATAGAGGGAGGGGGTCACCATTCATAGCCCCTTTTATGAGAAAGACCACTCACTGCCTGGAGGACCTGGCTAGTTTATATTGTTGGGATCTGCCCCAATGGTAGCCTTCATATAAGAACACAGCAGCCTTTTAGCGGTGAAAGCAAAACAACGATTATATTTTATTCTTGACAAAACAATAAGGCAGTAAATGGTAGTGACCGGCTTACTCCAGCTGGCCTCAAAGAAACAATAAAGTCCCGTATCTATAGAATCGCACAGGTATGGATTTGCACAGTACCGTAACCCCACAGGGTGTATGTGGACCTCGCTTTGTCCTCAGTCTTTCTGGCACTGCAACTACAGCTCTGATCCTACACAGCCCTCCACAGAACTCCACTGTCAGAGAGAGGTAATCACCCCCAACTGACACTGCTGGCCGATTTTTGTAGGCCAGTCAAGACCCGCCCTGGAACGTGGGGAGTAGTCACCCACCCAGCACTATCACTACTCCCAGTAAAAGCCGTCCCAGATCAGCTATTTACAGCTATACTAAATAAATGAAATGTCAATCAACTACTGCTGCTGGCGCATGAACTACTGGCTCCTACTTCACCAAGGCCAGGAAACTCGGTGACACGTATATACCATCAACGATTGTCCCTTGTGCCTTCCTACAATAAATAACACCTCAGTACATTAAAGGGTCTCTCAGTTTAACTCTATGGGAGTTACTGAATGAGGCAAGCAAGAAGCTCTTGTACAGACTGGCTAAACTTAAAGGAGATGCCACCTTTTTGGTAGCTAATCGGTGGGGGTCTGAGACCCAACAACTCCGTTTTTTGGCGATAGCTCCAGCACTGGAAGCAGGCAGCTCTGTCTACTGATTCAATAGGGTGCAGGACAGGGGTGGGCTGGCCATATACTCTACAGGGAAATCTCCTGGTAGGCAGATGCCCAGGAGGCCACTTGAGCCCTCCTCACAGCCATTGGCCAAGTACTAATTAATGCTAGGATCATCAAGTACTTATGCACCTGTCCAACAGCAGCAGATGCTCTCCTGAATTCAACTGTATTACCATCCTCAGTAAGGTGAAAAGGCAATATTTTATGCTGCATTGTGGTATTTTGTTTTGCTGGAGCAGTATTTTGTGCTGCACTACGGTATTGCTGGCCCCACCTATATCTGTTGTATCTGCATATGTGGGGCTTGTGTTGGTCCTACCTACTAGTGTTGCCCCCCCTCCTTCTGTCAATTTGGACTGAACTTTGGGCAACTTTTAGTTTTTTTCCAGGGCCACTTTAAATTCCCAGTCCACCCCTGGTGCAGGGTGTCTGAGGATAGCCAATCACTTAATAAACAGATAACCCCTTTGAGACTATGTTTATGCTGCATTTGTTCGATACATTGGAGGCAGAGATGTATATGAAAAAATTGATCACGCCGCCCCCTGTCATTGAACCCCTTCATCGCTGATCGCAGCATCTGAGGCTACCATTTAGGCCTTTCAGGGATTAATCAGTGTAAAACAAACCCCCAAAAACATACTCTCGGCCAACTTGATTAACGTCTCGGCCAACTTGATTAAAAACACTGTGCGAAATCCCGTGTTGTGACATGATGACGTCATCTTGATGTCCTCACGCCCAGCCAGCGCACCAGCGTGGTGAGGTCATACGCCCCTCCCTCCCCGCATGAGATTTTGAGCAGTATCTCCAATCAAGATGGCCACAATGGCCTCTTCAAGTGGAAATGGATGAGACGAGTATTTTATTTTATTTTTTACTGCTAAATTGATTCTTTACCACGAAGTGCGAGGAAATTAAGCTTTACGGTGAATAAAGTTTTTCCTGAAATTCGGATCGAAGTGAATTTTTTGATTGGAGGTATGCATTTGGAGTATTCCCTGTAAAATCTTGGCCATAATGTTAAAAATAAAGTACTGCATACTGCACGATGTACAGTGTTGGACTGGACTGCCTAGTAAAATTTATTCTGGAGGCCCACTATAAATCTACAAGCAAATACCACCGCTCACAAGCGGCAGCAGCAAGACCCTCAAGATGATTATGGGGGGTCCCTGCATTGACTTCAAGAAAGTGGGTCCCTAGGGAAAAAGGAAAATAGCTGGCCTGCCTCTATTCCTATAAGTCATCTCAGCCACCTTATGCATCTATAGAAATAAACAGTCAGTAGTTTGCAAAATAATCTATCCAGTTTTTATCTGATTGAGGTGCTGTATGCTGCTTATCTACATGTGATGCAATCACTCTCTCTACTGTGCCATGTGGTACCTGTGCAGAGAGTGAGGGGACCAGGGGCCCATGTTTCTCAGGGCCCCACTGGGAAATTCACCAGTTCCCTTGTGGACCAGTCTGAGCCTGACGATGAATGTTTTTTGTGTGATGGTCCACTGAACAGAAAATGTATATTATTCTAGTTACTTATCCACACTGCTTTCATGTATTTATAGTAGGGTTGTACTGGATTGGAGTGAGGAGGCTTGTTTTCAAAATACAGCACCATTGTTCACACACTCTTGTAGCTCATGTTCATTCACTTAAATCAAGCTGGCTGCAAAACCTCACACAGTTCATAGACAAGAGTGGAAAACCACAAGTTCACACAAGTGAAATACAAAAAAAGTTATGATTTGTTGTATTTGTGTAGCTAATGGCACTGTATAGATAATTAAAGGTTCAACCTGTGTTTATAGGTCGGGTTGCTAGGGAGATGGACTTTGGCTCTGCCTCCTGGGGAGTGTAGTCCGCCTCCTGGGGAGGCCTCAAGTCCCAGAAAACCACCATTTCGGAGAATTCTACAGCCAAAGAACATCTGCTACACCAGAGTGCTCCAGGGAGATAGATGGAATTTAGAAGGTTAGAAGGCTGTGCATTGTAGTCAATCAGCAAGGTATTGTGCACGTTTATGGCAGAGAAACCTTACTGCTGTTAGAGGGCACATTGCTCACACACCCTTCCACACTTGGAGACTGTTTGGCCAGCTGCATCTGAAATTTGCACCCCCTCAGTCCAGGAATTTGCAGAAGCATTTAATAAAAACTTCTTTGCCAGCCCAATGTTCTGTTGAGAGACTTTGGACAAGCAAAGAGAAGGAGCACTCCAGCTTCCATCATCACTGTTGCCCATACATTGCTATTGGGGATGGATTGCATTGTGTTACTTGCCTTGAAACTGTGCCTTACTATTACTGTGTGTACTACTACTCCTATTCTGCACTTTAGTAAGGAGAGACTTATTTATTGATACAAACTGACCTGGGTACTGACACCATCATTTGCTGGCTGTTGCATCTGCTCTCCTGCCTTGTGCCCAGACCAATACCAAACATCAAAGGTACCCCAACTACCCCCAGGCCGGAGCTCCAACACGAGAGTGTGCCATGAGGAAAGACAGAGTGCACCTTCCAGTCACTGCATGGCCCCAGGGAGAGCAAGACGGGGATGGGCTACAACACCACTACCATCCTGCTCGCCTCCCCTCTGGGTCACTGCAACAGTGCTGTTGATAATGTTGAGAAGTATGTTAACCCCTTGGAGCCCCCTGCCGTACCTGTAGTCAGCACAAAAACGCAGAAGCCCGGGGCGAATGTGCATGTGAAACTTGAAAAATTTGAATATCGTGCAAAATTCATTTATTTCAGTAATGCAACTTAAAAGGAGTTACATTAATGCAACTTAAAATTAGAATACTGTGAAAAGATTCAATATTCTAGGCTCAAAGTGTCAGACACTAGTCAACTAATTAATCCATACCCCCTGAGCAAAGGGTACCTGAGATTGTGACTTTGGGGTTTCATAAGCTGTAAACCATAATCATCCAAATTATAAACAAATAAAAGCTTGAAATATCTCGCTTTGCATGTAATGAGTCTATCTCATATATTAGTACCTTTTTAAGTTGCATTACTGAAATAAATGAACTTTGCACAATATTCAAATTTTTCGAGTTTCACCTGTATGTGATCATCCATAAAGCTGCTTTCGTACTTTTAACCCCTCAGATGCCCTGGTGAAATGTGAGCCTTATGCTCCTGAGCCCTTAATAGTGTTCCTCGGCTGAGATGGGGGAAACTGTATTACTCCAGTGAAATATTCCAATACAGGACAGCAGGTGTCAGCACTGTATTGGAATACAGTGAAAGGTGTGTTCAGTGATAGATAGATAAAACACAATTGGCATTCTAATGATTGCTAGTTCTAGTCACCTAGGGTGACTTCAAAAAGTAAAAAAAACGTTTTTAAAAATATAAAAATAAAACTAATTAAAAACTTCAAATCACCCCACTTTCCCAAAATCAAAATAAGAAAAAAAAAAACATTATAGGCATCACAAAACGCTTGTACTGAATTTGGTGATGAAAAGAAAAAAAAAAATTCAAGTTTTTTTTTCAGTATTAAAATGAAAGAAGAGCTATACAAGTATGGTATCATTGTAATCATACTGACCTGAAGAATGAAGGTAACAGGTTAATTTTACCACATAGACACTATAAAAAAACTAATAAAAAAGAAACAAACAAAACTGTGGCGGAATTGAATTTTTTTTGCAATTCCACCCAATTTTGAATTTTTTCCACCCTCCCATTACATCATATGAAATATTAAATGGTGCCATTGGAAAGTACAACTTGTCCTGCAAAAAAAACAACTCATATGGCTATGTGAACGAAAAATTTAAAAAAATTATGGCTCTGGGAAGGCAGGGAGTGAAAAATGAAAAATCACAGGCTCCTCTAATGTTTAAATATCTTTAAGCAGTTAATCCCATTTAACAATTGCTTTAATTTATGACCACATGGTTAGTTTTCCTGATGCAGTTTTGGAAGCCAAAACCAGGAGTAGAACATAAAAAGAGAGATAGTACTAAGGACAGGTACTACTTTTTCTCTTTTTTTAAATCCACTCCTTATTTTTCCAATGCTTCTGAAGTTGCTATACACAGATGTTAGCAGCATCAGGGTTTCAAACATTTTTCCCGTGCGCTAATAACTCCTGTCCCATCTCTAAGGCTCCTATCCCAAATACAAGAATCAGCTGTGTAGCAGCCCTCCTTTCCAGGGCCATACACAGATCTCATAGGGCTCCATATAAAAACTTAGGGGGTCATTTATTATACTGAAATATGCCTATATTAGGCGTATTTCAGGCGCAGATGACGGTTAGTTGCACTGCTATCTGCGACTTCACCCCGCTCATGCTAGGTCTAAAATTGTGGTCGTGGTGTAGGCAGGGAAGGGGACAGGCCTGCAGGCACATCTCATTTAACATATTCTACGTCTGTTTCAGGTGTAGAAAAAGGTCTAAATGTAAGACAGCTAGGAAGCTGTCTTACATTTAGAACTGGCGCTAGATGGGCCTAAGAAATGGAGAGGCCGGCACTTCTTCATAACTTCGGGGATCCTCCACCAACTTAGGGCTTTATTAAGACCGGTGTCTAAAATGCTGGTCCTAATAAATGTCCCTTAGTGTGCCCCACTCTGTTTTCCAGTATCTGTGCAACAATCACTTCTAGGCTACCCAAAATACAATGCCCCAGATTTCTGACAAATAAAAAAAAAAATATATATTCTAATAACAAAAGTCTCCCGACATCTCAACCACTTTATCTGGCTTCTACATTGGGCAAAGTGGAATAGGTGATTCTTAAAGATAGTGCTCATTCTGAGCATCATATTTCTCAATGTATTTACATCAGACAACTTTGAAAAAACATTGATAAATCTGCCTTTCTTCTCTTAAAAAGTTATCTGCCTGCAGTCACCACTAGGGGGAGCTCAGTACATAGACGTTTATACAGTGATTTACAATTTACTGGAAAGGAAGCTGAAATAATCTCTTTTCATTGAGATTCCCCTAGTGGTGACTGCATGGAAATGCAGGGTTTTCCTGTTGGTGAAATAAGTAGTTCAGCCCTGGACCTCTCTTCCTGGGCCCCTCTGCAGTTGCAAGGTCTGCCTCCTGCTCCTTTCAGTAAAATATGATTTAAAGTACTCTGCTCCATCTCAGAAGCTCCCATCTCCTGCACAAGGGCTAAATTGTAGAAACCTTTGTCCCTGTGAAATATGAGACAGAGCATCCTACTCTGTCTTCAAGACTCCCAGGTCAAGAACGGAAGCTTCTCATATATCATTGTAGCAAAGGCACTGTGTCAGCTCTGAGAAGGTCTCTGCTTTACTCATCTCTACAGCAAGGTGGTTAGTAGAGAGGAGTGAATCGAAGCTGACAAAGTGGAATTCGATCTGAATTTTAGGAATTATTCGACTCGCACCGAATCTGAATTTCCTCACGCTTCGTGGTAACGAATCAAATTTTTTCCTAAAATGGCTGCTGCACGTGTGAGCACATGGAGCAAGGAGCTTTGGGAATGCGGGATCACCCACAATGCCATGCATGCAGGCAATCAGCAGCCAGCCCTGTGATGTCACAGCCCTGTAAATAGCCTCAGCCATCTTGGATTCTGCCATTTTCCTGTGTACTTAGTGCAAGGAGAGAAGTTAGCAGGCGCTAGGGACAGTGCTAGGAATGACTTCACTGTGCTGAAAAAAACGATTTACAAGTTCAGGGAAAGAATAGGGAAGAATCATTCCACAGCATTGAAGCAGAACAGGGTTCAGTAGGGGAGGCTACAGCCTGGCTAATAGGAACAATCCTATTACACCTTGCTGCACTGACTGTGGATCCAAATTGCCATTATTCAGCTCTGTAATGCCAGCAAACCGTTCTTGTTATTGGGGTGCAAGTGCTGTTTGATACAGCCATTAACAGGGTTTATTACAAGGAAATATTTCTACATCTTATTTGCTCTTGTGTGGTGCAGTTATATGTTCTAAAGCATTTTTGGTCTTGGATTAGTGGGAAAAAGGGCTTTTTAGCCGTTGTGTGGTGAAGTGTGAAAATTACAGCTCTTTTTGGCATGTATTAGTGGCAAAAAATCTATATTTGCCGCTCAGTTCTGCAGTTAAATGTTCTAAAGCCCTTTTTGGCGTGTATTTGTAGCAAAAAAAATAAATTATTTGCCGCTCAGCAGTGCAGTTATATGTTCTAAAGCCTTTTGTGGCGTGTATAAGTGAAAAAAGGGTCTATTTGCCATTCAGTGGTGCAGTTTTATGTTCTAAAGACCTTTTTGGAGTGTATTAGTGACAAAAAAATATATATAATTGCTGTTCAGTGGTGCAGTTTATATGTTCTAAAGCCTTTTGAGGCATGTATAAGTGAAAAAAAATAAGAGCCTATTTGCCGTTCAGCGGTGCAGTTATATGTTCTAAAGCCCTTTTTGGCGTGTATTAGTGGCAAAAAAATATATATTTGACTTTCAGCGGTGCAGTTATATGTTCTAAAGCCCTTTTTGGCGTGTATTAGTGGCAAAAAATATATATATTTGACGTTCAGCGGTTTAGTTATATGTTCTAAAGCCTTTTGTGGCGTGTATAAGTAGAAAAAAATAATAGCCTTTTTGCCGTTCAGCGATGCAGTTATATGTTCTAAAGCACTTTATTGCATGTATTAGTGGAAAAAATATATATATTTGCTGTTCAGAGGTGCAGTCATACGTTCTAAAGCCTTTTGTGGCGTGTATAAGTGGAAAAACATAAGAATCTATTTGCCGTTCAGCGGTGCAGTTATATGTTCTAAAGCCTTTAGTGGCATGTATAAGTGGAAGAAAAATAAGGACCTATTTGCCGTTCAGCGGTGCAGTGATATGTTCTAAAGCCCTTTTTGGCATGCATTAGTGGAAAAAAATATATATTTGCCGTTCAGCGGTGCAGTTATATGCTCTAAAGCCTTTTATGGTATGCATAAGTGGAAAAAAATAAGAGCCTATCTGCCATTCAGTGGTGCATTTATTTGTTCTAAAGCCCTTTTTGGCGCGTGTTAGTGGCACAAAAAATATATATATATTTGCCGTTCAGCGGTGCAGTTATATGTTTAAAAGCCTTTTGTGGCGTGTATAAGTAAAAAAAAAATAAGGCCCTATTTGCCGTTCAGCAATGCAGTTATATGTTCTAAAGCACTTTTTGGCGTGTATTAGTGACACAAAAATATATATATTTTCCGTTCAGCGGTGCAGTTATATGTTCTAAAGCCTTTTGTGGCGTGTATAAGTGGAAAAAAATAGGAGCCTATTTTGCCGTTCAGCGGTGCAGTTATATGTTCTAAATCCTTTTGTGGCGTGTATCAGTGGAAAAAAATAAGGTCCTGTTTGCCATTCAGCGGTGCAGTTATATGTTCTAAAGCCCTTTTTTGCATTTATTAGTGGCACAAAAAAAGTATTTGCCGTTGTGTGGTGAAGTGAGAAAATTACTGACTTTTTTGGTGTGTTTTAATTTCCTTTTTCTTTATTTATTTAATCTAACAATATGTCAGACAGAGAAGTGGCAGGCCCTGCATAGGGGAGTGGCAGAGGCCTAAATGTTTCTGGTGCAGGCACAGGTCGCAGCAGAATAAGGGGGCGTGGCAGCAGGGGTTATTTCCAGAGGCCTGAACTCCAAGTGTCAGCTAGTGGTCGTGTCTTAACTATCAACCCAGTGGTTCTTGAATGGTAGACTCGATCTTCGACTTCGTTGCAAGTGACATCGGACACCCTCAGCCAAGAGTCGGTGGAATCATCAGACACAAACCTTAGTTGGCATGGCCGGGAGCAAGCCTTGTGCCCTCACATGTCCTCAACCTGCCTCTGTCCTTTTCTGTTCACTCAGCCAAAGAGGTATTATATGCTGTGAGCTCAGCTCATCTATACAGCGAGGATGAGCTACTAGAGGACAGTCAGCAACTACTGGCCAGCCAAGATATAGAGCATACATCCTCCGCTTTCTCCAGTAGGAGGGAAGGTAGTGATGAGGAAAGTAGTGTGGGAGCTCAGACTCCTGACCCAGAGACCGTTGAGGAAGACATCAGTGATGTGCAGACAGTACTCGATGATGATGATTCAGCTGATCGCACTTGGGAGCCAGGTGAATTAGGGGCTTCATCATCATCAGGAGAAGAGGGTGGCAGCTTGCCTGTGAGGCAGCGGCGGAGCGAGCAAGTCACTAGCGTGGCCAGGAGTCAGCAGGGTGGCAGCAGTGGGAGATCAGAAGCCAAACATGCCTGGGGTAGACCACCCGCTTTGCAGCAGCCTACCTGCCCGGAAAGTAGAGGTGAACATGGACATTTGTAGAATCTGTGGGCAGAAGGTGAAGCGTGGCCAGGGTGCATCATCATAAAGTGGCCTGGGAAAACCGTGGTTCCGATGTGGTGGTCCAGCCTGCTACAGCAACCGCTGCATCACCCAGTGGCACGCACCCAGTTTCAGCCAGTCAAGGCTACACCACTTCAGCCGAATAGAGCTGTATGTCCTTCCCATCATCTGCTGGTCCTGATGATCCTGCTCCTCCTCCTTCTACTTCTCATCAGTCATTGAAGCAATCACCAAAGCGATTGACAAGAGACAACAGTATGCGTACACTCATCCAACGGCACAGAAGCTGAATGTACTCCTGTCCAAGTTCCAGGTGCTGCAGTTCCTCCCTTTCCAAGTGGTGGACTCTGCACTTTTCAGAGAACTGATGGCTTGTGCCGAGCCGAGGTGGAGAGTTCTCATCCTCCACCGTGTCCTCAACCTACACTGTAGGGACAATTCACAGTGCCCATCCAGCATAGTCACACAGGTGAGGAACTGCTCTGTGTCCTGCATCAAGAAATAGAATCCTGTCTTTCTCCGCGACAACTCAAAATCGGAACCATGGTGACCAACAACTTGAAGAACATGGTGTCGGCACTGCATTAAGGAGGACTGAGTCATGCGCCCTGCATGGCACATGTGTTCAATCTGGTTGTCAAGCGGTTCCTGAAGTCTTCCACCCATCTGAAAGACATCCTAAAAATGGCCAGGAAACTTTGCATGCACTTCAACCACTTGTACACCGCAAAGCACACCCTCCTTGAGCTACAGCGGCAGAACGGCATACCACAACATAGGCTGATATGCAACGTTTCTACCATTGGAATTCCACCCTCCATATGTTGGACCGACTATATGAACAGAGAAAGGCCATAAGCGATTTCTTGATGATCGAAGCAGACAAGAGTTCTCCCCTGTGTAACTTCGATGTCAGCAAGTGACACCTGCCGTTTGCTGACGCCCTTTGAGGAGGCCACGTTATTTGTCAGTCGCTAGGACTACGGTATGAACAACGTCATTCCACTGCTTCATGTCCTGGAACAGATGCTGGTAAATATGGCTGGTCAGGGGACTGGAGACGTGCGCCTAGATCTCACGGCCACATGAGCCCTGTGAGGACTGAACTGGAGGAAGAGGAGGAGGATATTGGAGCACAAGCAATGTGTAGCGAAATGGGTGGTTTTTACACACGTGACAGGAGATGAGGAGCAGGAGCAGCAAGAGGAGCTACAGGGTGATGAGGAAGACGAGGCAGAGGACCCAGACAAACCATGGCAGAATGCAGTGGAGATGGAGGCAGGGAGTCCCTCCCAGTCACTTGCACAAATGGCCCGATGCATGCTCATTTGCTTGCATAGTGACTGCTGAATTGTCACCATTCAGCAGAGTGATGACTTCTGGCTCTTCACCTTGTTGGACCCTCTCTACTGGTCCAAAATGGGGGCCTCTTTTACACCCGTTGAGAGGGAGGACAAATTTGTAATTGGGCCACTCTGTGGACTTCTCATGCTGTTCCTACCCTCCCCACTTCATGACTGGGCCACTTTTTTGCCTTTTGGCCTAGCTGACATCATCATTTATTTGACCCTTCTTCTTATCTGTCAGAAGCAAGGAAAAATGAGATGCACAACAGATCTTGTCTATGTAACAGCTGTAAGGCCTGCATGACATAGTCCCTATTTTGCATCAGAATTGGCGTATGATTTGGTAGCCAAAAGCAGGAGTGGGTACAAAACACAGAATACATTCCTTTTTTTTTTTTTTGGGCTTCAGCAATACTGATGGATTACTGACCAAATGCTGACCAAGTAAAGGCGGATGCTTCACAGACAGGATCTGTTTTTTGTGGGTTATTGTTCTGACAGATCATAGGAAGGGCAAAATAATCAACACAAACTTACTGCTGACACCCTCTTCACTCTGTCGGGGGTGATTTACTTGTATAAGCATTTAACCCATTCGCTATCAGCGCCGTACATGTGCCATGGCGCCATGGCTGGCAGGTCTCTGCTGTTTCATATAGCAGAGACCTGCGGCTAATTTCCATGACCGGCAATAATGCTGATCTCGGTAATTAAAGGCTTTAGGTGCTGTGATCAAGAGAGAACACTGCATCTAAATGCACAAAAACATTTCACTTCCGGGCTTCCTACTAATGCCCAGTGCGGCCAATGTGGGCATCGGTAGTTGCACTGAACACTGTAAGCCTCGCTGACGAGGCTTGAAGTGTTTATACCGCAATTCTTATTTTGGCAACCAGATGGCAGGCCAGGATAAGAAATTAGCAATTTCTAGTTTAAATCATTTTAAAAATCTCTGATAGAACAAAATCAAAAACTACAAAACAATATTTATAGGCTCATATATGAGCTTAAAAATTATCAAAAAAAATGTAAAAACATATTAAAAATAAAAAAATATACAAGTTTAAATCACCCACCCTTTCCGTATAATTAAAACATAAATACCTAAATAAAAAATATTATATATACACATCATGGATATTATCACGACCAAAAATGCCCACACTATTAAAATATTTTAAAAAT
This sequence comes from Bufo gargarizans, assembly GCF_014858855.1. Lineage (NCBI taxonomy): Eukaryota > Metazoa > Chordata > Amphibia > Anura > Bufonidae > Bufo > Bufo gargarizans. The sequence continues at coordinate 92,986,729 of NC_058089.1, read as the reverse complement.
TTCTAATACGGCGATTGGCATAACGGAAAAAAGGGTCAAAATGGCCAATTTGCCACCTGTTCATTGCTTCTTTTAGCCAATTTTTTTTTAAATATGATCAAAAAGTCACGCACACTCCAAAATGGTATCAATAAAAACTACTCATTGTTCCACAACAAATGAGCTCCTAAACAGCTCAGTAGACATAAGTATAAAAAAGTTATGGGTGTCAGAATATGGTGATGTAAAAAATAAATGTTTTATCAAAGTTTAAATTTATTTTTACACTATTTAGACATAAAAAACCTACATATATGGGATATCATTGTAATCGTACTGACCCAGAGAATGAAGGGCTGTAAACAAAACGTAGTGGGAACAAAACCCGTAAAACGATGGAGGAATAATTATTTTTTTCCAATTCCACTACATTTGATGCCACAATTAATGGTGGCATTAGAAAGTACAACCTGTCCCGCAATAAATAAGCCCTCATACAGCTATTTGACCGGAAATATAAAAAAGTTATGGCTCAAGAAAAATAGGAAAGAAAAATGAAAACGCACAAATGAAAAAACCTCCAGTAGCCTAAGGTTTAATAGAACAGGTTTTGTAGACATCTACCGTATTTTTCGCCCTATAAGACGCACTTTTTCCCCCCCAAAAGTGGGGGGGAAATAGCAGTGACTCTTATGGGGCGAATGCTGCTCATTTTGCCGAATTTTCAATGATACACCCGCCGCGATGCCGTGCGGCGGGTGTATCAGCTGTGAGGGAGGAGGGGCTGGGGGCCGGTATCTGCTTTTATAATGACACGGGCCCCGCTCACTGTATAATCATATCTCTGATAGTTAATTGTTATGTATATACCGTAATCGCATAATCAGCGCCTGTATACTTACAAGCGCTCGGTAGGTAGCAGAGAGGAGAGAGGAGGGAGGAGGCAGGCCGGGAGGACGGGCGCTGGAAGCGTGAGTCACTACGTCATGCGTCTGCGCCGCCCACTTTATGAATGAAGCAGGCGGCGTGGGCGCATGACGTATGACTCACGCTGCCAGCGACCGTCCTCCCAGCCTGCCTCCTCCCTCCTCTCTCCTCTCTGCTACCTACCGAGCGCTTGTAAGTATACAGGCGCTGATTATGCGATTACGGTATACAATTAACTATTAGCGATATGATTATACAGTGAGCGGGGCCCGTGTAGTAGAATACAGTCACTGCACGGGCCCCGCTGTCATTATAAAAGCAGATGCGACCCCCACCCCCCTGTATTGAGGGTCATTCACTACAGGGACACTTATGGAGGGGATCTGTGGATGACACATAGCATAAGATGCTATATATGTGTCATCCACAGATCCCCCCCATAACTGTCATACACAGATCCCCATAAGTGTCACCCACAGATCCCCCATAAGTGTCACCCACAGATCCCCCATAAGTGTCACCCACAGATCCCCCCATAAGTGTCACCTACAGATCCCCCCATAAGTGTCACCCACAGATCCCCCCATAAGTGTCACCCACAGATCCCCCCATAAGTGTCACCCACAGATCCCCCCATAAGTGTTACCCACAGATCCCCCCATAAGTGTCACCCACAGATCCCCCCATAAGTGTCACCCACAGATCCCCCATAACAGTGCGTCACCCACAGATCCCCCATAACAGTGCGCCATCCACAGATCCCCCATAACAGTGCCATCCACAGACCACAATTAGTTCAAAACCCACCAAAAGCACACCTTTTGGTTCAAAATATTTTTTTTCTGATTTTCCTCCTCAAAAACCTAGGTGCGTCTTATGGGCCGGTGCGTCTTATAGGGCGAAAAATATGGGTATGTGGAATCAGCTCCCAACATGTAAAAGGAGTGCGCTTCTTCTTGATGCTAACATCGACCTGTAAGGCTGAGTTCACACTTGAGTTATTTGGTCAGTTTTGACCCTGTAACTGCCTTAATAAGTGAAGTGTGCAGTGATTCTAAGAGCGACGCCTGTCATCTGCATGTCATACTGACTCACAGTATTATTTCACTACCACAGCAGACTCCCTATGTGTGCTACTGCAAGGCACAGTGTTCTACACCACTATAAAGGCTCTCTGCAGCCAGGTTTTTATGCGATTTGTCGCAAATAAATTCGGATCGAACCAAATTTTTTCAAATTCGCCGAATCAAATTTATTAGAAATTCGCTCATCTCTAGTGGTGAGTACAGTAAAGTAGGTTGCTCCAACATTACTGCACATGTGCAGGAGCCTCCTATTCACTGTTCAGCCCAATAGAGTTGCTAAGAGGTGGCTGGGCCAGGAAACCACACTTCTGAAATCCCGACAAGGCTAACAGACATCAGCACAACTTCTACCATGGAGGCATGTCAACCACTGCAGGACCACGGTGGACACACCCAATGCAATCCAGTGACAACAGAGGAAGGGAACAGAGATAGATATCTCAAGAATGCTGCAATATATTTCCCAATATTTCCTAAGCATCTCCTAAATATGGGTTATCCCAAGTGAGAAAATTGAGTGCACTGTTTGTTATACTGTAGGCAAGGGTGTAGCTATATGGGGTGCAGAGGTAGCAGTTGGGGGGGGGGGGGGAGCAAAGACCCTTGTGCCACATAAGAAGACACTGGTATTATAGAAAGTGCATGCTGGTCAAGTTACACCTCTGGCTGGAGGGAAGGGGTTAGGTGAAGAATTTGGCATGGGGTATGGTGCTGTTTCAATTTTTGCCTCAGGCAGCAGAAAGGCAATGTGCCCCCCTGTCCCTGGCCACAAAGCACTGAGGGAAGGGGGTCCAAGCTAAACTCTTGCACCAGGGCCCATGAGCTTTTAGCTACGCCCCTGACTGTAGGTGCTTGTAAAATGAATTGTGTGGTAGAATACACATTGTAAGATTGCTTTAATATTTAGACATATGTGGTTTTCTTTAAAAAGCGTGAGTTGTAAAGTCCCTGTCTGTCCATTAATGAATACATTCAGTTTTTGTGCTCGTGCCAGTCCAACATGCACAATCCAAAAAACAGGAGGTTAGTCCAGCGCCAAATTCAAAAGTAAAATATTCACTTATCAAAACATCATTAAAGTGCATCCCCTTACATGCCTGTGATGCGAATAGGATCCTTAATTATGCACTATGGCATTATGATAAAGGATACTAAATGTGTCAGAAATGCGTTAGCTAGTGTACTTTCTGGATGGTTTAACGATTTTAAAGATGTTTCAATAAATATTTTTTGTACTGCTCACAGTCCGCTAGGCAGCATATGGGGAAGTATTAAAGGGCTTCTGTCACCCCACTAAAGTGATTTTTTTTTTTTTGGGCTGGTGAAATTAGTTATATTGCGATATATCACAATATAATTGTGTCACTTACTTTGATCCAGCAGTTTCTTCCAAAAACGAAGTTTTATCATATGTAAATTCGGTCTCTAACAGCAAGTAGGGCGGCTACTTGCTGGTAGCTGCTGCAGAAATCCGCCCCCTCGCCGTGTTGATTGACAGGGCCAGCCGGGATCTCCTCCTCCGGCCAGCCCTGTCGGCATTTCAAAAATCGCGCGCCTCTGTGGGTTCGGCGCAGGCGCTCTGAGATGAGGAGGCTCGTCTCCTCAGCACTCCCTCAGTGCGCCTGCGCCGATGACATCACCGAAATAGAAGACGTCATCGGCGCAGGCGCACTGAGGGAGTGCTGAGGAGACGAGCCTCCTCATCTCAGAGCGCCTGCGCCGAACCCACAGAGGCGCCCGATTTTTGAAATGCCGACAGGGCTGGCCGGAGGAGGAGATCCCGGCTGGCCCTGTCAATCAACACGGCGAGGGGGCGGATTTCTGCAGCAGCTAGCAGCAAGTAGCCGCCCTACTTGCTGTTAGAGACCTAATTTACATATGATAAAACTTCGTTTTTGGAAGAAACTGCTGGATCAAAGTAAGTGACACAATTATATTGTGATATATCGCAATATAATTAATTTCACCAGCCCAAAAAAAAAAAATCACTTTAGTGGGGTGACAGAAGCCCTTTAAGTACTATAGGAACATACATTAGTAGCTGTTTATAGCTCATACAGTGGTACTGTGTGTGTTAATTAGAACTAGTATGTCCTGTACTAAGCAATCTTAATATATGTAGGCTCATGAAAATTCTACATTGTAGACCAGAACTAGAGAATAATGACTGCACCACTATATATAAAGTATCTCTTATCTAGGAAGATCCAGTAACTATTCCAACAATCCCAAGTGTGTAAAGAACCATAAATAGAAACCATCTCGAGCTGACAATGTAATATATCCATAAGTAAGGGGACTGAAAATAGCCCCCTGCCCCTCTTACAAATAGAAACCTAGTTTGGTACTGTTACTGTGTGACCCTGTTGCAGTAGTCACTCCTCCTAGTTGAAATATTAGAATAATGTAAGACTTAAAGGAGTTATCCCATCAGTAATGTAAAACATTTAAATGAATATCATACAATACACAACAGTCTCTTTCTAACAAATCTAGAACCAGCCCTGTACCTCACATGGATCCAGAGATCTCCCCATTCATTGCTCCAATTGTTCTGCTAGATTTATTTCAAGCTGTCAGCATAGGCTACTTTCACACAGAGGGATCCGGCAAGCAGTTCAGTCGCCGGAACTGCCTACCGGATTTAGCAAAACGTATGCCAACTGATAGCATTTGTAAGACTGATCAGGATCCTGATCAGTCTGAAAAATGTCTGATCATCCAGAAAAATGCATTGAAATGCCAGATCCATCTTTCCGGTGTCATCTGGAAAAACGGACCTGGCATTTATTTTTTTCACCTTTTTTTCAGTCTGCGCATGCACAGACTGGAAGGACGGATCAGGCATTCCAGTATTTTGAATGCCGCATCCGGCACTAATACATTCCTATGGAAAGAAAATGCTGATCCGGCATTCAGGCAAGTGTTCCATTTTTTTTGGCCGGAGATAAAACCGTAGCATGCTGCGGTTTTATCTCTGTCCTGATCAGTCAAAAAGACTGATTTAAAGAGATCCTGATGGATCCTGAACGGATTGCTCTCCATTCAGAATGCATGGGGATAAAACTGATCAGTTATTTTCCGGTATTGAGCCCCTAGGACGGAACTCTATGCCGGAAAAGAAAAACGCAAGTGTGAAAGTACCATTAGGGGATCATGCACTTTCTCAGCTGGTGTGTGCTTTCTACAGGAGCTGCTGGCAGTTGAAGGATGGAACTGAGCATGGATTTCTGTCTAAAGGGGCCGAGAATCGCACAGATTATTGCTAACGAGCGTTCATAGTAACACTTGTTAGCGACGATCGGGCGGTGTAAATGTACTTTCGATTACCTGATGCACGAGCAAAATGCTCGTTCAGCAGATTGTTGGGAAGGAACGCTTCCTTTCCGACAATTTGCTGTAATATCGTCTCTTGTAAAGGGACCTTAAAGGGGTTATTTAATATCATAAACTGCTCCTCCATGTGGCGGGCCCTCACAGGGAATATACTTACCCCGCTTCCCGCTCCCTGCGCCGCTCCTGGTCCCAACACTGCTGCTTCTCCCCATACACCGATGAAAATATCTGATGTCGAGGGGGATCAGCCAATGGCAGACGGGAACAGAGACGAGCCTCCCTAGGATCGTGGGTGACAGAGAAATTAATGAGGTGGACAGAGAAATTAGAAAAAGAACAAACCGCAGGTGGCACTATACAGCTAGATTTCAGTTAATAACTCAGTGGCTACACAACATTTGTACATTACATGCAATTACAGAAGTATTCAGATCCAGATGCTGGTTTGAAAAATTTAGAATATTTTTCATGTGACAACCCCTTTAAGCCTGCATCATTGGTATACATTCCCACACTGGAAAGGATGTCCGTCAACTGTCTTGTATACAGATATGATACACTATGTTGGCTATCTAAAGTCAAGTGCTTTGCGGTCTTACATCGCACCCATATACGAGATGTGCAAAAGTTTTAAGCGGGTTTAGAAAAAAATTCTGTAAAGTAAGAATGCTTTCAAAAATAGAAGTGTTCATAGTTTATTTTTATCAATTAACAAAATGCAACGTGAATTAAAAAAAAAGAGAGAAATCTAAATCAAATAAACATTTGGTGCACACATGCACACAGTTTGTGAAAGAACTCGGTAGGAAGGTTGTGCCAAACATCTTGGAGAACTGACCACAGATCTTCTGTGGATGTAGGCTTGCTCACATCCTTCTGTCTCATGTAATCCCAGACAGACCCGATGCTGTTTAGATCAGGGATCTGTGGGGGCCATATCCTCATTTCCAGGACTCCTTGTTCTTCTTTACACTGAATATGGTTCTAATGATATTGGCTGTGTGTTTGGGGTTGTTCTCCTGCTACAAAATATATTTGTAGCCAGTCAGATGCCTCTATGATAATGTTGCAAGATGGATAAGGATCTGCCTTATCAGCACAAAGAAACAGGCAACATTGAGGATAGTAGACTCAGTGGTTGGCCGTGGAAACTTAGTGCAGGAGATGAAAGACACATCAGGATTGCTTCCCTTCAGAGTTTAAGCAGTGCCATCAGCTCAGAACTAGCAGAAACTATTGGGACCCTGGTACACCTGGAGTGACCCAGAGGACCACTACAAAAGGTTCATTATTGTCATTTATTTCAGTCACTGTGTATCCTACTTGGCTGAATATAGGCAAGGATATAGTTAATCTGGCAGCCTTTTTAGTGTAGTTGCCAGGGTGATGTGCTGGTCACGTACACCACTGTTTGGTTAGTTTCTGGATAGTTTAGAGTCAGTCTGGTTCTGCCTGATGTTGATGACAGATGTTTTTGAATCTGGCTGAAGCCTGTGTGAAGGAAGAGAATCCATTCTCCAGGAAAATATTATTTATGTGGAGTGTAGAAGATGGCAAAGAAAAAGCAACTGTGCCAAAAGATTAACCCTGAGAGAAAGCAAGAACGATTTCCACAGACTGTTTAGGACAGGGTGTTTGTGCAATGACAGTAAAAATTAATTGCTTTTTTATTTTTTTGAGATACTTATGCGCCCATCGTTTATTTTAGAAACTGCAAAGTGTTTAGAGACTCTACTACTACTACCATCATTTCGGCTGCCTATACTAAGCCATTGGGGAAAATAAGCTCTGTGTTATACCTCAGAACTGTGCCTCTTGCTCCTATCTGCACTTCAATTCTCATCATCCTCAGTACAGAGACTGTTGGTATTCAGGAAAACGGGGGTTAGGATAAGACATACCTTCAGGCCCACCCCCTTTATTAACTTATCTTATGACAGAGGACGCGGACACCGTTCAACTTTAAAACTCTCTTTTACTGGGTGATTATCGGCCACAGCTCACATTATAAAGGAAATTTTAAACTCCTCCTCCAACCACTCCTTCTGTGCGTGTGCCAACCCCTGAACACCAGAGGGCACGTGCGCCAAATCAGCTCCCATCATGCTCCTGTTCTCTACATTGCCGCCAGCTGTGACTTCCGAATTCCACACCAACCAGGAACCTTGAAAAAAGGAAATACAACATGACCATCCAAACACAAAATAATCAAAACCAATACAAGGGAGGGCGGGCGGGACCAGCTTGCCTTCACCGAACAGAGGAAGAGGCAGGCGCCAGGGGGGGCGTATATATCCCCTGAATTGCCACCTCCCCTTCCTTCTCCATGGCCACACCACTCTCCGCTTTAACCCTTTCCCTCCCATCTCGCCTCATATATCATCTATTGCCCACCGGGCCATATAGCCAGGTAGCGGGCCTGTTCATAACCTGGGAAGGGGAAGGGGCACCATCAGTCCCTCATCACCCTCCCTACTCTGTCGGGTGCTCTCCAGACTGTTGGTATTCAGGAAAACGGGGGTTAGGATAAGACATACCTTCAGGCCCACCCCCTTTATTAACTTATCTTATGACAAAGGACACGGACACCATTCAACTTTAAAACTCTCTTTTACTGGGTGATTATCGGCCACAGCTCACATTATAAAGGCAATTTTAAACTCCTCCTCCAACCACTCCTTCTGTGCGTGTGCCAACCCCTGAACACCAGAGGGCACGTGCGCCAAATCAGCTCCCATCATGCTCCTGTTCTCTACATTGCCGCCACGGAGGAGGCCGAATTAGACAGGACTCCGACCACCACCCAGTAAAAAGAAAGCTTGTTCTATCCCGTCTTGAATGCCAGACAGAAATATATCAAGACCAATCTCCGTCAAGTGTACCCCATCCGGTCTCATCAACGCCCTGTTGTCTCCTTCCAATTGACGGTGACGGACCGTTATACCACCTCGAGATCGCACAAAGCATGAAATACGGGCATTTAACGTTTTCCGGCACCTCTCAAGTGCCTCACCATCCCGTGCCCCATGCCAGACCACTCGGGGAACCACTTCCGACCATACAATGATCAATTCCCTAAAGAAGGCCGGGAACCTCTCCAGATCAGAGCGCATGAGCGCCATCAATTCAGTAAGCCGAAGGGCACATAAATCGTTTCCGCCCGCATGAATCACCAGTATTACCGGCCCAGTTGACCGGAGACCCAAATCAACCACCTCAGGTAACAGCTGGGACCACCGAAGGCCCCTTATTCCTTTCCAAAAAACTTCCACTTCCCTGAATCCCAGGCTCCGACCTCCAGGCCTCCGCTCCGCTCTCTGCGCCGCCCAGAAAATATAAGAGTGGCCCAAGAACCACACCACCGGACGAACAGCACCTAAAAAAGACAATGATGAAAAACATATCCACATACGTACTGTAAACACCAATACACTTTAGTATAGTTTAAATTTTTTTATTAATTTTTTAACAGAATAATTCAAACTAGCAAATCCGGACGAATATACCGCGCAAAGCAGGCGGATCGCCACCTCCCAATACGTATCACTTCAGATTCAGCTAGGCCTGCCCTAGCCGCCTCAGTAGCTGCTCCTATACCAAAAGAGTGAGTACCAAACTCACCAGGAACAACCCCCGAATGCCTCAAGCAGTTGCGCAAAACTGACGAAAACTGAAATTTTGTAAACGGTAATCCATCCGCATGCGCAAGAAAATTCACACCTCCCTTTCTAACAGCCATATACTCGCCAACCAACCTAACTGGGCAAGCTATTCCCGGGACTGGCAGTATCGGCAGCCACGCCCCAGCCCCCAACTGATCCGTTTTCAACTTCTTTATATGGACTCTGAGAGCATTATTACCCAACACAACATCCGATTGTAACAAACCCCCAGGCTTAGCACTGGAAGGAGCAACCAGCTCACCCACCCTCAAAACCGCAAAAAAGGCTAAGCAGAAACTAGCTGCAACCATAGAACCCTCAAAATCCGATGAACAAACATTCCTACAACAAGCAATCATCTTGCAAAGCAACGCAAAAGAAATAGGCCGTCTATTATCCCTCACCGCATATTCCCTTAGCCATCCTTTCATAGCCTGTTTCACCACAAAAACCTTCGTCACATCCGTCCAGCCACATAATTTGAAGTAAAACGCCACCCCCGCCAAACGCCGCCGAGCAACATGGGCAGAGACCCCCATGGACCTCATTCTCAACAGCCACTCCACAGTCACTTCCAAGCGAATATCATCCTTCTCAGCGACATTTCTTACCCCACACACCGCCAACCAATCAGCCCAGGCCTTACCATGCGCCTGCCACGTCACTGGTGACACCGATGCACTCACAAGTGACATCAGCTGCTGGCTACTAGCTGCCACAGGAACTGTGGGCATTCCAGCCCAACCGATTCCGCCTCCGGATGTAGCTCCCGAAACACCTGCCAATTGAAGCGAGAAAGAGCATCAGCGATCCGATTGTCGACACCAGGAACATGCCTGGCCCTGAAATAGATGTTCCGCTCCAGACACCGGAGGACCAAGTGCCGCAGCAACGCCAACACTGGGAGGGAGGAAGATGACAAACAATTAATACATTGAACAGTGCCTAAATTATCCGACCAGAAACAAACATGCCGGTTCGCTAAACGCTCTCCCCAAATCTCCACCGCCACCACTATAGGGAACAGCTCCAACAGAGTAAGATTCCTAAGAAGCCCCGAATCCCGCCAATCTTCAGGCCAGGACGACGCTCACCACTCCACACCCAGTATCGTACCAAAGCCACAAGAGCCAGCCGCATAAGACCACAATTCCAACTCCGCGTTCGCCACGACTTCTGCAATAAAACAAGTATGTCCATTATAAGAACCCAGAAATGACCTCCACACCCTCAAGTCAGCCTTTAACGACTTCGTAAGCCGAATGCGATGCCGAGGAGACCGGCTCCCCTGCGTAGCCAAAGATAGGCGCCGCGAAAAAACCCGACCCATAGGCATGACTCGACACGCAAAGCAAAGCAAACCCAGGAGGGTTCTTCACTACCAGAAAACCATCAATCAAGCCCAGCAGGGTATTCAATTTGTCTGTAGGGAGACGAAACACCATAGCGACCGAATCAATCTCAATCCCCAAAAAGGAAAGACAAGTCACAGGACCCTCAGTCTTCTCCACCGAAATAGGGACTCCAAAACGTGCCATTACCTCCAAGAATGTGGACAGCAGGAATCGGCAACTGTCACCCTCCTGCGAACCCACAAAAAGGAAGTCGTCAAGATAGTGAATCACTGACGACAACCCAGACTCCACCCAAACAACCCATTCCAAAAGTGAGCTGAACATCTCGAAATAATGGCACGAAATGGAGCACCCCATAGGCAAACACATGTCGTAATAAAACAGGCCCTTAAAACAACCGCCAAGTAAATGAAAACAGTCAGGGTGAATGGGCAGAAGCCTGAACGCGGATTCGATATACGATTTCGCCATAAGGGCACCCTGCCCTGCTGTTCGCACCAACGCCACCGCCCTATCAAACGATACATATGTCACCGAAGCTTCCTCATGAAGGATCGCATCATTCACGGACGTACCCCGGGGATGAGATAAATGATTGATAAGGCGAAATTTACCCTGTTCTTTTTTGGGAACCACACCCCACGGTGAAACCCTCAAATTAGAGAAAGGTGGGGAAATAAAAGGCCCCGCCATCCTACCTGCAGACACTTCCTTCTGCAACTTCGTCTCTAAAACCTCTGCATTTTCCCTAACAGACTTAAGATTATCTGAGTACCGACTTAGTCGGGAACCGACTAAGAATAAATGGTATGAAAAAACCCTCAGAAAAACCATTGTAAAGGGTCACCGCAGCCTCCCTATTGGGATACCTGCCTAGCCACGGCGACATCTCTACCACGCTGACTGGCGTCCTTTTGCTCAAAAACCGGGGGATTTCTTCCGGGCCTAACTTGGGGCCTATTACACCTACCTGCTGCGTGAGGGCCCCCGCAAGCTGAGCATTCGTGCTTATACTTGCACAAACCGGCATACTTGCAGAAACCCTCATTGAACAACCAGCACGCGCCCGGTCGACGAACGGCCACTGGGCCCTGGGCTGTGGATGCCCCGGAACCAGCGGCCGCCCCTGGAAAGGAAGGGGGACGCTGCGACACCCCCCACCCGAGCACCGGCTGAAGCGCCAAACGTCTCCTAAACTCCTCATCATACCTCCACCACGCACTTCCCTTATGAGCCTTATAAGCACTATATATAGTGTCCAAATATATGAACAATTCAGCACAGCGCTCAGGATGACGCTGACCCATAACGCAACCCAAAACTGCGAACGCCTGTAACCAATTGTTCATAGTCCTGGACACCTTCATCCTCCTATCATACGGCTTATCCAAAAAACGTTTTTCTTTATCCACCGTATGTTGGTCCACCGATATCAGGGACCAAATGTCCACATATTGGTTGGACCAAATTTTCTCCCTCACCCCTTCCTCTAAATGCGAACCCAAGGGACTAACCCCACAGAAAAAGGAATCCTTGTGCACTCCTGCCAACACCGGGGAGGGCCTTTCAGAGGGGGACAAAGCCTCCCGTGACTCCGGCCCAGCCGCCGGCGCCGTAGCCACTGAAGCTGCAGGGGGGAACGAGGATGGCAACTTCTCCAATAAGGACTTCAATAACACCTCCAGCCCGGCACTGGACCCACCAGCCCCCCAAGCCCCAGCATATTGGTACTCACCAACAGAAGAAGGCCGCCATTGCAGGTACAGGCAAGACATCCCTGTGATCTGCCAAAGTTCTCAGGCTAGAGGCCCTGGACATTTCGCCTGGCACCGGTCTGTCTCGTCTGGAACGCGGTGTACGGACAGACTCCGCTGAAGCGCCTGAGGACCCATCCGAAGACGACGGGGAGCGCCATCGAGAGGATCTGGACCGCCCACTATGTCTAGAAGAACGGGAACCGCGCCGCGAACTACGACTACGGCGGTCCCGCCGGCCCCTGCTACTGCCGTCCACTGACGAGGAAGGGGACAACGACACCTCCCTGCGCCTACGTGACCGAACAGGGGGGGGGGCCACAGGTGGCTGCAAAGCTGGGGCAATAACCGGTACTTGAGAGGGGGAGATTACAGGTACAACCCCAACAGAAGGGGCCGGCAGAAGCTCAGCTGCATGCCCTAAACCCAGATCCCCAGGTAAAGGAGAGAATGTATTCCTCTGAACTGGCAGTGAAGGAGGGACGTTAGGGAGAGGGGTCTGCTGTGAGTCCGGAGGGGTTAATGGGCGATCCCCAGAATCCGAAGTGCTATTCCCTGAACCCATGCCTGACCTTCCTTCCGCCTGCAGCACTAACTCAAACTGCCGCTGAAGAGGGAAAGGCGGAAGTGGAAGGGGCGGAGCTACACCCTGACGGCGCGAAAACGACTCTGACCGCTGTCCCGAAGTCCCGCGCCTGCGCACAGCCCTAGCAACCTCCCGGGTACCTGAGGAGTGAGGTGGTGAGTTCCCCAGCCGTACCGGAGGCCGGTGAGTGCGGGCAGAACGCCGTTCGATCGGGACAGCAAAAGGGGGAGGGGGAGGTCCAGCAGCCACTTGCTGTGTCCCCACCATCCATCGGCACCAGCGCAGGAGGGATAGAGGAAGCGGGAGCGCTCAAGCTGCTTAAAAAGGATCGCAGCCAGCCCTCCCCTTCCTCACTAAACCTAGACAGGAGCGCATCGCGGAGGTGAGCGTCTCCTGCGGCCATAGCTCTTATGGGGACAGTGTCACGGACGGTGTACAGGAAACAAGACAAAGCAACATGCATATATGACTGAGTGGATCCAAAGCTAAGGAACCAAAAGGGAGACCCCTGCACAAGACCTGAGACTATCCCTGGCTGCTCAGCCTATGCAAAGATCCAAAAGGTGGAGGTTTGCATATCCACGTACCTCGACTATATAACCCCTGAACACCCTACAATAGTGAGGGGACATGACCACTGGCTCCCTACTCCAGACACGGAGGGAGTCAGGGTCACCTGGGATCCAGCAAACAGAAAATAACAGATAAATGTTCAGCACTTAACTTTGTAGCAGACAGGAAAACAAGATCAGCATGCACACACACTCCAAGAGGAAGTATAAGCCGCCCAGTAATGCATTCTGGGGAGGAATTTAAAGGGAAGCAATCAGTTCTACTACATGACAGCTGAGAGAGGCTAACGAGATGATGAACTGAACATCACAACAAAGAAAAGTCAAGGAGGAGGTTCTGAAAGGCTTCTGTCAGAGCTTCTCAGCTGTCTGGTTGTGACAGTACCCCTCCCTCTACGAGTGGACTCCGGACACTCAGAGCCCACCTTCTCAGGATGGGACCTATGGAAAGCCCTGATGAGACGAGAGGCCTTAATGTCCGTCACTGGGACCCACATCCTCTCCTCAGGACCATAACCCTCCCAATGAACAAGGTACTGAAGAGAACCGCGGACAAGACGAGAATCCACAATCCTAGAGACCTGAAATTCAAGATTCCCATCAACCATAATCGGAGGAGGAGGCAAAGGCGAGGGTACAATGGGTTGAACATAAGGTTTCAATAAGGACTTATGAAAAACATTATGGATCTTCCAAGTCTGAGGAAGATCAAGACGGTAGGCAACAGGATTGATGACAGACAGGATTTTGTAAGGCCCAATAAACCTAGGACCCAACTTCCAGGAGGGAACCTTCAATTTGATATTCTTGGTAGACAACCACACCAGATCACCAACATTCAGGTCAGGACCAAGCACACGTCTCTTATCTGCCACACGCTTATATCTCTCACTCATGCTCTTTAGATTATCCTGAATCTTTTGGCAAATAGATGACAAAGACGAGGAGAATCTGTCCTCATCAGGTAAACCAGAAGACCCCTCTCCCGAGAAAGTCCCAAACTGCGGATAAAACCCATATGCACCAAAAAATGGTGACTTATCAGAGGACTCCTGACGACGGTTATTTAAAGCAAACTCAGCAAGGGACAAAAAAGAACACCAATCCTCTTGATTCTCCGCCACAAAACAGCGCAGATATGTCTCCAGATTCTGATTGACGCGCTCTGTCTGGCCATTCGACTGCGGGTGGAAAGCAGAAGAGAATGACAACCGAACCCCCAAGCGAGAACAGAAAGCCTTCCAGAATCTGGAAACAAACTGCGTGCCCCTATCAGAGACTATGAGTGAAGGAATACCGTGCAATTTGACAATGTGATCAATAAATGCCTGCGCCAGCGTCTTAGCATTGGGCAAACCAGGAAAAGGGATGAAATGCACCATTTTGCTAAAACGGTCCACCACCACCAGAATCACAGTCTTCCCCGAGGAACGAGGCAGGTTCGTGATAAAGTCCATGGACAGATGTGTCCAAGGACGGGAAGGAATGGGTAAGGGAAGGAGAGGACCTGATGGCCGTGAATGAGGGACTTTAGCACGAGCGCAAGTCTCGCAGGCTGCCACAAAACCCTCAACCGACTTACGAAGCGCAGGCCACCAAAATCTCCGAGCGATGAGATCCAGTGTGGCTCTTGCCCCCGGGTGCCCAGCAAGGACTGTATCGTGGTGTTCCTTAAAAATCTTGTGTCTTAAAGTGAGAGGCACAAACAACCTCCCAGGAGGACAAAGATCAGGAGCCTCTGACTGGGCTGCCTGCACCTCTGCCTCCAATTCAGAAAAAAGAGCAGAGACCACCACACCTTCAGCCAAAATGGGACCCGGGTCTTCAAAATTCCCGCCTCCCGGAAAACAACGTGACAGGGCATCTGCCTTCACATTCTTAACTCCAGGGCGGAACGTGACCACAAAATTAAACCTAGAAAAGAACAAAGACCATCTGGCCTGTCTCGGGTTCAGACGCTTGGCTGACTCCAAGTAGGCCAGATCTTTATGGTCAGTAAATACGGTAATAGGGTGTCTGGCTCCCTTTAGCCAATGGCGCCATTCCTCAAAAGCCAACTTGATGGCCAACAATTCCCTATCTCCCACATCGTAATTTCTCTCTGCGAAGGAGAGTTTTTTCGAGAAAAAGGCACACGGTCGCCATTTGGCAGGAGAGGAACCCTGAGACAAGACCGCCCCCACACCCACCTCAGAAGCATCAACCTCAACTATGAAGGTAAAGAAATATCAGGTTGCACCAAGATGGGAGCAGAAGCAAAACTCTCCTCTCTCTCTAAGACGCCTGTCAATACGAACGGCCTGAGACATAGCAGAGTCCAAAGAAATAGGCCTCTCATGAAAGGCAAATGCATCTTTCAATCCCTCTGAAAGACCATGGCAAAATTGACTTCGGATAATAGACGTAGTCTAGACTCAGCCAGAGCAATACGATCCGGATCATCATATATCTGACCCAGGGCTAAAAAGAATTCATCCACTGAACGGAGAGGCCGTGCCCCCTTCGGCAGCGAAAAAAGGCCCAGGACTGAGCGTTACCTCTGAGCAGCGATATAATGATCCCCACCCTCCGTTCCTCATCACCAGAGGAATTGGGAAGAAGGCGAAAATGGAGTTTGCAAGCCTCTCTAAAACGCACAAAATTCTCACTACCCCCGGAGAACGTATCCGGGAGCGAGATCTTAGGCTCAGAACAAACTCCATGAACGCAAGCTGAACCGGTCACTTGAAGCTGAGAAAAAGTCTTACGGAGATCAGCTACCTCCAATGAAAGACCCTGGAAGCGTTCAGCCAAAAGTGAAACCGGATCCATGCTTGAGACGGTTTTGGGCGGCTTATAATGTCACGGACGGTGTACAGGAAACAAGACAAAGCAACATGCATATATGACTCGCTGGATCCAAAGCTAAGGAACCAAAAGGGAGACCCCTGCACAAGACCTGAGACTATCCCTGGCTGCTCAGCCTATGCAAAGATCTGAAAGGTGGAGGTTTGCATATCCACGTACCTCGACTATATAACCCCTGAACACCCTACAATAGTGAGGGGACACGACCACCGGCTCCCTACTCCAGACACGGAGGGAGTCAGGGTCACCTGGGATCCAGCAAACAGAAAATAACAGATAAATGTTCAGCACTTAACTTTGTAGCAGACAGGAAAACAAGATCAGCATGCACACACACTCCAAGAGGAAGTATAAGCCGCCCAGTAATGCATTCTGGGGAGGAATTTAAAGGGAAGCAATCAGTTCAACTACATGACAGCTGAGAGAGGCTAACGAGATGATGAACTGAACATCACAACAAAGAAAAGTCAAGGAGGAGGTTCTGAAAGGCTTCTGTCAGAGCTTCTCAGCTGTCTGGTTGTGACAGACAGGCAGCCAGCAGAACCTACCAGCTTGCCTTCACCGAACAGAGGAAGAGGCAGGCGCCAGGGGGGGCGTATATATCCCCTGAATTGCCACCTCCCCTTCCTTCTCCATGGCCACACCACTCTCTGCTTTAACCCTTTCCCTCCCATCTCGCCTCATATGTAGTGATGAGCGAACTTGTGTTTTAAGTTCGGCGTCTAAAGTTCGAGTTCAGGTTATCGAAGTATCCCGTTATGGATTCTAAGGCTGGGTTCACACCTGAGCGTTTTACAGCGCATACGATCGCGCTGTAAAATGCCCGACGCCCCAAGAAGTACATGAGCTTCTTTGGGGCGTCTTGTCGCGTTCCCGCTGAAGTCTATGTACGGGAACGCGCGACAAGACGTTCCATTATGGTCTATAGTAGCGAAATCCATAACGGGATACTTCGATAACCCGAACCCGAACTTTAGACGCCGAACTTAAAACACAAGCTCGCTCATCACTACTCATATGCCATCTATTGCCCACCGGGCCATATAACCAGGTAGCGGGCCTGTTCATAACCTGGGAAGGGGAAGGTGCACCATCAGTCCCTCATCACCCTCCCTACTCTGTCGGGTGCTCTCCAGATCAGTCTTAGGTATCACTAAACTGGGCCTGGCTTTGCCTCCATCCATTAACCAGCCCTGCACCTGCCCTCCTGCCTTGCACCCTAACAACCAAGGCACTCCAACTACCACCAGGTGGGAATCCCCAAAAGGCCCAGGGTGTGCCCCGAAGGAAGAAAGGGTCCTCCCTCCATTCAATGCATGACCACAAGGAGTGTTGGAATGAGGGCAGCCACTGAGAACCATCACAACTCCTATCAGTGCCACATCAGCCACTCTTCTCCTCCCACTCTGGCTAGAAGTGGTCTTTGTGGAAGAATTGTGGCCAAAAAGCTGTGCCATCAATGTGGAAACAAAGGAACTGGTGTGGAGAAAAATGGAAGCAGGTGCTCTGGAGTGATAAGTCAAAATTTGAAATGTTTTTCTTTTTGTCCCCCCCCCCCCTCCTGTAACAGAAGGCAGCTTGTTCACTGCAGGGTTGGAGAGCAGTATAATAATGAGTGTCTGCAGGCAACAGTGAAGCGTGGTGGAGGTTCATTGCAAGCTTGGGGCTGCATTTCAACAAATGTACCTGATAATTTGGGCTAATGGTGTCCTCAATGGTGAGAAATACACACAAACACTTATCCCGCAATGCCATATCATGCAATGCCATCAGGGATGCATCTCACTGGCTCCAAATTTATTCTGCAGCAGGACAATGATCCCAAACATACAGCCCATGTCATTAAAACGTTTTTACAATGTAAAGAAGAACAATGAGTCCTGGAAGTGATGACATGGCTCCAACAGACCTTTGATCTCAAAACCATCAAGTCTGTTTGGGATTACATGAAGAGACAGAAGGATTTGAGCAACCCTACATCCACAGACGATCTAGGGTTACTTCTCCAAGATGTTTGGAACAACCTCCCTGCCAAGTTCCTTCAAAAACGATACAAGTATACCTAGAAGAATTGATGGTGTTTTGAAGGCAATGGGTAGTCACACCAAGTATTGATTTAATTTAGATTTCTCTTTTATTCTTTCACTTTGCATTTTATTAATGAATAAAAATAAACTATTAAAACTTCTATTTTTTAAAAGCATTCTTACTTTGCAGTGTTTTTCCACTCCTGTCTACAAATTTTGCACTGTACTGTTCATGTATTGCATTGTTAATGTCTGTTTTGAATAAAACATTTAGGTTATGCTGCCCCTTTTAGTCAATTATATTATTGCTGTTGGATAATATGTTTTACGGATGCATAAAGATACTTTAATCACATAACAACTTATTTCCGTAAGCTGTAGTGAGACCAAGTCTGGTAGATGGTAAATAGCAGTACAAAACCAGCAACATTCCTTCATGTTGTTAGCTGTCATGCAGAGGTGATTGGTACTAAGGGTCATAAGCATACAACATCTTAGGACACAGATATTGGCCACAGAGTAGGTACACATCACATTGGAGTTGAGGCTAGATCTGAATGGTAAAAATAAGTTTCATGGCCCATATATCCTGATGGCATCTGTATAATAGGCAAATGACCAAAACCAGCCATCCTGCCATCTATAAGCAACCCTATGTGAGAGGCTCAATGCAATGCTCAGTTTTGTGAGGAAAGGCATTCAGTAACTGATTGGTACTGTACATATTGTGCTTTACTATGCTGTGTGGAAACCATCTTCATCACTGCCACTTTGAGGAGAAGGGTGCAATGAAATCAAGATGGAGAGTGAGTTGTTGCATCTTGAGTGATTGAGTTATAGTTGCCTGTTGCCACTTAAAGAAGTGGTGCACATAATAATTACAGTCCATTGATATCCTGTAACCATTAAGCCTGATGCTAAGCTTGTCACCCCATGTGAGTCAAGAAAAGTTAATCTTCTTTAAGTTACAACTGCATATGACTGATTCCTTCTGCCATCCTGCCATCATATCACTTAAAGGCTAAAAGACTTCAGCCCTTCTATATAGATTGCTGAAGTCATAGCAACATAGCTTAGAAGGTTGAAAAAAGAGATCCATCCAGGTCAGAGTATTATTCTGAAAAATACAGGGTGGGCCATTTATATGGATACACCTTAATAAAATGGGAATGGTTGGTGATATCCGTAGTTTCAGGTGCTGCACATGCTGTGAAGATACGAGATGTGCAGCATCTGAAACTACGGATACTGGAAGCCTGTGCTAGCATTTCTCCTGCGGTGTTGCTATCAGTGTGTGAAGAGTGGGAGAAGAGGGTTGCATTGACAATCCAACACAATGGGCAGCAGATTGAACACATTTTATAAGTGGTCATAAACTTGTAAATAACTCATGAAAGAAAAAAAGTTACGTTAAAACCAAGCACACCATTGTTTTTCTTGTGAAATTCCCAATAAGTTTGATGTGTCACATGACCCTCTTCCTATTGTAAAAACAAAAGTTGGATTCAAAATGGCCGACTTAAAAATGGCCGTTATGGTCACCACCCATCTTGAAAAGTTTCCCCCCTCACATATACTAATGTGCCACAAACAGGAAGTTAATTTCACCAACCATTCCCAATTTTTTAAGGTGTATCCATATAAATGGCCCACCCTGTAGATCCAGAGGGTAAAAATTCCATCCCGACTTAAAATCTGGCAATTAGAATAACTCCCTGGATCAACGGCCCTTCTCCAGAAATCTAGTACCTATAACCTATAATATTATTACACTCCAGAAATACATCCAGGCCCCTCTTGAACTCTTAGTTAATTCACCATCACGACCTCCTCAGGCAGAGAGTTCCATAGTCTCACTGCTCTTACAGTAAAGAATCCTCTTCTATGTTGGTGTAGAAACCTTCTTACCTTTAGACATAGAAGATGTCCCCTTGTCATGACCACAGTCCTGGGTAACAATACATCATGGGAAAGATATCTTTATTAGTCCCTTGATATATTTAGTACATAGGCAACACCACTAACTCAAAACCATTGAATACCCATTCCTGCAGCTTATGACTAGGACTGTGGCACTTTCTCTCAAATCACCCAAAAATTTATAGGTTGGTATAAACAGTTTAACAGAACAAAGCAGTATGAGGTTGGTGCCAACATAGCGCTTTACATAACATGCATAAATAACAACCTCATTATCGGGAAGCAGGAAACGTGATATAAACCTCACTTTAATTCCACGATTGTTCCTTTGAGATTCTGAATTGGTGTACATTGTGCACATCTGCAAACTAATCCTGTTAATTATGTGCAAAAGTGTGCGAGAAATGAAAACTACGTGTAAACTGGGTATTGCTAATCCTAGTGATCACGTGTAAAATACAAGCTTCATAATATATTAAAGGGGTTGTCGGGTTTAGAAAACTAATTTCATTTTCAAAGGACATTCTCTATTTTATGAATATGAAATACTTTATTTTTTAAGTGGTGACAATGCAGAAAAATTAAATGGTCACTTCAATCAAAAAATGCTTAGCACATATTAACAACCTATATGTGAACATTCTGTATGTTTTTCATGATAAAAATGGGTGGATGGGTTTCTGGATATAATTTTTAAAGTCACTACATGAATCCGATTTACCCTTTTCCAGAGTTTGTAGCTTACTCTCTGTTAGACTTTTAGAATGGAAAATAATCTTACTTATAGACAACTTTTAGTACACATTTGGAGGCAATTTTTGTTTATGATTGCATTTTACTCATTTTTGTCTAAAAATAATATTTTCATTTTCTCTTTATAAAAAAATTGAGCCATTCTGCACAACTTTTTTTTCTAGCTTACTTTTTTTTTTAGCTTAATTTGGGTCAGAGTCAATTATCTCTAAACTACTAAGAGGTCATAAACACTTATTTAAGCCACATAACAGTAAGATAAGGACTGAGCTATAAAGAGTGTTTATAAGGTCAGAGATCAGAGATAAGGAGTCCGGCTGCTCTCCAGATGACGGAAAAGACAAAAAATCCACACGCAGCTAGTAGAGCATGTCAGCTCTGTACACAAAAAAGGATTCCATATTTTTAATAAAGACCAAATGAAAAAATGATTTTTAGCTCAAAATAAGTGCAATGTAATAAGAAGAAAAAATTGCCCCCAAAGGAGTACATAGCCTTTAGGCTACTTTCACACTGACGTTTTCTATGACACAATCTGGCACAATAGAAAACAGATCCGTCCTCTATTGACTTTCAATGGTGTTCAAGACGGATCCTTCTTGGCTATGTTAAAGATAATACAAATAGATCTGTTCTGAACAGATGTAGACGGTTGTATTATCTGAACGGATCCGCCTTTGCAGATCCATGATGGTGGATTGTGAATGTGAAAGTAGCCTTAATCGGAATGTGTGACCTATATATTTTTTTGCCAGGTTAACTCCAGATAGTGACAAATATCATTTTTGTAGATTGTAGACTTTTTAGTCTGTTTCCTGAACATGGTAATGGGGCAGCCATCTTTTGTGATCTGTTAACAGCTTTTAAGGGATAGGCACCATAGGCCTCATGAGGGAATTTCTAGACTTATATGAGGGAATTTTGTAGACCTGCTCCCTTACCTGTGCAAGGAGAGAGTAGAAAAACTGTGACAATCATATATTGTGGATCTATTATCTGTTATCTATGCAGTGGTGATATCTGTAATTGTAATCCTGTCTGTGTTGATATTGAGATGACTACTGAAAAATGATCTGTACAGTCCAAGAAGTAAAGCCTATTATTAGGCTTAGTGGTTGGTGTGAAAATTAAAGCATATTTTTTTTTTTTAATATATATAGATGGTGAAATGGAAAATAAACCCCTTCCCAACATCTGCTGTACTTGTATGTTGGATGTCGGGTCTTCAAAGATGGCATCTGCTCAGAAGCTAAGTGGGCACCATCAACTGGGTGCTGGTTTTACACAACAGATGCTCAGCAGACACTCGGTGGTAAAGTCTGTGATCAGCAACAACGCCGATCACATACTTTTAACCCCTCAAAGTCAATTATGACCAAGTCACCTGAGTGGTCAATTACTGGGAGCGCTGGCATCCTTTTAACTGATTAGAAATAATCAGTCGGTACTCAGGATGAAGGTGGTGGTGCTCGTATCCTGGGTTGCAGGCCCATATATCCGAGTAGAAGAAGAGGATCAGCACTCGCCCTTCGATGCTAATAAATATTCACATTGCCATAAACAGCTTGTTTGAAAAAGGCTGTTTAGCCGAAACGCATCACACTTGCCTGTTTTCTGTTGAAGGCAATAAAGTGAAGATTTATTAGCATCAAAGGGCGAGATCCACTTCTTTAACTCCTTTTAACTGAGTGCCGACCAGATTGCAGAAGCCGTTTGGTTTCTATGGCAGCCTCGCGCCTCCTGAAGGCTCCAAGGCCTGCTATAAAGAAGTCCCTATCAAGTCCTGCCTGTGGTAAATCATTGCAGTTTATGGAAGTGATCAGACGATCACATGACAAAGTCCCCTAGGGGACCAACGCATAAAAATTAAAATCACCCCCATTTTCAAAAATAAAAGAAGTACGGTAACTATAAAAATGAAACCCATAAAACTATGGAGGAATTGCAAACAAAAAAATTTAAATTGTGGGGTCAGGAATGGGTTAAGCATAATATGACCAAAAGGGCTTTAAAAATATATTTAAAGAGGTTATCTCACTTCAGCAAATGGCATTCATCATGTAGATAAAGTCAATACAAGGCACTTACTAATGTATTCTTATTGTCCATATTGCCTCCTTTGCTGGCTGGATTCCTTTTTCAATCACATTATATACTGCTCATTTCTGCTGCAGCGCCGATATGAGGCGACGTGAGCTGCTGCGCATGCATGCCTATGTGCGCTCCCACGGTCACAGCCACCAGAGAGGCCGGCACCTTTCCTATAGTGTGCAAGTACGACTACTGCTGCTGGATTGCAGGGTGGCCGTAACCATGGATATGAGCAGTGTATAATGCGATGGAAAAATGAATCAAGCCAGCAAAGGAGGCAATATGGACAATCACAATACATTAGTAAGTGCCTTGTATTAACTTTTTCTACATAATAAATGCCATTTGCCAAAGTGAGACACCCCTTTAACATAAAAACTTGAGTTAAACAATAGGTCATTTTCTGATGACACATTCAGTCAAACCATCACTTGAACCAGGGAGGAGTGGGACTGGTGACTGAATTTGTGCACCCCGTATATATTAGGTTATAGTCGGCTAAACCTGCTATAGCTGAATGTGTATGGGGTATCCGGACTATCTCCCCAAAAGATAATGTCAGGAAAAACAGACTCAGGAGCTTTGAATTTTATCACCTGACCCTTTTACTCTCTTGGGATATAAGCCACCGCCAGAAGTGTCTGGCAGCAGTTTTCTCCTCTCTCTCCATTGAAAGCAAATGAGCACATGCGCTAAACCGTACCAAGAGAAAGACAGCTGTCAGCCAAGTAATCTATTGAAGGTGTAGAGGCAGCTCCACTGTTTGCATGTTTATCCTGTCATTCTGTCAGTCATTCCAGTCCTCCATCTACTATTCTAATGAAGACTACCTTGCAGACAAACCCTTCCCTGTACAGCTGGGTCATAAACTGAGATTACTTTGCTCTCCCATTGAGAACTGTACAGCACTGTGCATATGATTACTGTTACAGAAGGACAATATTTTGTATTTAAAATAAATAAAAAAAAATAAAAAATTGCCACACAAATTGTTTTCAATGAATGTGCCTCTCCTGATATGTTAGTAACTACATGCATTCCCCATGTAATACCAATCCTGGAGCATCTTTTCTTATGACTCTATGTTGTGCTATTCCTTTAATATTCCTTGTAGAAGATATGAATGAATTGCTAGCAGCGAAGGTCTTGCTAGGTGTTACCAGTTGGGGGGGTCCCTGCACAGTCTGACAACAGCAGGACTGACTGGATAGTGTCAGACTGTGCAGCAACACCTCTAGCAGGTAAGGCTGAGTTCACATCAGTGTTCAGCCCTTCCGTTATAGGAGCAGAAGAAGGGAAAGGATGGATTAGGCACATAACTGAGCCGAACGGAGCCTACGGACCCCATAGACTAAATTCATGCATGCAGCTTCAGAAATCTTCCTCTGAGCGGAAACCTAACGGAACCCATTATAGTCTATAGGGTCCATAGGCTCCATTAGGCTCAGTTATGTGCCAAATCAGTCCTTTTCCTTCTTCTGCTTCTATAACGGAGCAGAAGAACGGAAGGGCTGAACGCTGATGTGAACTCAGCCTAACACCCATCTGGACCTTCATTGCAAACTGCTAGTAATTCATAACTTCTAGCAGGAATAATAAAGGAACGGCACAACATGGAGTCCTAAGAGTAGATGCTGCAGAATTGCTTACACAAGGAGGATGCAAGCAGTTGGTGAAGCTCACACGTCAGGAGAGCTTACAGGTCCTCTTTAAAAACCACTGCTCTAGAAAACTTGTATTTGGCTTCTTTCACACACGCGTCTTTTTTTTTTCAATCCTGACGTTTTACTTAATTACATTATGTAATGTTTTTTGTCTTTCTGGCTTCTTTTCGAAAGCACAACATGCTGGAGCTCTTGGTGTTTTTTCAGGTGTTCTGATAACACCTTCTCCACAGCGAAAAGCACGAGTGGCAAAAAAACAAACAGAAAAAACCTGTTCCACTTGGGGCTTATTCAGATGTCTGTTTATGCGGTCCACAAAACATGGATGCCGGCCTTGTGCTTTACGCCTTGCGGAGCGTTTTTGGCTTCCTTGGCGTTTTTATAAAATCGCAGCATGCTCTGGCTATTACATTTTTTCAGTTGCTTTCCCATAGACTTCTCTGTAGGGAAAAAATGTCATATGTATATGGGTACGACCACAGGGTACTGCCTGGCCGGACATTAACTAATGAAGACCGCACTGTTTAGTCTGTCCGTATTGGTAATGGCCGCACAGTATTGAAGGTTTAAGAAGAGCCAGCCGTGGCACGTATGTCCATGTGGTACTTGACCGCAGTGGTGACGCGTGGTCGTACCCTTTAGAGTACATGTCTTACAATATCTAGACTAATTAAAAAAAGAAAGAAAGAGCATTACTTCCTACATGCACCTTATCTTTATACACATAACCACATTCACTGCATGCTGGCACGCACACATTCATTTACTACAGACAAGTTCGCACACTGATTACATGCTGGCACGCACACATTCATTTACTACAGACAAGTTCGCACACTGATTACATGCTGGCACGCACACAGGAACACTCACTATATACACTCATAAATGGAGGCACAAAGGGGGAGTAGCTCTGGCTTAGTTGCCCATAGCAACCAATCAGATTCCACCTTTCATTTTCCAAAGGAGCTCTGAAAAATGAAAAGTGGGATCTGATTGGTTGCTACGGGCAACTAAGCCAGTTCTACTTTACACCAATTTGATAAATCTCCCCCAAAGAATACATACATACTTGCATGCATTTATATAGACATATATTCATACAGACAACGGCTAGGGGTGGCAACAGCTCTAAAAAATGTACCTATTAAAGTGGTAAGTACCGCCCTGGCTATGGGTATATAAAAACTGATGTGAAATACTGACCGTGTAAAAGTGGCCTTACTTTCTTTTATGATTCATGATGGGTTTTACTTAAAAAGCAGCAACAAAACTGCATCAGATATGACACATGTGAATCTGGCCCGAGGCTGGATTCACACGCATAGCTTCTGTCAAGTTTTGACGGTATTCTTATTTGTGTTCTTTGGAGAGTTACGTAGTTGTTATTAATGCTGTAGGTTTGCTGGTAATTAGTGAAGAGGGAAGTTCTGAAAAATACGATTCGGCTGCTTCGCCGAATTTTACTAAAAAATACGCTTTGTGACAATTAATTTCTTTGTAAATAGCGGGTACAATCACAGGGAACGGCGATTGCGCCACCACCCGTCATTGAACCCCTAAGACGCCACGTTCATCTGAGATAAATATTAAATTATTTTAGGGGTTACTCAGTTAAATAAATACATTGTACTTACCTCATCCATTTGATTGCAATAAGACCGCTGGGCCATCTTGCATGAAGATCTAGCGCAAAATCTCGCGGTCGGTCACCGCGCATGAGATTTTGCGCGGGATCTTCAAGCAAGGTGCCCTCAGCAGCCTCTTTGCGCTCAAAATGGATAAGGTAAGTATGATTTATTTTTTTATTTTTACCGGCATTTCAGGGAAAATCGATTCATTACCACGAAACATGAGGAAATTCGGCTTCGTGGTGAGTCAAATTTTTCCGGAAATTCGTATCGAATTCCACTTCATCAGCTTCGATTTGCTCAACACTACTGGTAACCAATTGGAGTCAACACACAATGCATTTTTTGTTTCTGATGCTTTTTGATTTAAATTTTTTACCAAAAGAAAACATGCACTAGATGGGATGTTTTTGCACCCATTGCCTTATATGTTCAAGAATTGCACGTGACCAGTGCCGAAGTTTAGGGTCCATTCACACGTCCGTAGTGCACTGCGGATCCACAATACCCGTCTGGCACCCCCCATAGAACTGCCTAATCTTGTCCGCAATTGCGGACAAGAATAGGACATGTTCTATTTTTTTTTTTTGCGGAGCCGCGGCCCGAAAGTTCGGGGCCGCGCTCTGGAAATGCGGATGCGGAGAGCACATAGTGTGCTCTCCGCATCTCTTCCGGCTCCATAGAGAATGAATGGGTCCGCGCCCGTTCCCGATATTGCGGAACAGATGCGGACCCATTTGCGGATGTGTGAATGGACCCTTATTGAACTGTTTTTATGGGGTATTTTAGGTGCTTTTGATAGAGGCATATAATACGTAGGTGATGTATAATATGGTACAGCCACCTCACATGTTACATAGGGGACAATTATAACACGTTTGTCATTATTTCCTACAATGGGTAAAACCTACAATGTCGGGAGAACAGTATTTCATTTTGAAGTGACATTTCTCAGTGAAGATGCTAAAATGAGAAGAGTCAAAAGCAATCTGAGACTCCACTCTGTGATCTTAGTGTTAATGGAGGCCGTTCGGTGGATATTGGAAATCTTTCAGCTGGTGGTAAAAAAAAAAAAAAAAAAACTGCTATAATAAAAGATGTTAAGCCCCAGGGAAGTTGTATGTGTCCTTGAAATCAGGGTACCTGTCATATAAACCCAGGAGTTATTGCAGGAATAAAACACAGTCTGCTAATCCTTTTATAAGGAACACACAAAAAATACATAACTCCTTCACAGCCAAACACATCGATGGGGTTAGGAATGTGAAGGGTTAATATGCCCAAATCTACCAGGAATGAATGCATAACTATATTCTTATTTTATTGCTTTTCTTAGAGACCAGAAACCAGAAGTGGAACTTAAAACTTCTGGGTCTCAGTGTAAATTCTGTAACAGGGGGCTCTGAGCTAGTGTTGCTCATCTCACTGATGCCCTCAAAAGGGGCAGAGAAACCTTTGGGCCACCTCATTCTCTATGGCTGGGTGTGACTTTTACATAGACTACCCTTTATCCTTCATTCACACAGTGTTTTTGGCAGTGATTTTGAACCAAAACCAGGTGCGGCTCTAAACACAGAACGGGGCAGAGCTTTCCCTTATACCTTATCTCTTTGGAGGCTCCAATCATGGTTTTGGCTCACAATCACTGATGAAAATCACTGACCGAAACACGTGTGAATGAGGATTTAAAGTAATGTCCGTGGGATAAAGGTTAAAAAATAAAAAGCATTTTTATTGAAGTAGCTGCAAGATATCTGATACAAAAGTTAGGTTTAGTATCTTTTTATATTGTTCCTTTGTGTCAAGACCAATATAAACATAAGAGAATACTGGTTCATATGAACCCTATGGTCCAAACTTTTTTGGTAGTAACACGTTTTTCCTGCCCATAAGAGTTGTATATAGCTATAAAAGTACAAGAAGTTTAACGTCACATACAGTACTGTTCAAAAGTTTTAGGCAGGTGTGGAAAAAATGTTGCAAATTAAGAATGCTTTCAAACATAGAAAAGTTAATAGTTTAAATTAGTTTAATTTTACTTTCTGCAGCAGGACAAGGACCCTGAACATACAGCCAATGTCATTAAGAACTATCTTCAGAGCAAAGAAGAACAAGGAGTCCTGGAAGTGATGATATGGACTCCACAGAGCCCTCATCTCAACATCATTGAATCTGGTTGGGATTACATGAAGAGACAGAAGGATTTGAGCAAGACTACATCCACAGAAGATCTGAGGTTAGTTCTCCAAGATATTTGGGACAACCTCTTTACCAAGTTCCTTCAAAAACGGTAAGGCAAAGTGTGGTGGCACCAAATATTCATTTGATTTAGATTTCTTTTTTGTTCCTTCACATGTAAAAGCATTCTTACTTTACTTACCGTACATTTTTCTACATCTGCCTAAAACTTTTGCACCGTACTGTAGATTGCTGAAAGTTTGGCATGGCTCATCAGAAGGACATTTAGTTTACTTAATACTGCAGAGGCATATTATGAATTCTTCAAACCCATTTAATAACGCAACCGATTCTTGCAATCTTTAGGTCTGGAATTAATCCAAATCTGAAATTTATTGGTGTATAAATAGAACACAATTTTTTGTGCTCAGTTCTAAAGGTTTAGTTCTCAGTGAGCAAATATCCTCAGAATTGTCTTTTTAACAGTTTCCAAGGATACCCGAATCATGCTTGTTTTTCAGTAGGTACCTTTACATTGCATGTGTATGAAATGTTAAAGTGATGCATATGAGTTTAATACAGAGAAGGCTAATGCTCATCTCTGTGCACACCTTAAGACACTCTAGAGTCAAAGCAAGTGAATTAAGAAAATGGATATTTGCTGCTCCCCATAATGTTAGGAACAGATCTCCTTGTGCTTTATGTGTCTGCTATCTGCTCCTCTCACTTACCTTATAGCCAGCAGTGCAAGGAGATGCAGCAGTAATAATCCATTTGCCATATTCAGACCTGAGCAAGAATGAGAGAGAAGCAGTCACCACCTGCCTTTGACTCCTATAACAAAGCCACAGCTGTCACATGGAGGGATGCATCCCAGCTGAAGATTCGCTGCCCTGTAAAGGCTTGTGACTGTGGATTGGTGATGAGTGGGGAGGGAGGGGTTGCAGACTGGCCCCCACCTTCTCTCCTGTGCATCTTGGAGCTCTGCTCTGTAGTATTGGATGCATCTATTTTGTGGCAGGAGCTACACTATGTCTTGAGCTCATCCAAGGGCACAGCACTGGGCAAAGAAAGATATGCAAGCTCTAAAATACTGAGCCATACAGTCCTAGGAGAGGAGTGCAAGAGTGGAGGAAGCAGGTGGTGAATGGACACACTGGAGAGCACCCTCTAAGTGGGTAAAGTGCCTTTTAAGAGTAGCTCATTAAGAGCAAACTACAAGGCTCTTTGGACATCCAGAGGTTGATGGTCTATTTATATTTTCTTCAAGAAGCAGAAGGGAGGAGATTTGGAAGCTAAGGGGGACCTTGAGGTGTTTGAGTGCTCAAGTGGATCTCAGAGTGCTCGTCTTTTAACTGTACGACCCAGCGAGCTTCCATAGCAATGTGGATCTTGGAGCTGGTGCTGGGGTTGGTATGGCTAGCAGGGATGACTAATGGTCAGAATGAAACGGAACCTATTCTTCTGGAGGGGAAATGCCTGGTGGTTTGTGACTCTAACCCGACTTCTGACCCAACTGGCACTGCACTGGGCATCTCTGTGCGCTCCGGAAGTGCCAAAGTGGCTTTCTCTGCCATCAGGAACACCAACCATGAGCCCTCTGAGATGAGTAACAAATCCATGACTATATACTTTGACCAGGTAAGTGTGGGAGTTGTGTTAGGTATGGTATGACCACACAGCCAGGTTTCCTGATGCAGTTTTAGAAGCCAAAATCAGGAGTGGGACATAAAAGGAGAGAAAGTATAATGGACAGATAGGTCTTCTACTCTGTTTAGAATTCACTCCTGGTTTTGGCTTCCAAAACTGCATCAGGAAACCTGATTGTGTGGCCATTACCCTTATAGTATGTGTCATAGAAAGTCATGGTGATGCTTATCAGAGGAGCAGGTGGTGGAGGTAGATGTTGTCATGCTGGGTAGTGCAGCAGAATAATGTAAATTACGCAGAAGAAAAGTTACCAAGCTATCTAGTTCATCCTATTAATGTACGGCAAGGACATGAAAATAATGGCATTGTGTTAAGGGAAAAGTATTGAAATGAGAATCAACCCTTGTACTCATATTCCACACCAAAACCAACTTAATACGTAATGTCTCCAGAAAGTCAATTGCCTCACACCTTTATTGTTTTTCTAACTATAATCCTGTAACAATAAATGTAGAGGAAAAAAGAATTTGGGAATAGCCATAGGCTGTGTGTAGAGCAATGTCCAGGGGCTTATGGTCATCTCTGCTGCTTTAATGTTCATGTGAAGCACCTGGCTCTCAGATCTAGCCTTTATCCATGTGGTTTAAGAAAGTGTTATCCTGCATGTGCTGATGTTATTCTAAACAGTGTCATAAAACTAGTTGACATAGCCAAAAGGTAGATTGACGGGAGTAATGCGGCCCTTATAACCCTAATGAGTAGCTCTGTACTGTCACAAGATCATGCCATTCGGACATCCAGAACCATGCGATCCTAATGTCCCTGGAATGTTGAATTCAGAAAATGCTAATTGTCTTAGATGAAAGAGCTGTGAACTCGTTTTTTATCAGCCATATCTTCAGAGGAGTCAATAACACCCCTTCAGAGAGCTTACATTCTGCAAGAGGTGCCAGGTACCTACGTTCCTCAACGGGCTTTGTGGTAGGCTCCCATTCAGTGATCACGTGCAAATCAGGTCTAATAGTAGATTTACATTTGGAATATCGTCTAGGTCAATCATAAGTGAAATGAAGTTTCTGATACAAAAAAGAGCTTGTAATGACCTATGATAGCAGAACTTCATCTAATATGATCATACCATCCAGTTATCTGGTCTGTCTGATGTTCGGGAGGTCTATCTAGTGACTTCAAATAAATGTCACTTTTTACATTTGTTTCCTATTGAGAGATGAAGTGGCCAATAATACGACCGAGTAATCTACTCTATAGGATCTGTAGATGTAGTGTGCAAAGGGCAAACCGGTGCAGAAGTCACAACCAAATGCCACCCAATGATTGATATGGTGTGATCTCCCCAGTGGTAGGCCATATATAATACCAATAAACCTATCCTGTAGAGGTTGATCACCCTGGTGGCTTTATGACCTAATTGAACTAAAAACTGCTCCTTATATTGACATCTTTCCACCCTACAGATACGGAACTGTCCTACGGTGCCATAAAATATACCCAGATATCAGCATAGTGTCAAATGATTCAGTGTCTTCAAGGCAGAACGATTATAAGCCTCTGAGATATTACTTGGATTGTTATTAAATCACTTTTTTGTAAATTATAATTTCTCACTAATGGACACTAGTTATGTTCACACCAAGCAAATATTGAGCAGTAACAACCACACTGAGTTTTGTAGGTGACAGGTCAGATAACTACAGAATATGGGAAAACAATTGACGGCCTTTCATTAATTTCCATGTCCCCTGACATTTCTAGGCTTCTAGTGACTGGTGATGACATTAAAATTGATTTTCTTTGTTTTTGGAAATCTAGGTATTGGTTAATATTGGAAACTGTTTTGATTCGGAAAGAAGCACCTTCATATCCCCCAGAAAGGGGATTTACAGCTTTAATTTCCATGTGGTGAAAGTGTACAATCGACAAACTATTCAGGTGAGGCCGGAATCTCTCCTTATGTCTGCGTCTGGTTGGGCTGGATTCATACATGCCGTTTTTAAAACAATTTATTGTGCCTAACACCAGAGTGGATACAGATGAGAGGGACAGTGTATTTTTATTTTACAGTTTTCCTTCTTTTTGTATCTATCCCTGAAAAAAAAAACGCAAGTATGAATTCAACCTTTATTTCATTCATTTAGGTAAGGGCACCTGTACCAGTTTTGAAGCTAAAACCATGTGTGGATTCACAAAATAGTAGAAGATGTATGTGCCTGTTAGGGCGCTGACACCCGTTCAGGTTTTTTTTTTTATGCAGTTTTTGAAAGCAGGAGTGGATCATAAAAGAAGAGAAAGTATCAAGGTCTGATAATCTTTCTATTATTTATTTTTTTAATCCGTTCCTGGTTTTGGCTTCAAAAGCTGCATCAAAAAACCTGAAGGTGTGGTCTTACCCTTACGCTTTTCTCTTTTAATAATCCCTTTATGATCCACACCTGGTTTTGGCTTCAAAAACGGCATCAGGTTTTCTGAAAAAAATAAATAAAATGTCTCAAGGAACCTGAGAGACCACAGTTGATTAGACAGAACAATTCCGGTAGGTTAGAACTAGTAATATATAATTACTTTATTCTACGTAACTACGTCGTACTTCAATGAATTCGATTTTATATTATTTACTACAATTATTTTGATAAATAAAAATTCTGTAAAGCATGGCCATGATGACAAGCAAAACAAGAGGGCCTACCCCCTATATCATTATATGTTAACATATTTGTAATTATATATATATATATATATATATATATATATATATATAGTTAAAAATATCTATCTCTTATCTATCTATTTATCTATCTATCTCTTATCTATCTGTCTCTTATATATCTATCTCTTATCTATCTATTTATCTATCTATTTATCTATCTATCTATCTATCTATTATATATCTATCTCTTATCTATCTATATATCTATCTATCTATTTATCTATTTATCTATCTATCTCTTATCTATCTATCTATTATCTATCTCTTATCTATCTATCTATCTATCTATCTATCTATCTATCTATCTATCTATCTCTCTATCTATCTATTATCTATCTATCTATCTATCTATCTATCTATCTATCTATCTATCTATCTCTTATATATCTATCTATCTATCTCTTATCTATCTATCTATTTATCTATCTATCTATCTATCTATCTATCTATCTATCTCTTATCTATCTATCTATCTCTTATCTATCTATCTATTATATATCTATCTCTTATCTATCTATCTATCTATCTATCTATCTATCCATCTATTATCGATCTATCTATTATCTATCAATCTATCTATTTATCTAGAAAAACAAATGATGAGGCAGCACTCCAATGTGGTGAAGGGTGTTAGACCCGTTTATTTTCCCAGCGACTGGGGAAATAAAGGGGTCTAGCACCCTTCACCACATTGGAGTGCTGCCTCATCATTTGTTTTTCTGGGCATCATTTACGGATTTTCTGCCTGAAACCCTTAAGGATTTGCACCCACTTACATTGTTGCTATGCTGCTGTTTTTTCTCTGATCTATCTATCTATCTAACTATGCACATTTACAATACTGTTAGACATCAGCAGCACTGTATTTTTCAGGTCAAGTGGTTAACCCCTTTGGAAATAGAGCTAGCCGCAGCCTATACTGCTCTGTATTCCAACTAATGTATAGCCCATACAAGATGGCACATACATTGGATGCAGCACTTATTACCTCCACATCTGCCATATGGCTTTCTGCAGTTCATGCAAACAGTGCATCACTCTGTATTCTACCTTTTTCTGTGAAAAAGATGGTTTAAACAGGGTGTGAAAATGATGTGCTAAAATGAGTGTTATTTTTTTAAACATCTTCTTTATAGTCCAGGAGATATTAATGGAGCTGCTTTTGATCTGTCATTTCTATATGTTCACTAACAAGCAGCATTTGGTTCCATGAGACATAATATGCTAATGTGTCCTATTTACGCTCCGGGTGTGATAAATCATAAAGCATCGTTCCCGGTGACATGGGCATGTTATGACGTGAAGTCCATCATCAAGTCTCATAGATAACATACATCTCTGGCAAAGTCCTATCAATAGAAACATAACCTGTATCCGCTTAGGTGGTAAACTGGCGCAGTATTTGGCTTCTAATGGGTCCGTTTTTGAGGCCAGATGTAAACGTGAGCCGTGGAAAGGTTAGCTACAATGTAGAGAACAACACTATGAATGTGTAGTGATGGTCATCTTTGGATTTGGGGGGGGGGGGGGGAGACAGGTAACTTACTGTTTTTCTTGCTAGTAGGAAAGTAATATTACAAGGTGCTTGCAGAGGGTCTCTGGAGTCAGGCACTTTTATAATCTGATGTGCTGGTCATTTAATATTGTGTCTAGAAAGCGCACATCTGGACTTTCTGCTTAGTTCAAAGTTTGCAGCAGGGAATTTACAGTGAGAAAAGCTTCATCATTAAAAGGCACGTAATAGGACCTTTAGATATTACATCATTCATCATTTAACCCTTGAACAAGTGACCTATGATCTAGAGTATTAGTCCTGCTTCATGGTTCAGGCCTAAAATACAGTATATATATATATATATATATATATATATTATATATATATATATATATATATATATATATATATACAGTTGAAACTCGAAAAATTAGAATATCGTGCAAAGTTCATTTATTTCAGTAATGCAACTTAAAAGGTGAAACTAACATATGAGACTCATTACAGGCAAAGCGAGATATTTCAAACCTTTATTTGTTATAATTTGGATGATTATGGCTTACAGCTTATGAAACCCCAAAGTCTCAATTTGAGGTCCCCTTTGCTCAGGGGGTATGGGTTAATTCGCTGACTAGAGTGTGAAACTTTGAGACTAGAATATTGAACCTTTTCACAAAATTAGAATTTTAAGCTGCATTAATGCAATTCCTTTTAATTTGCATTACTGAAAAGAAAGGACTTTTGCACGATATTCAAATTTTTCGAGTTTCACCTGTATATATATATTAGAGATTCATTATGATATCAGTGTGTTAACTGTACAAGTAACCATAGTACTTTATCTAACAAGGCAGACAGATTTCTCAGAAATACTGAAACATCCCTGACTACACCAGAAAAATGGTGCACAAATAGTGTGTTAGGAAAAAGAACGAAATCTGTAGAACAAGATAAACAGTTTATAAACATATATAAGATATATTTACAAATAAGAGATTGGTTGATAGAAATAAACTAAAATAGATGATAAATAGATAGATAATTGATTGACAGATAGATGGCTAGATAGATAGATAGATAGATATAATACAGGGATGTGAGCAGCACAGCATAAATAGTAATATAGGGGTGCCAGCAGTAATGGAAACGATTCAGCCTCCAAAAATATAAAAGAAAATATTCCACAGCACTTCCCAAATGTGTAGCAAAAAGTGATTTGCTGTCTGGTGATTTGAAATATACTTTTTGACACACATTTGGGAAGTGCTGTGGAATATTTTCTTATAGATAGTTATATAGATAGATAGATAAGAGATGGATGGATTGATACTTGAATGGATAGGCGGTCAGAAATGAGATAGATAATGGATCGATCCCAGTAGTCAGCAAATAAACAAATGCCAACCCTTAAATTGAAAAAATAGTTTGCTTCTTTTAGTCAAATATCTCTTGTTGGTTCAGCCAATTTTTTATTTCCTGGTGATGAGGATTCTAATTATTTTAAAGAATACAAGTATAAGGCTGGGTTCACATCACGTTTTTGCTATCCGTTAAACATATATAAAAGAGTTCCATTGTAGAAAAAAACGTATACGGTAACATATACGTTTTTTGTTGAAAGTTTTATTTTTTCAAAGTCTATGTTGAACGGAGGGCAAAAACGTGACGTGAACCTACCCTCTTTGCTATCTTGGCTGAATGGCCACCCCAAAGTTATGTACTAAGGGGCTCATTTATTAAGACCGGTGCGTTCCACACAGGTGTTGAGTTTCTCTGTACTGCTGGAAGGAAGTGCCAATGTTATGTAGAGGCTTCTTCCAGCAGGACATGTGACAGACTTAGGCTACATTCACACGACCGTATGTGTTTTGCGGTCCGCAAATTGTGGACCCGCCCAAAAAGCTGATGAAATTCCGTATGGCATCTGTTTTTTTTTTTGCAGATCCGTTTTTTTTTTGCGAATCCATTGTAATAATGCCTATCCTTGTCCGAAAAACTAGGAAAAAATAGGACATGCACAATTTTTTTTGCAGGGGCAACGGAGCGGACATACTGATGCGGACAGCACACAGTGTCTGCGTTTTTTGCGAAGCCATTAAAATGAATAGGTCAGCATCTTATCCGCAAAAAAAGCGTGACGGACACGGAAACAAACAACGTTCGTGTGCATGTAGCCTTAAACCTACACTATCTCCGTTGCTGGTGTAGACTTAAAGGGGTTGTCTCACTTCAGCAAAGAGCATTGATCATGTAGAGAAAGGTAATACCAGGCAGTTACTAATTTACTTTGATTGTCCATATTACTTCCTTTGGTGGCTGTATTAATTTTTCCATCACATTTTATGCTGCTCGTCTCCATGGTTACGACCACCCTGTAATCCAGTAGCGGCGGTGGCCGTGCTTGCACAATATGGGAAAACACGCAGGTCTCTCTGGTGGCTGGGACTGCGGTAGTACGCATAGTCCAGCACTTTTTTTTCTGTAGTGTGCAAGCATGGCCATCGTGATGGATTGCAGGGTGGTCGCAACCATGGAAACGAGCAGTGTATAATGTGATGGAAAAATGAATCCAGCCAGCAAAGGTAACAATATGGACAATCACAATACATTAGTAAGTGCCTTCTATTAACTTTCTCTACATGATAAATTCTATTTGCTGAAGTAATAAAACCCCTTTAGGCCGTTTTCTGCGCCAAAAACTGGCATGAAAAATGATGAGTAAAACGTGTCTGGCAGCCTAACCTATTCCCGGCAGATTTTTGCCGCAAAATGACGTACAAAAAAAATCCACCACTGATATACGCCACGAAAGTGCCGTTTATCAGTTAATAAATGAGCCCCTAAGCATCTTCTTGGAGGACATCTGGAAACCTTCCAAACTGTAGAAGAAAACTCCACTAATAGCTATGCGCTGTGATATGATCCCCCTCCCCTTCCTGTCCCAGCCCACCTTGTGCCCTGCCCCTGCGGAATACCAATTACTGCACATGTCTGAATGCATATAATGACCGCTACTCTTTTACACTTCAGGTGAGCCTGATGTTGAATGGATGGCCGGTGATTTCTGCCTTTGCGGGTGACCAGGATGTGACAAGAGAAGCAGCCAGCAATGGTGTTCTTATTCAAATGGAGAAAGGAGACAGAGCTTACCTAAAAATAGACAAGGGCAATTTGATGGGAGGATGGAAGTTTTCAACATTTTCTGGATTTCTGGTATTCCCCCTTTAAAATGACAATTTTTCCCCCCCTAGAGCAGCAAGCGACAAAGGAGAGATTGTTTGCTATTGCCCCCAAATAGCTGCACTTAGAGACTCAGACGGGACCTTTTTCACTTTGAAATATCCAAGACCCCCACATATCTAATTGTGTGTTCACCTGCTTCGGAAACTTTAATATTGTAACAGACAAGGAACTAGTGAGATCAGCTGTCATTTCATTATATTACACTTTTAGGGGGAAAAAAAGAGACCTTTGGTTACTTTATATCCTTTGATTTATGTCATTGTTGCCTAATTATCTGGTTTAACCCCCTCTATGCCATACAACATCATTTTCTTTGTCTCAGTTGAACAACCGGTAGAGAATACTATGGAGATATCATGTATATTGGCTTCTAGATGACGCCGGAAATATCTAAGAAGGCACCGTGGCGGAATGGTGTACTCAATATTTCTCTGTATTTCTGAGTGGTTGTGGAAATAAAGGCTGCTACATGTCTGATGCTTGTTCTGCTCTTGTAAAACGTGGCCCAAATACAAGCGATAGAAGTATATCCAATAATTATACTCTGTACTATAGGTGTGAATGCTGGAATGTCGTTTGCTTCTTATGATTTTGTATATTTCTAACCCAGCTATCCCGGTCATACGCAAAAAACAAACAAACAAAAAAACGAGTCTGTAAGTATTATAAAGTATGGTCGGAAAATGTCAAATATTATTTTTTAATGAATAGAATTTTGAATTTAGGGTTATGATCTGTCTTATGTCTGTTTTAACTGAAAATTTTTCAGTTTTAACTCTTAATATTGCATGTTCAAAATTTAGCCCAAAAATCCCAAACACCTTTCTGGATCCATGTACATTATACAATGATGCCTAAGGAAAAGGTGCGCATAAAGACGCACCGAAATAATAACTGTATATACACATGATAATATATATATATGTATACATATATGTATATATATAAAAGCCTTTTCGTTCTGTTCAGATGTTATCTGTATGCAGCCGTCCGATACGTCACGGTTTATCATTTCTTACTATTGTCTATTTGTTTGCTATTTTATAATTTTTACTGTTATTTCCAAAAAATGTAAATGCTATAATTTTGCAGCACTCAGAGATGACTACTTTTATGATAGTGAATATGGGAAGAGATTTGATTGTACCTTAACAGTGAAATAAAAGTGTAAGAAATCTGTTTTATTTTTTACATTTTTTTGGTGTTGATGCTTGACTGTCAGGGATAACAGATGTCGGTGTGACGATGATGACAAACATATTAAAATCCAGTATACGTCTTGCGTATTCCCCCAATATCCCAAAATGTGAGTGGATCCTGTAGAGTTAATATGCCGTGGCTTTATTTCAAGCCCCTGGCTTCAAGAAGGAGCTTAATTAGCTCCTAAGGGGAAAATTAATACCAGCATAATAAGCAAAGTCTTCTTATTTATCATCAGTTTTGTCTTAGTAATAGTTTTGTTGAGCTGATGGGGACATTGCTAGATTCTCCAGCGCACCAGGTGACTCCATCATATCTACAGCATGATTGTGTCTGTAGAGGGTATTATTGCAATGACAAGATGTGAGTCCCCATACTATCTGTGAGCTGGAAACAGGCGGACGTGTCTGTGTGTGTGCAAAGTGCTCAAATCTATCTATCTATCTATCTATCTAATATCTATCTATCTATCTATCTATCTATCTATCTATCTCATATCTATCTCCTATCTATCTATCTATCTATCTATCTACTATCTATCTATCTATCTCCTATCTATCTATCTATCTATCTATCTATCTATCTATCTATCTATCTATCTCCTATCTATCTCATATCTATCTATCTATCTATCTCCTATCTATCTCATATCTATCTATCTATCTATCTATCTATCTATCTATCTATCTATCTCCTATCTATCTATCTATCTATCTATCTATCTATCTATCTCATATCTATCTATCTATCTAATATCTGTCTATCTATCTATCTAATATCTATCTCTCTATCTAATATCTGTCTATCAATCAATCTATCTATCTATCTAATATCTATCTTTATCTATCTATTATCTATCTATCTATCTTTATCTATCTATCTATTAAATATCTATCTATCTAGAAACCACCTCATATCTATCTATCTATTATCTATCTATCTATCTATCTATCTATCTATCTATCTAACTATCTATCTATCTATCTATCTATCTATCTGTCTAATTATCTATCTATTGATTTGTCTATTATCTAATTATCTATCTAATTATGAAATTATTTTCCATCTATCTATCTATCTATCTATTGTGCAATTTTTCCTATCTACCTATTAGAAGATAGGTAGATAGGAAAAAAAAGATTATTTTTCTATTCTATGTTTTATCTATCTATCTTTCTCACTTCTATCTATCTATCTATCTATCTATCTATCTATCTATCTATCTATCTATATCTATCATCTATCTATCTATCTATCTATCTATCTATCTATCTATCTATCTATCTATCCATCTTATGATTTTATGAATTTCCAAGCACAATAACACCTTTGACATACTGTAAACCAGATTTCGGCAGCCTGTGTTACCGCCAGATATTTAGGCTCCGTTGTATTGGCAATGCTCTGTGGTGTCACTTCTTGTATCCTTTTATTTGCTTTCCTTATTGTTCTTTGAGCATACCAAATATCACATGTTCTCTTCTTATCCTTTGTTTGCCAGGCCCTCCATATGTTATGTCTGGTATATGTTTATCTTGATGTTAGGAAACTTTAAAGTAAATCTGGCACGGCAGGGGTAAATATTCATGTATTGCAGTGTTTTTTGTTTTTTTTATGGACCTCCGGGTGCTCTCATATACTTTGTCCCCCATGTACTCTTCAGTTGATGAACAGCTCTTGTCTAGAAGACAAAACAGGAATCTGCCTGCTTTTCATTTGCTGATGTACAAGACCCGCCACTAAGTCTTCATTCAGATACAACAGCAGCAGCTGGTCGGGGGCTCCGGCTCAAACCAATTACAATTTATGAAGAGGTTAATAAAGGGAACAAGGTTTTCATGTGCACAAGCCTTCCCTGTTATGTAGTGGTGGCCATCCTTGGGAAGTCAGTGTTATTTATTTATTTATTTTATATATGTGTTTATTTTATGTATTTTTATATTCAATTTTAAGCATTTTTAAATGTAACTTTTTTTAAATGTGGGATAATGTTATATTTTTGTCAGAAGCTGTTAGTGAAACCTGTTTTAAATGTCTTAATCGCTTGTGGTAACTGTGGGTCTATGTAAGCACTTCAGCTTCTATTATCTGTATGGACAAGGTCACAATCTGTTGTCAATCAAATGCATGTTATATACCGTACAATACAGATGTAGCAGTAACTACAGAGGTCGCACTTATGGTTTAGAATGGATGTGACATTGGGTTATGAGTGATTGAATTTATAGGTCAGCATTCTGCAGCTGCATTACTGCTATGTCCTTATGACAATGTTTTATGGTTTTTCTTTACATTTTCATCATGAGAGGAGTAAATGGGTAGGCCCATTCACGGCATGTCGCTAGGATAGGCCATCAACGTCCTATAGGTTGTGGCCTGTGTAGTGAAGGAGAGCACACCGTGAAGGCTTTGGGTGCTCTCCCTTCATTGCTATGGGAGTTCTGAAAATAGTCAAACGAACATGCTCTGCTGTTTTTGGGAGTCCCATAGTGGTGAATGAAGAGTGCACCACGTAAACAAGGCCACCTCTCCATCCACTGCTATGGGACTGCCTGAAATAGCCAAGATGGCGCTATGCTTTTTTGGAACTCCCATAGCCGTGAATGAAGGGTGACTACCCATGCTTGGCTGCTCTCCTTTCCCTGTTCTGGAGATAGGAGAGTGTTCTAGAGTTTGGATCCACACCTATCTGACATTGATGGCATATCCTAGCGATTTACCACCAATGTACCAATTGAGCCAACTCTTTTAAGTCCGTTTAAGTCTGCATTGGCGTAATTTGCTCCATATTTATCAAATGTCGTATGGTGCTTGGTAAGACTGAGTTCACACTTCAGTTATTTGGTCAGTTATTTCCAGTGATGAGCGAAGTTTTCAAAAATTCGATTCATATGCTTCGCCAAAGTTCGACAAGAAATTTCATTTGTTATGAAGTACATCGTCATGAATGTCATTCCATTGTATGTAGCGGGCGCAATGATGGGGAACGGCAATCACACCACCCCCCATCATCAAATCCTTCGGATGCTGCGTTCAACACTGATCGCGGCATCTGAGAGTCACGCCGATGCCTTTCAGGGGTTAATCAGGGGCAAAAAAAGAAAAAAGTACATACTCACCTCATCTGTTTGATCGCGGAGAGGCCGTTGCGGCCATCTTGATTGAGGAAAATGAGCCAAATCTTGCGCGCTGATGTGATGACGTCACCAATCTTCGATCAATATGGCCGCGAAGGCCTTTAAGTGAGAAAATGGATGACATATGTCTTTTTTACTGTCATTTCAGTAAAAAAAAATTGTTACCACAAAGGGCAAGGAAATTCGCCTTAATGAGAAATCAAGATTCGGATGGAAGTCCACTTCGTTAACTTTGATTCGCTCAACACTAGTTCTTTCCGTCAGTTATTGTGAGCCGAAACCAGCAGTGAAGCCTACTTAGAGATCAGGTAGAACGGAAAGATTTGCACCTGGTTTTGGCTCAAATAACTGAAGTGTGAACAAGGCCTTACTTTGACATATCCTTAATTAATGCTTTTGTCTAGATATGTTACTCCAGTACTCCCCTACTGGAGTAAGATTGCTGTGGAAAAGTCTCAACGATAAAACTGGGGTGAAACAATTTAACATTGCAATAATCATGCCCACATTCCCACCCACTTTCCAAAAGTCGCTAAATTATTGCACAAAAATACACCAAGCTTTTGATGCCAGTTTTCTTGTGAAAATAGAAATACATTTTCCGACATTATGTGGACCTGATTAACCCACCACATCAATAGCTATATTTTAACTAAACTCAAAAAAAAAAAAGTAATTCCTCCTTCTCTTTTGCTTTCTTCTTGTATCATATTGCTATAAAAATTGAGACATAATATAACAATGTCTTTTACATGTGTTCCAGAAGATCAACCTTGTCTCCCCTTATGACAAACCTGTCTAGCTGTAAGACAACTGGCTGCAGAAGACCCCCTCCCCCCTCTGTCAGCAATAGGTGAACGTTAAACCCTGCCTCCTTAGCTAAGGCCTCATGCACACAAAGGTATTTTGTTTCCGTGTCCGCTCCATTTTTTATTGCAGCCCGTAGGCGGAACCATTCACTTCAATGGGTCTGCAAAAAACGGAAATGACTCTGTGTGCATTCTGTATGTCCGCATCGCCGTTCCGCAAAAAAGATAGAATATGTCTCATTCTTGTCTGTTTAGTGGACAATGGATCCGCAAAAAAACAAAAACGGATGCAATACGGATGTCACACGGAGATCATCCGTATTTTTTTTGCGGATCTGTGTTTTGCATATCGCAGAATACATACGGTCATGTTCATGAGCGGTAAGCCTCATCTCCTTAGACATCTGCCAGGTGAAAATGCAAGAGATCAGCAGGAAATTAACCCTTTTGCAAAATTTCTAGACATTTTATTTCAGGAGAACACGTAACAGCACGCCCTGCAGACTGTCAAACTCTGTGGGCTGCATTCTTTTATAATTGACCATGGCATCCAGGGACTTAAAGGGGTTGGCCCATATGGGAAAAATGTTAAATACGTGTGGGTCCCATGTCTGAGACCCGCTTCTATCTCCAGACTCCTTAAGTGAAAAGAGCATTTACATTACTGCCAAGGAACACCTCCATCATTATTAAAGTTTACTACTCTACGAGGTGTGTGGATTTTTCTTTTGTGTGTGTTGTGGTGGAGGACGTGATTGCCTGCTAGGGTGTAGGAAGGCGGGATCCAGGGGGCCCAAGTAAATTCTTGCCCAGGGTCCAATCAATATTAAACACGACTCTGAGTACAGCGGCGATTTGTCAGTTTTGCCAAACTGAAAGTACTGCCCATGCTGCCCACCCGCTTCACTACTGGCTCCTCGGCCCACCTCAGCTGCTATTAGCTGGGAGGGAGAGGGCAGCACTGCCATTGTCTGCGTGTGTATTTCAGCCTAGTAGAGCCTGCAGAGGCAGTAAAGAATGCGAGTTGGGGATTTAACATCAGGAAACATTGTTGTTTGCCCCTCCCCCCGCCACCACGCCTAGAGGAAGAAGGCACGAGGACAGAGCACATCAGAACTGTAAGTAACTTTTCTATTTGCGATGCACCCCTGACAAGCCCACCTTGCGTTACAAGCACCCCTGACCATCGCACCCTGAGTTACACGCACCCCTGACCGCCGCACTCTGCGTTACATGCACCCCTGACCGCCGCATTCTGCGTTACAAGTAGAATAAGTAGTATTAGTTGCACACACCAACAACACTCACAGGGTTATTTCACAAAATGGTGAAGAGTTTGGAGAAGTCAAGAGAAGT
The DNA here is from genome assembly GCF_014858855.1 of Bufo gargarizans. Lineage (NCBI taxonomy): Eukaryota > Metazoa > Chordata > Amphibia > Anura > Bufonidae > Bufo > Bufo gargarizans. The sequence goes on along the minus strand of NC_058089.1, from coordinate 92,942,747 downwards.
GAACAATATAGGACAACATAGCTGAAATTCTCCAATTCAGCTCACTTTCCTATTCAGTTATGTTGTCTTAGATTGTTCCCTTCTCCAAACCCTTCACCCTTTTGTGAATAAGCCTGTGAGCGTCTGTTCATTGGTCTTCTTTAGTGACATGTTTAACATATGGGATTATTTACACAGCACCGGTATTTGCTGAAACTGCTTTAAACTATAAAGAAAAGTTTTCGAGAGTGTTTCTCTCTTTCTCAGGTCTGAAGCAATACCAAGGAAGAAAGGAAAACTCTTGAAAGCTTGTCTTTTAATTATTAGTAGGGATGAGCGAACTCGAACTGTATAGTTCGGGTTCGTACCGAATTTTGGGGTGTCCGTGACACGGACCCGAACCCGGACATTTTCGTAAAAGTCCGGGTTCGGGTTCGGTGTTCGTCGCTTTCTTCGCGCTTTTGTGACGCTTTCTTGGCGCTTTTTGAAAGGCTGCAAAGCAGCCAATCAACAAGCGTCATACTACTTGCCCCAAGAGGCCATCACAGCCATGCCTACTATTGGCATGGCTGTGATTGGCCAGAGCACCATGTGACCCAGCCTCTATTTAAGCTGGAGTCACATAGCGCCGCCCGTCACTCTGCTCTGATTAGCGTAGGGAGAGGTTGCGGCTGCGACAGTAGGGCGAGATTAGGCAGATTAACTCCTCCAAAGGACTTGATTAACTGATCGATCTGCAGCTGTGGATCATTGAGCTGCTGATCCTCAATTGCTCACTGTTTTTAGGCTGCACAGACCGTTTGTCAGTCTCATTTTTCTGGGGTGATCGGCGGCCATTTTGTGTCTTGTGGTGCGCCAGCACAAGCTGCGACCAAGTGCATTTAACCCTCAATGGTGTGGTTGTTTTTTGGCTAAAGCCTACATCAGGGTGAAGCTGTCACACCAAGTGCATTTAACCAGCAATAGTCTGTTCATTTTTTGGCCATATACAAAATCAGGGGCAAGCTGCGCCTGTCACCAAGTGCATTTAACCCTCAATGGTGTGGTTGTTTTTTGGCTAAAGCCTACATCAGGGTGAAGCTGTCACACCAAGTGCATTTAACCAGCAATAGTCTGTTCATTTTTTGGCCATATACAAAATCAGGGGCAAGCTGCGCCTGTCACCAAGTGCATTTAACCCTCAATGGTGTGGTTGTTTTTTGGCTAAAGCCTACATCAGGGTGAAGCTGTCACACCAAGTGCATTTAACCAGCAATAGTCTGTTCATTTTTTGGCCATATACAAAATCAGGGGCAAGCTGCGCCTGTCACCAAGTGCATTTAACCCTCAATGGTGTGGTTGTTTTTTGGCTAAAGCCTACATCAGGGTGAAGCTGTCACACCAAGTGCATTTAACCAGCAATAGTCTGTTCATTTTTTGGCCATATCCCAGTCTAATTCTGTCACTAAATCCATACCGGTCACCCAGCGCCTAAATACTAGGCCTCAAATTTATATCCAGCTAAATCTGTCCCTAGTGCTGTAGCTGGGCGAGTTATTTAGTGTCCGTTCAAGCACATTTCTTGTTCTGGGTTGAAATACAATTCCCAATTTAGCAATTTCATAATTTAGTGGTTCCTGCTATATCAGAGCTCTTTGAAATCTATCCCAAAAAGGGTATATAATATTGAAGGTGCACATAGGGTCATTCAGAGTAACTTCACACACACCCGCTACTGTGTATTTCCAAGTCTAATTCTGTCACTAAATCCATACCGGTGACCCAGCGCCTAAATACTAGGCCTCAAATTTAATTCCCTCTAAATCTCTCGTTACCCACCGCTGTACTGTTGTTGCTGGGCAAGATATTTAGTGTCCGTCAAAGCACATTTTTTGTTCTGGGTTGAAGTACAATTCCCAATTTAGCAATTTCATAATTTAGTGGTTTCTGCTATATCAGAGCTATTTGAAATCTATCCCAAAAAGGGTATATAATATTGAAGGTGCACATAGGGTCATTCAGAATAACTTCACACACACCCGCTACTGTGTATTTCCAAGTCTAATTCTGTCACTAAACCCATACCTGTCACCCAGCGCCTAAATACTAGGCCTCAAATTTAAATCCCTCTAAATCTCTCGTTACCGTTGTCCTGTTGTAGCTGGGAAAGTTATTTAGTGCCCGTCAAAGCACATTTTTTGTTCTGGGTTGAAGTACAATTCCCAATTTAGCAATTTCATAATTTAGTGGTTCCTGCTATATCAGAGCTATTTGAAATCTATCCCAAAAAGGGTATATAATATTGAAGGTGCACATAGGGTCATTCAGAATAACTTCACACACACCCGCTACTGTGTATTTCCAAGTCTAATTCTGTCACTAAATCCATACCGGTGACCCAGCGCCTAAATACTAGGCCTCAAATTTAATTCCCTCTAAATCTCTCGTTACCCACCGCTGTACTGTTGTTGCTGGGCAAGATATTTAGTGTCCGTCAAAGCACATTTTTTGTTCTGGGTTGAAGTACAATTCCCAATTTAGCAATTTCATAATTTAGTGGTTTCTGCTATATCAGAGCTATTTGAAATCTATCCCTAAAAGGGTATATAATATTGAAGGTGCACATAGGGTCATTCAGAATAACTTCACACACACCCGCTACTGTGTATTTCCAAGTCTAATTCTGTCACTAAACCCATACCTGTCACCCAGCGCCTAAATACTAGGCCTCAAATTTAAATCCCTCTAAATCTCTCGTTACCGTTGTCCTGTTGTAGCTGGGAAAGTTATTTAGTGCCCGTCAAAGCACATTTTTTGTTCTGGGTTGAAGTACAATTCCCAATTTAGCAATTTCATAATTTAGTGGTTCCTGCTATATCAGAGCTATTTGAAATCTATCCCAAAAAGGGTATATAATATTGAAGGTGCACATAGGGTCATTCAGAATAACTTCACACACACCCGCTACTGTGTATTTCCAAGTCTAATTCTGTCACTAAACCCATACCTGTCACCCAGCGCCTAAATACTAGGCCTCAAATTTATATCCAGCTAAATCTGTCCCTAGTGCTGTAGCTGGGCGAGTTATTTAGTGTCCGTTCAAGCACATTTCTTGTTCTGGGTTGAAATACAATTCCCAATTTAGCAATTTCATAATTTAGTGGTTCCTGCTATATCAGAGCTCTTTGAAATCTATCCCAAAAAGGGTATATAATATTGAAGGTGCACATAGGGTCATTCAGAGTAACTTCACACACACCCGCTACTGTGTATTTCCAAGTCTAATTCTGTCACTAAATCCATACCGGTGACCCAGCGCCTAAATACTAGGCCTCAAATTTAATTCCCTCTAAATCTCTCGTTACCCACCGCTGTACTGTTGTTGCTGGGCAAGATATTTAGTGTCCGTCAAAGCACATTTTTTGTTCTGGGTTGAAGTACAATTCCCAATTTAGCAATTTCATAATTTAGTGGTTTCTGCTATATCAGAGCTATTTGAAATCTATCCCAAAAAGGGTATATAATATTGAAGGTGCACATAGGGTCATTCAGAATAACTTCACACACACCCGCTACTGTGTATTTCCAAGTCTAATTCTGTCACTAAACCCATACCTGTCACCCAGCGCCTAAATACTAGGCCTCAAATTTAAATCCCTCTAAATCTCTCGTTACCGTTGTCCTGTTGTAGCTGGGAAAGTTATTTAGTGCCCGTCAAAGCACATTTTTTGTTCTGGGTTGAAGTACAATTCCCAATTTAGCAATTTCATAATTTAGTGGTTCCTGCTATATCAGAGCTATTTGAAATCTATCCCAAAAAGGGTATATAATATTGAAGGTGCACATAGGGTCATTCAGAATAACTTCACACACACCCGCTACTGTGTATTTCCAAGTCTAATTCTGTCACTAAATCCATACCGGTGACCCAGCGCCTAAATACTAGGCCTCAAATTTAATTCCCTCTAAATCTCTCGTTACCCACCGCTGTACTGTTGTTGCTGGGCAAGATATTTAGTGTCCGTCAAAGCACATTTTTTGTTCTGGGTTGAAGTACAATTCCCAATTTAGCAATTTCATAATTTAGTGGTTTCTGCTATATCAGAGCTATTTGAAATCTATCCCTAAAAGGGTATATAATATTCAAGGTGCACATTGGGTCATTCAGAATAACTTCACACACACACGCTTCTGTGCATTTCCAAGTCTAATTCTGTCACTAAATCCATACCGGTCACCCAGCGCCTAAATACTAGGCCTCAAATTTATATCCCGCTGAATTTGAATACAATACATTGGGCCAAATAATATATTTGTTGTTGTGGTGAACCATAACAATGAGAAAAACATCTAGTAAGGGACGCGGACGTGGACATGGTCGTGGTGGTGTTAGTGGACCCTCTGGTGCTGGGAGAGGACGTGGCCGTTCTGCCACATCCACACGTCCTAGTGTACCAACTACCTCAGGTCCCAGTAGCCGCCAGAATTTACAGCGATATATGGTGGGGCCCAATGCCGTTCTAAGGATGGTAAGGCCTGAGCAGGTACAGGCATTAGTCAATTGGGTGGCCGACAGTGGATCCAGCACGTTCACATTATCTCCCACCCAGTCTTCTGCAGAAAGCGCACAGATGGCGCCTGAAAACCAACCCCATCAGTCTGTCACATCACCCCCATGCATACCAGGGAAACTGTCTCAGCCTCAAGTTATGCAGCAGTCTCTTATGCTGTTTGAAGACTCCGCTGGCAGGGTTTCCCAAGGGCATCCACCTAGCCCTTCCCCAGCGGTGAAAGACATAGAATGCACTGACGCACAACCACTTATGTTTCCTGATGATGAGGACATGGGAATACCACCTCAGCATGTCTCTGATGATGACGAAACACAGGTGCCAACTGCTGCGTCTTTCTGCAGTGTGCAGACTGAACAGGAGGTCAGGGATCAAGACTGGGTGGAAGACGATGCAGGGGACGATGAGGTCCTAGACCCCACATGGAATGAAGGTCGTGCCACTGACTTTCACAGTTCGGAGGAAGAGGCAGTGGTGAGACCGAGCCAACAGCGTAGCAAAAGAGGGAGCAGTGGGCAAAAGCAGAACACCCGCCGCCAAGAGACTCCGCCTGCTACTGACCGCCGCCATCTGGGACCGAGCACCCCAAAGGCAGCTTCAAGGAGTTCCCTGGCATGGCACTTCTTCAAACAATGTGCTGACGACAAGACCCGAGTGGTTTGCACGCTGTGCCATCAGAGCCTGAAGCGAGGCATTAACGTTCTGAACCTGAGCACAACCTGCATGACCAGGCACCTGCATGCAAAGCATGAACTGCAGTGGAGTAAACACCTTAAAACCAAGGAAGTCACTCAGGCTCCCCCTGCTACCTCTTCTGCTGCTGCCGCCTCGGCCTATTCTGCTGCTGCCGCCTCGGCCTCTTCCTCCGCCTCTGGAGGAACGTTGGCACCTGCCGCCCAGCAAACAGGGGATGTACCACCAACACCACCACCACCACCACCTCCGTCACCAAGCGTCTCAACCATGTCACACGCCAGCGTTCAGCTCTCCATCTCACAAACATTTGATAGAAAGCGTAAATTCCCACCTAGCCACCCTCGATCCCTGGCCCTGAATGCCAGCATTTCTAAACTACTGGCCTATGAAATGCTGTCATTTAGGCTGGTGGACACAGACAGCTTCAAACAGCTCATGTCGCTTGCTGTCCCACAGTATGTTGTTCCCAGCCGGCACTACTTCTCCAAGAGAGCCGTGCCTTCCCTGCACAACCAAGTATCCCATAAAATCAAGTGTGCACTGCGCAACGCCATCTGTAGCAAGGTCCACCTAACCACAGATACGTGGACCAGTAAGCACGGCCAGGGACGCTATATCTCCCTAACTGCACACTGGGTAAATGTAGTGGCAGCTGGGCCCCAGGCGGAGAGCTGTTTGGCGCACGTCCTTCCGCCGCCAAGGATCGCAGGGCAACATTCTTTGCCTCCTGTTGCCACCTCCTCCTTCTCGGCTTCCTCCTCCTCTTCTTCCACCTGCTCATCCAGTCAGCCACACACCTTCACCACCAACTTCAGCACAGCCCGGGGTAAACGTCAGCAGGCCATTCTGAAACTCATATGTTTGGGGGACAGGCCCCACACCGCACAGGAGTTGTGGCGGGGTATAGAACAACAGACCGACGAGTGGTTGCTGCCGGTGAGCCTCAAGCCCGGCCTGGTGGTGTGTGATAATGGGCGAAATCTCGTTGCAGCTCTGGGACTAGCCAATTTGACGCACATCCCTTGCTTGGCGCATGTGCTGAATTTGGTGGTGCAGAAGTTCATTCACAACTACCCCGACATGTCAGAGCTGCTGCATAAAGTGCGGGCCGTCTGTTCGCGCTTCCGGCGTTCACATCCTGCTGCTGCTCGCCTGTCTGCGCTACAGCGTAACTTCGGCCTTCCCGCTCACCGCCTCATATGCGACGTGCCCACCAGGTGGAACTCCACCTTGCACATGCTGGACAGACTGTGCGAGCAGCAGCAGGCCATAGTGGAGTTTCAGCTGCAGCACGCACGGGTCAGTCGCACTACAGAACAGCACCACTTCACCACCAATGACTGGGCCTCCATGCGAGACCTGTGTGCCCTGTTGCGCTGTTTCGAGTACTCCACCAACATGGCCAGTGGCGATGACACCGTTATCAGCGTTACAATACCACTTCTATGTCTCCTTGAGAAAACACTTAGGGCGATGATGGAAGAGGAGGTGGCCCAGGAGGAGGAGGAGGAGGAGGAGGAAGAGGGGTCATTTTTAGCACTTTCAGGCCAGTCTCTTCGAAGTGACTCAGAGGGAGGTTTTTGGCAACAGCAGAGGCCAGGTACAAATGTGGCCAGCCAGGGCCCACTACTGGAGGACGAGGAGGACGAGGATGAGGAGGAGGTGGAGGAGGATGAGGATGAAGCATGGTCACAGCGGGGTGGCACCCAACGCAGCTCGGGTCCATCACTGGTGCGTGGCTGGGGGGAAAGGCAGGACGATGACGATACGCCTCCCACAGAGGACAGCTTGTCCTTATCCCTGGGCAGCCTGGCACACATGAGCGACTACATGCTGCAGTGCCTGCGCAACGACAGCAGAGTTGCCCACATTTTAACCTGTGCGGACTACTGGGTTGCCACCCTGCTGGATCCACGCTACAAAGACAATGTGCCCACCTTACTTCCTGCACTGGAGCGTGATAGGAAGATGCGCGAGTACAAGCGCACGTTGGTAGACACGCTACTGAGAGCATTCCCAAATGTCACAGGGGAACAAGTGGAAGCCCAAGGCCAAGGCAGAGGAGGAGCAAGAGGTCGCCAAGGCAGCTGTGTCACGGCCAGCTCCTCTGAGGGCAGGGTTAGCATGGCAGAGATGTGGAAAACTTTTGTCAACACGCCACAGCTAACTGCACCACCACCTGATACGCAACGTGTTAGCAGGAGGCAACATTTCACTAACATGGTGGAACAGTACGTGTGCACACCCCTCCACGTACTGACTGATGGTTCGGCCCCATTCAACTTCTGGGTCTCTAAATTGTCCACGTGGCCAGAGCTAGCCTTTTATGCCTTGGAGGTGCTGGCCTGCCCGGCGGCCAGCGTTTTGTCTGAACGTGTATTCAGCACGGCAGGGGGCGTCATTACAGACAAACGCAGCCGCCTGTCTACAGCCAATGTGGACAAGCTGACGTTCATAAAAATGAACCAGGCATGGATCCCACAGGACCTGTCCGTCCCTTGTCCAGATTAGACATTAACTACCTCCCCATAACCATATATTATTGGACTCCAGGGCACTTCCTCATTCAATCCTATTTTTATTTTCATTTTACCATTATATTGCGAGGCTACCCAAAGTTGAATGAACCTCTCCTCTGCCTGTGTGCTAGGCCTAAATATATGCCAATGGACTGTTGCAGTGGTGGGTGACGTGAAGCCTCATTCTCTGCTATGACATGCAGACTGATTCTCTGCTGACATGAAGCCAGATCCTCTGTTACGGGAGCTCTCTCCTCTGCCTGGGTGCTGGGCCTAAATTTATGACAATTGACTGTTGCAGTGGTGGGTGACGTGAAGCCTGATTCTCTGCTATGATATGAAGACTGATTCTCTGCTGACATGAAGCCAGATTGTCTGTTACGGGACCTTTCTCCTCTGCCTGGGTTCTGGGCCTAAATTTATGAAAATTGACTGTTGCAGTGGTGGGTGACGTGAAGCCTGATTCTCTGCTATGATATGAAGACTGATTCTCTGCTGACATGAAGCCAGATTGTCTGTTACGGGACCTTTCTCCTCTGCCTGGGTTCTGGGCCTAAATTTATGAAAATTGACTCTTACAGTGGTGGGTGACGTGAAGCCTGATTCTCTGCTATGATATGAAGACTGATTCTCTGCTGACATGAAGCCAGATTGTCTGTTACGGGACCTCTCTCCTCTGCCTGGGTGCTGGGCCTAAATTTATGACAATGGACTGTTGCAGTGGTGGCTGACGTGAAGCCTGATTCTCTGCTATGACATGCAGACTGATTCTCTGCTGTCATGAAGCCAGATTGTCTGTTACGGGACCTCTCTGCTCTGCCTGTGTGCTAGGCCTAAATATATGCCAATGGACTGTTGCAGTGGTGGCTGACGTGAAGCCTCATTCTCTGCTATGACATGCAGACTAATTCTCTGCTGACATGAAGCCAGATTGTCTGTTACGGGACCTCTCTCCTCTGCCTGGGTGCTGGGCCTAAATTTATGACAATGGACTGTTGCAGTGGTGGCTGACGTGAAGCCTGATTCTCTGCTATGACATGCAGACTAATTCTCTGCTGACATGAAGACAGATTCTCTGTTACGGGACCTCTCTCCTCTGCCTGGGTGCTGGGCCTAAATATATGCCAATGGACTGTTGCAGTGGTGGCTGACGTGAAGCCTCATTCTCTGCTATGACATGCAGACTAATTCTCTGCTGTCATGAAGCCAGATTGTCTGTTACGGGACCTCTCTGCTCTGCCTGTGTGCTAGGCCTAAATATATGCCAATGGACTGTTGCAGTGGTGGGTGACGTGAAGCCTCATTCTCTGCTATGACATGCAGACTGATTCTCTGCTGACATGAAGCCAGATCCTCTGTTACGGGAGCTCTCTCCTCTGCCTGGGTGCTGGGCCTAAATTTATGACAATTGACTGTTGCAGTGGTGGGTGACGTGAAGCCTGATTCTCTGCTATGATATGAAGACTGATTCTCTGCTGACATGAAGCCAGATTGTCTGTTACGGGACCTTTCTCCTCTGCCTGGGTTCTGGGCCTAAATTTATGAAAATTGACTCTTACAGTGGTGGGTGACGTGAAGCCTGATTCTCTGCTATGATATGAAGACTGATTCTCTGCTGACATGAAGCCAGATTCTCTGTTACGGGACCTCTCTCCTCTGCCTGGGTGCTGGGTAGTGTTGAGCGCGAATATTCGAAAAGCAAATTTTTTTCGCGAATATCGCAACTTCGCGATTTCGCGAATATTTCGAATATAGTGCTATATATTCGTAAAAACGAATATTCGTTTTTTGTTTCCCCCCCCCCCCCCACAAAATTACAGTACACATATAATTGATTGTTTCCCAAAGGTCCAACAGCTCAGATCTTACTCACATTGCCTAGAAAGTGATTGAGGCGCGAATCTTCGTAAGGCGATTTTATTAGCGCACATGCGAATATCGGCACGTCCCAGAACAGAGGCAAAGGGCTTTGCATTCATACATTAGTGAATTGAGTTGCGAATCTTCGTAAGGCGATTTTATTAGCGCACATGCGAATATCTACACTTGTCCCAGAACAGAGGCAAAGGGCTTTGCATTCATACATTAGTGATTGAATTGAGCTGCGAATCTTCGTAAGGCGATTTTATTAACGCAAATGCAAATATCTACACTTGTCCCCAGAACAGAGAGGCAAAGGCCTGTGCATTCATATAGTATAGCACCATATTCGCGAATACGTAGAACTTCGTAAAATTCGATTTACGAATATTCGTATTTTTTATTTTACTTTCCACCTTACAGATTACATTGATCTGTACTCTGTCAACTACTGTCATCACCCCCCACTGTATCTCGATTGATTCCCAAAAGTCTCACATTCCCTAGAAAGTGATTGAGGTGCGAATCTTCGTAAGGCGATTTTATTAGCGCACATGCGAATATCTACACTTGTCCCAGAACAGAGGCAAAGGGCATTGCATTCATACATTAGTGATTGAATTGAGTTGCGAATCTTCGTAAGGCGATTTCATTAGCGCACATGTGAATTTTGCATAGCATATGTATTATGCGATAATTCGAATTATCGCATATGCGAAATAATAACGAATTTGAATAATCGCGAATATTTTACGAATATTCTTTCGAATATTCACAAAATTTCGCGAATTCGAATATGGGACATGCCGCTCAACACTAGTGCTGGGCCTAAATTTATGACAATGGACTGTTGCAGTGGTGGGTGACGTGAAGCCTGATTCTCTGCTATGACATGCAGACTGATTCTCTGCTGACATGAAGCCAGATTGTCTGTTACGGGACCTCTCTCCTCTGCCTGGGTGCTGGGCCTAAATATATGCCAATGGACTGTTGCAGTGGTGGCTGACGTGAAGCCTCATTCTCTGCTATGACATGCAGACTAATTCTCTGCTGACATGAAGACAGATTCTCTGTTACGGGACCTCTCTCCTCTGCCTGGGTGCCGGGGCCTAAATATCTGAGAATGGACTGTTCCAGTGGTGGCTGACGTGAAGCCTCATTCTCTGCTATGACATGCAGACTAATTCTCTGCTGACATGAAGACAGATTCTCTGTTACGGGACCTCCCTCCTCTGCCTGGGTGCTGGGCCTAAATATATGCCAATGGACTGTTGCAGTGGTGGCTGACGTGAAGCCTCATTCTCTGCTATGACATGCAGACTAATTCTCTGCTGACATGAAGACAGATTCTCTGTTACGGGACCTCCCTCCTCTGCCTGGGTGCTGGGCCTAAATATATGCCAATGGACTGTTGCAGTGGTGGCTGACGTGAAGCCTCATTCTCTGCTATGACATGCAGACTGATTCTCTGCTGACATGAAGCCAGATTCTCTGTTACGGGACCTCTCTCCTCTGCCTGTGTGTGTGCTGGGCCTAAATATATGCCAATGGACTGTTGCAGTGGTGGCTGACGTGAAGCCTCATTCTCTGCTATGACATGCAGACTGATTCTCTGCTGACATGAAGCCAGATTCTCTGTTACGGGACCTCTCTCCTCTGCCTGTGTGTGTGCTGGGCCTAAATATATGCCAATGGACTGTTGCAGTGGTGGCTGACGTGAAGCCTCATTCTCTGCTATGACATGCAGACTAATTCTCTGCTGACATGAAGACAGATTCTCTGTTACGGGACCTCCCTCCTCTGCCTGGGTGCTGGGCCTAAATATATGCCAATGGACTGTTGCAGTGGTGGCTGACGTGAAGCCTCATTCTCTGCTATGACATGCAGACTGATTCTCTGCTGACATGAAGCCAGATTCTCTGTTACGGGACCTCTCTCCTCTGCCTGTGTGTGTGCTGGGCCTAAATATATGCCAATGGACTGTTGCAGTGGTGGCTGACGTGAAGCCTCATTCTCTGCTATGACATGCAGACTGATTCTCTGCTGACATGAAGCCAGATTCTCTGTTACGGGACCTCTCTCCTCTGCCTGTGTGTGTGCTGGGCCTAAATATATGCCAATGGACTGTTGCAGTGGTGGCTGACGTGAAGCCTGATTCTCTGCTATGACATGCAGACTAATTCTCTGCTGACATGAAGACAGATTCTCTGTTACGGGACCTCCCTCCTCTGCCTGGGTGCTGGGCCTAAATATATGCCAATGGACTGTTGCAGTGGTGGCTGACGTGAAGCCTCATTCTCTGCTATGACATGCAGACTAATTCTCTGCTGACATGAAGACAGATTCTCTGTTACGGGACCTCTCTCCTCTGCCTGGGTGCCGGGGCCTAAATATCTGAGAATGGACTGTTCCAGTGGTGGGTGACGGGAAGCCAGATTCTCTGCTATGGAACCTCTCTCCAATTGATTTTGGTTAATTTTTATTTATTTAATTTTTATTTTAATTCATTTCCCTATCCACATTTGTTTGCAGGGGATTTACCTACATGTTGCTGCCTTTTGCAGCCCTCTAGCTCTTTCCTGGGCTGTTTTACAGCCTTTTTAGTGCCGAAAAGTTCGGGTCCCCATTGACTTCAATGGGGTTCGGGTTCGGGACGAAGTTCGGATCGGGTTCGGATCCCGAACCCGAACATTTCCGGGATGTTCGGCCGAACTTCTCGAACCCGAACATCCAGGTGTTCGCTCAACTCTAATTATTAGGTTAGTACAGTAAAAGGTATCACTGCATACCTCAATACTCTTGTATTTTGTAATCTTATTTATATATACTGTTTTTGCTTTTTTTCATTAGTATGATTAAGTGGTGAAAATTATTAGTGCCCCCCCATTTTTGACTATGGTATCTTATGTGCATGTCAGGAAGTCCTGAGTATAGGTCATCAGTATTAAAATCTTGGAAAACCCTTTTAAAGGGTTCTCTGGGACTGTTGTATTGATAGGCCATCAATATCAGTCATTCCGCAGTATCCCACAGCTGTCGACTTGTGGCACCTATTTTATAGGATGAGAATCCATTTTGTATGAGTATTTCTTCCATCTTGTGCATATGTGGAAAATTAATGAGCCAGGTGGCAGGATGTAGGGAGTCTCTGTGTATATAGATCAAATATTCCTAGCTGCAAGGCCAAGGTAGCGGCCCCTCACTCCCTTATCAGAGTTTGACATACAAGAGAGAGATATGTTCTTTCTGAGTTTTGGGATGTATTGCTGGAGAATGTTAACTTTGAGATAAGATGCTGCAGAAACGTTTTAATTATTAGAATTCTGTTAGTATAGTGTGGAAGTATTGCCTTTTATGAATAACGAATCAAATCACTAGTTTTGATTCCCACCCCCTTGGGGGTGTGCCAGATTTGTCTATGATGACCTGTAGTGTTATTAATATATATTTTCCTGTGTGGAATAAAGGAGAAAGAACCTGATTCAGCTGTGTGTCTGTGTCAGCTCTCTGAGTGCTCATAAGTACGCTTTAATTGGGACCCCGACAATCATAGAAGAAGGGGGTTTTGCCCCAACTAAATTTGGCACCCAAATTTTGGCTCAACTAAAAGGGTTTCTGTCACCCCAATTTTCGCTATTAAACAGGCTGACATTATAGATGTGAAAATGTCACCTGAATTTAACTCTACATTTCTTTTATTTAAGTATGCCCCCATTTTCATGTAATTTTCACTTTTATTATATGCAAATGAGCCTCTAGGAGCAGGGGAGCATTGCACCTGCTCCTAGAGGCTTAGCTCGCCTACCTCATTTCCACGCCCTTCTGTCTTGATTGACAGGGCCAGGCCAGCGTTGGTTCTCCTGCTGGCCCCGTCTGCTGTGTAAATCTCGCATCTGCACCGTCCCATTCAGTAATTGGCGCAGGTGCAGTGAGAATGCCGACTGCCTGCTTTCTCACTGCGCCTGTGCCGAATACTGAACGGGACAGCGCAGGCGTGAGATTTACATGGCAGACAGGGCCAGCAGGAGAACCAACGCTGGCCTGGCCCTGTCAATCAAGACAGAAGGGCGTGGAAATGAGGTAGGCGAGCTAAGCCTCTAGGAGCAGGTGCAATGCTCCCCTGCTCCTAGAGGCTCATTTGCATATAATAAAAGTGAAAATTACATGAAAATGGGGGCATACTTAAATAAAAGAAATGCAGAGTTAAATTCAGGTGTCATTTTCACATCTATAATGTCATCTGTTTAATAGTGAAAATTGGGGTGACAGAAACCTTTAAAGGACACTTCATTGATCTCCTGACAACTTGTATAATCCGGACCGAGACGGACAGATATAAAAGACAGCGCTGCAAGGTAAGAGACTTTATCTTACATTATATCTGTGCCTCCCTGATTAGTTGTTTGGTTCAAGCTATTGTTGAAGGAACGTACGTAAAACGTCCTTTTACATTCGAGTCCATATTAATAAAGAACCTTGAAAGTTGAAAATACCTATGATTGTTGGGTTTAGTTTCTGATCATAAGTAACTTTGGTTGATGATGTTTATGGTCTGGCTTTAGGAGTCACGGTATACGTCTTGTTTGTTCTTTACTGTGTTTGGAAAATTGCAGAACATTATAGAAAGGGAAATCTCAGAAGCAGAGTACATTAGGTAAATAGGGAGGAAACTGAGATTAATACATCTCAGAAACTAGGTGAATAGTGAGGAAGCTCTGAGGAAACTGAGGGAAATAGACATCTTTTTTCTGGTACAGTTGAAGAAGAGCAATGGGGAATAATTTCAGTATACCAAAGGTTATAAGACAGTCAAACCATTGGTGAAGGAAAAAAGGTAAAGAGGGTCTGAAGAATGTGGACAGAGTGTTGGAGAAGGCAGGGATGAAGTATGGGAATCTTAACCTAGAAGTCTAGGAAAGATTCAGAAGAACACATTGTGGTTGGATAAAGGATCATGGATGCGAAGAATAGAGACGGTTCACGAACGCGATCAAATGTTCGCGAACCGCAAGTTCACGGCGGGCCAATTCACTTTAAAGGCAGGCGAACCTGGTGTGGCTCTTGGCTTCCAGGCACAACAGGCGCAGCACAGCATGGCAACGTCTCACCTGGCATGTCGAATAGGTTCTGGGGATCTTGGGGGGCGCAGTGGAAGACACGGTAGCAGCGGAAAAGGAGGAGTCAGTCGAGAAGGAGAGAGATGATGGAGTAAGAGGAGGAGAAGAGAAAGGCCTGCAAGCAATCCGTGGCGCTAAAACCAAATCTACACGGGTGCCACGAGTTGCATGCTTGACGGCCATCAGAAGGTTCACCTAGTGGGCAGTAAAAGTTATGCACCTTCCCTGCCCGTGTTTGCTAGACCACGTGTCTGTGGTCAGATGTATCTTGACACCAACACTGTGTGCCAGAGATACATTCACTTGCTGCTGAACGTGGCCATATAGCTCTGAGATGCTCTTCTGGTAAAAATATTTCCTACCGGGGACCTTCCATTGCGAGATTCCAATGGCCACAAATTTTCTAAAGTCCACCAGTTTATATGGCAGTAGTTGGCGGGCTAGCAGTTCCGACAAGCCAGCGGTCAGCCGTTGGGCAAGAGGGTTATCCAGCGTCATCATCTTTTTACGCTCTAAAATTTGGGCCACGGAAGCCTGCCTTTTGCCAGATAAACGCGAGGACGGCACGGTGGAAGATGGAGTGGAGGACAATTGGGAGGTGAGAGGAGAAGGAGAAGAGGCAGGAAGTGTGGCCTTGTGGGTTCTGATGGCGTTGCTCCCACTGGTCTCGGTGATGAGAGGCCAGGTGCCTTCTTAAGGTGGTCGTCCCAAGGTGAGTGTTTGGCTTACCGCGACTTATGCGTTGACAGCAAAGGCTGCAGATGGCAGGACTATTGTCAGCAGCGGACACGTTAAGAAAAGCCCACACTTCGGAGGCATGTGCCGGCTCCTGATACATTTGCAGTCTGCTTTTTGCCTCCTGTGCAATGTAAGTTCTGCCTGTTTCTCCTCCCTATCTGCTACTCCGTCTCTCCCTCTGAACTCCCCTCATCTTCCTCTCTTGTGGGCACCCACGTGACATCCATCGACACGTCATCATCGTCACTTTCCCCACCACTAACATTAGAGGATCTCGGCGTAGGCAGCAACAGCAGGGACCAACCTCCTTGGGCTGATCTGGGTACTGTCGTCAGACTGCTGGGTGGCGGCCGTTGCTACCTTCTCCTACTGATCCGATGCCAAGAATGGCTGTGCATTGGAAATGTCTTGGAATGGATCGGAAAATAATTCCTCTGACTCGAGCGGAGGGGATATGGTGGTGGTGGTGTTGGTGGTGGTGTCTTTGGGGGTGCACACAGCAGAGAGTGAAGAGGGTGCAGATAGAGAGGATGAGGAGGGTGCATAAGTGGAAGGCTGAGTGAGCCACTCAACCAAGTTTGGTGCGTCCTTTGACGTAATCGCACGCACCTTCTGCAACTTCCAACTTAGGCTCTGGTCTGGTGCTCCTGCCGACCCCTACCACCCCTGCGGAAGGGCCTGACTCTTCCTCTGCCTGTCATTTTTTAGATTACCCTGTGACAAAAGTCTCTATAGAAGAGCAGTATTTGTGGAAGAAGGTATTTAACACCCGCTTCAATCAGCTGTTTTGGGGGGCAACTGGTATATCACACCAGTTATAATTATTTTTTGCAATACCGTTTGTCACTGTGTGTAGCAGAGGGAATGCAGCAAAACAGCAAAGCAAAAAATCCCGCCTACCCTGCGACATAGTGACGTCACGTCCCCGCGCCTCCCGAGAGCAGTCTGACGCTCGCCGCCGGAGAGAAGAGACTCCTGCAAGCCCTGGACTTCCTCAGACTGCGCTGCTGGAGCCTGCTTCAGCCACACACACGGAGGTAATAATTAAAGCCTGGAGCGGGAGCACTTAACACTGGAGGAGTGTGACCCGAAGTCCGCCTGCAGGTTCATCGTCTTCACCGGCAAGGAATTTCACATGGGGGCACTGTATGGCACATTGGGACACTGTACGGCACATGGGGGCACTGTATGGCACATGGGGGCGCTGTATGGCACATGAGGGCACTGTATGGCACATGGGGCACTGTATGGCACATGGGGTCATTGTATGGCACATGGGGGCACTGTATGACACATGGAGGCACTGTATGACACATGGGGGCACTGTATGACACATGGGGGCACTGTATGACACATGGGGGCAAGGAATGTCACATGGGGGCACTGTATGGCATATGGGGGAAAGGAATGGCACATAGGGGCACTGTATGGAACATGGGGGCACTGTATGGCACATGGAGGCACTGTATTGCACATGGGGGCACTGTATGGCACATGAGTGCACTATATGTCACATGACGGCACTGTATCGCACATGGGGGCACTGTATGGAACATGGGGGCAAGGAATGGCACATGGGGGCACTGTATGGCACATGGAAGCAGGCGTAAATACAGGGGTCGCAGTTGCAGTGTGGGTGGGGGTGGCGGTAACAGGGAAGGGGCCCCATGGATCAGTTTCACACTGGGGCCCCATGGAATGTGTGTATGCCACTGACCTGGGCTAACCTATACTGGGGCACTATACCTGGCTAACCTATACTGGGGCACTAGACATAGCTAACCTATACTGGGGTACTATACCTGTCTAACCTATACTGGGGTACTATACCTGTCTAACCTATACTGGGGTACTATACCTGGCTAACCTATACTGGGGCACTATACCTGGCTAACCTATACTAAGGCACTATAGCTGGCTATTGGCTAACCTATACTGGCCTGGGCTAACCTATACTGGGGCACTATGCCTGGCTAACCTATACTGGGGCACTATACATAGCTAACCTATACTTGGGTACTATACCTGTCTAACCTATACTGGGGTACTATACCTGGCTACCTAATACTGTGGGAAACTATACCTAGCTACTTATCCTGGGGGCAACTATACCTGGCTACCTACAAATGGGGGCATCTATATCAGGCTACATATACTGGGGGCTACTATACCAGGCTACCTAGACCAAAATTCAAGGGATATAGCCAAGCTTGCTGTTGCTAACTGCACTATTCTCAATTGCATATTGAAATCTTCTGTCCAGGTCCCGCTCAAGTACCGCTGTTGCCTGTAGTGGAGACCCGACCCGACCTTGTTTGGCGCCGCCCAGCAGGACATCAACCTTGCCTGAAGCAACACAGCTGGTCCTTCTTGTTTGTTGTGCAGGTAGGTACTTTAAACAACGCCAATACCTGGCTATCTAATACTGTGGGCAACTATACATGGCTACCTAATAGTGTGGGCTATTATACCTGGCTACTTATCCTGGGGGCAACTATACCTGGAAACTTACAAATGGGGTCATCTATACCTGGAATGCAATAAGAGAAAAGAAAAAAAGAGGTTGAGTGGTATCACAAGGACTAAAAGTCCTGGGGAAAAGGCGCCAGAGGGATGGAGAAGATGTAAGTGTAGATAGAAGGAGAAGTATAAAATATACTATATAAAATAGCACCACAAACTAAGTGCCGTTCAATGACTATTTGGGGAAGGCTGCACAAGTGTTATAGGGAGGTGAAAAATATTTTCATTCCAAATAGACACTGGTAGTAGTCATCTATACCTACCAGTCTACCTATACTGGGGGCAACTATACTAGGCTACCAATAACAAAATAAAATTCAAGTGATATAGCTTACTACTACACTTTAATTGCAAATGCACCTCTTCTGTGCAGGTCCTGTTCAACTACCAGGGTATATCTTATGTGTTTTGACTGGGAGGTTTATATCGCTGTGTTACTTACTAGAGGGGGTTCTATACTGAGGGGCAGTATCTAGTCTACTAAGGGGGCATTATATTCAGGTGGCAGGCATGAGAAGAAGGGAGCAGTGACAGGGAGCAATACAAAATGTAGGGTTAAAGACTTATTTTTTATTTATTTTTTTCATGTTACTTTCAGGCAAAGTGTGCCAATAGCACCCCATATGATGGCATCATCTCAACCAGCATAAAACATCTGGAACTATTTCAAAATATCACTGAATGAAAATTTTGCCAATTGCAACCTGTGCCCGGCTAAAATATCCAGAGGAAAAGACTCCCATACCACCTCAGCTATGTGAAAAGATTTGAAAACAAAACGTTTCTCCAAATTTCAGGAACTGAAAGGCACACGTTCACCATCGCCACTATTGCTTCCAGCTTCACCCTCAGCCCCTTGGTCTGTCAGTGAGGATTTAACATCCGAAGACCTAGATGAAGAATTAGCTTTTGTTCACAGTCCGGCATCAACGTCTAGTCCAGCTCCTAGTCCAGGATCAGCAGAGTCATCGTTTACAGAAAGTTGGTTCAAACCACCCCCAGTGAAACGCAAAGCAGTAACACCACCTTCTCAGCAATGGACTATGCCAGCCTTTCTAGACAAAACATTTTCAAACCAGGAGACAAAAGAGCTAAAACAGTTACACGATTAGTCGCTGAAATGATCTGCCAGGACAACCAACCACTATCCATAGTAGAGGATAAAGGTTTCAGAAAGTTGATAAGCCACCCAGAGCCAAGATATGTCACCCCAAGCAGGAAACACATTGCAGAAAAGGTAATTCCAGAAATGTATGAAGAAGTAAAGACAAAAGTTCAGGACCTTCTAGTGAAAACCAATTTTTTGGAGTAACAACAGACATATAGACATCTACATCTTATGATGTTTATCTCAGTTTGACAGTTCACTTCATGGATGACAACTTTCTGTATGATCACCTGTGCTTGGAATGTATTCTATTTCCTGAGGTTGCACATACAGCATCTGCCATAGAAGCTTTCATTACCAGCACTATGACATAATGGAATCTGTCACAAAAAATTGTGTGTCATGAGAGATAATGGTCCTAATGTGGTAGCAGCTTTACAGCTCAGTCCGTTTCACCACTTGCCTTGCCTGGCTCATACCTTTCAATTAGTTCTGAAAGATGGTTTATTGAACAAGAGTGAAATTAAGGAAATTATGGCATCCTGCTGGAGTATTGTAGGACATTACAAACATTCTTCAAAAGCCATGAAAACCTTACGATCCGCTCTAGACAAGTTAAATATGAAACCTCATCGTCTCATACAAGACGAAACCAACTAGATGGAACTCTCAGCTTCACATGCTAGCTTGTCTCCTGGAACAAAAGCCAGCTGTTTTACTATCTGCTTCTGACCTAAATTTTCATCTAGATCTTAGTGCTCGGCAGTGGACAATTATAGAAGTGATACGAATCCTTGATGTGTTTGATAGAGCTACTTTTGTGGCCAGTTCAAGCCAAGTGATAATCTCTGAAATAATTCCTTTAGTCAACAGTACAATTCGTGCTTTGCAGAATTTCAAATCCACTATAGCTTCCATACAAGGATTCAGAAATTATTTGCTTGCATCAATGAAAAGGCGCTATTACTCTGTTGAGTCTGAAAAATTCTATGCTCTTGGTACTTTACTGGATCCCTGATTCAAGGGAACTGTGTTTATCAATAGATAAAACTTTGAGGAAGCTAAATCCACACTGGCCATTGAGATTACAGATTCAGATCTAAATATGCAAGGCAAGGACACTGATCGACATTCATCAGCACAAGGACTAGGAGGAGATAACAGTCAAACATCACAAACTGAACAACAAGGAGGTAAGGAGGTCATAGCATGTGGAGTTATTATTCTCAATTGATGGTACCATCTTCCAGCAGCAGCGAACAGTCTCTATCTCCGGAGGAAGAAATAAATGCCTACTTAAAAAGAACCACTGATTCAACCATCCTCTGATATTTTCAAGTACTGTAAGGAAAACTAAAAATATCAGAATTTGAGAACACTCTCTAAAAAGGTCTTAATTACACCACCTTCCACTGTAATTTCAGAAAGACTATTCAGCACATCAGGCATCATAGTTGATAGGAAACAAAGTAGACTGGACCCAGAACGAGTTTGTATGCTGGTTTTCCTAAACAAAAATCTTCCTTGAATGAACAACTTTAGTAAATTGGGATATAGAGGAGGGACACGCTTACATATCACTGGACGCGCAACTATTTTGCGGTTGTCTACCCTTCATTTCCATACGCTAACATTTTGCGGCACACGCAATTTATCATGGTTATATTCCCCTCCTTGCCTTGATACTTAGGGCTCTGCCCCTGGTCACCCTGTTTTAGGGTCACATAGGGACTCCTTATCAGGGAAAGGTTCCGGACGGGGCCACCCCTTGCGGGGCACGGACTCCGTGTTAGGTCACTAGGGCATGACAGATCAAGCAGGGTGGTACTAGGGTAAGTTTCTCTGCTGAGGCTACTCTAATACCAGGTCTGACTGAAATTTCGGATATACTCTTTTCCCATGGACATCTGATGAACGACCAGCCTGCTGCACGTGACCACCTCCTGTACTAACCCACTATACGTGGTTAACAAGTGAGGCCTTTCTAAGAATTGGTAAGACCTTTCCATTGTTATTCAGCTTGGTTCCAATAGCCAGCCTATTTTGGGATCAGGATTAAGGGATCTTACGGTCTATCCCCCGTGGACCTTTGTGACGTTTGTCACAGGCCTAGGGAGGACGACACCTGATTTGGTGTGCAGACAACACATCCGGCACACCAATCCAGGATCCATGTCTGTCATTGTGTGTTTTTATGTTTGTAAGGGGTCTTTTATTCCCTACCCAGGGAGAATAGACATATTAAAAGTTACGTTTTATTTGTTACTGCTTCCCTTCTCCATTTGTGCTTCACTTCTTTGAGCGATATCCAGGAGAACTGCACCCGCAGTCATCTACCCTGGAAAAACACCATATATTTTTCTGATATTGAGGAGGGTGCATTGTTTTAGCTTGAGGCCGGGATATGGAGTGTGCCATGTTTATATACGGGTTGCCTGTTGTCCTGTTGATCTTTCCTGCATCTCGTAATCACATACCAGTAGGTGCAAACATGATCTTTAAAATTCATGTAAAACTTCAGTCTAAAGTAGATAGAAAATCCAAATGCCTGCTTCCTCAGGGCCTATGTCTAAATAGCTGAGGTGGTATGGAAGTCTTTGCCGGGCAGCTCACCACCATGTGTAGCTGCAGTATTGTTGCAGAACCGCTCACCACCACTGCTGCACAATACAAATCCACTATAATATGCCCTCTATGTTAGAAAGTATATTATAAGTGTATTACACCCCTCTGTTCTGCACACCTATTAATAGTACACCTATACCAGTCCTTAAAAGGACTTTTGTGGACCTATTTGATAGCGTTTTTATCCCTAACAGTCTGTCCCTGCTCCACACAGCAACCTTTCCCTAAACTGAGAAAAGATTGAATTTAAAATCGTGGCCAGATCAGGTCTATTTATAAGGTAGGGGGTATGTCCATGTGCTGAAACTTTTCAATTGGCTGTCCTGTACCACCTGATGGATATGTCATGTGGGTCAAAGTTCTTTACAATGTAAAAGAATATGGCGGGCGTGAATATCGCCATATGTTCGCATGTTCGGCAAATCGCTAATGCCCGAAGTTCGCCACGAACCGACCGCCGGGCGAACCGCAAGGCCATCTCTAGTGAAGAAGTGGTTGATACATGGATAAAAGTAGCTTGTAAGGTTGAAACTGAGGGATGGAGAGGAGAAGTTGTAGAACCTCTTTTAGGGACTGATGTTTTGTAAGCACTGGGAACCCACATACACTTTAACCCCGATGGCACTACCCCAGAGGAAGTATTTTGTTCCTTAATAGCGACACTGGGTCTGCCTGAGACTGAACCGTCAGAATTAACTTTTGTAGACCAGGCTGTTCTTCAGGTGTACCAAAGGATTTGTGGGGAACATCTAACACAGACATTGGAAGAATTCCTGTGTCTCCAGCTATGGTGTATCTCAGGTGAGGATGTCAGCCCCCTCAAGTGAAGCAGTACCTACTCAGTCATGCCGAAGGAGATAGCAGTGGCCAGTCAAATTGATGCTTTTCTTCAAGCTGGTATATTGGTAAAAACAGTATCTCCCACTAATACCCCTCTGTTACCAATAAAGAAGAAACCAATTAAGGGACAGCCTGTCATTTACAGGATGGTTCATGAATCTGATCTTAGAGAAGTCAACAAGGTTACAGTTGTACAAACTCCAATAGTGCCAAATCCTCATACCTTACTGTCACAAGTTCCATCCACTGCTACGTGTTTCACAGTGATAGACCTGGCAAATGTTTTCCTTAGTGTCCCACTGCATCCTGACTGTCAGTATCTGTTTGCCTTTACATTTAAGGGTAACCAGTTTACTTGGACTGTCCTGCCTCAGGGAGCTCCGAACTCCCCGACCATGTATACACAGGCTCTGCAATATGTCCTTACAAACTGGGCACCACCAGCCTCAGTGGTCCTGTTACAATACGTGGATGATTTGCTACTGTGTGCTGAAGACAATTAGACTTGCTGTGAAGCAACTATATCTCTTTTAATTTTCCTGCATCAGAACAGGTGTAAAGCCTCAAAACAGAAGCTGCAGTTTTGTAAAAACAAGGTTGTATTTCTAGGACACTGTCTCTCCCATGGAACTCGCTGCATAACCCCAGAAAGAAAGGTGGCAGTTGAAAGGACACAAGTGCCCAAAGGAGCACAAAGCCTAAGGGTGTTTTGGGGGCTGGTGTCATACTGTCACCCCTGGATTAGACATGCCTCTATGTTAATGCAGCCTCTGTATGATTGTCTGTCATCTGAACCATTTCACCTTACAGAAGAGGCATTGAATAATTTTAATACGTTGAAACTGTGCATAAACTTGGCTCCAGCCCTGGGTATTCCAAAATATGATGAGGAATTCCAGTTGTTCTGCTCAGAAATGCAGGGTCACAGCATGGCTGTACTGACTAAGAAACATGGTGACCGTCAGCGGCCAGTGGCGTAGTTTTCAGCCAGATTAGATCCTGTCACCAGAGGCGCCCCCTCCTGTGTCAGGGCGGTAGCGGCAGTGCAGGCAATGATAGAAAACCAACTTGGGGCTGTAGTTACTCTTGTGCGTTACATTTATTTTTATTTTTCTAATGATAGAAAACCCTCTGAAATTGTGTTAGACTACTCGGTGATTGTACAAATACCTCATGACATACAGGGCATATTAACACAGGTTTAACCTAAGCATATTTCTATGGCTAGGCAACTTAGACTCCAGTGTGCACTCCTTATGCCCGCTAACAATTCTTTGTAAAGGTGTACTACTCTGAATCCTGCTACTTTGTTACCAATTCCAGATTCAGAAATGGGGGAAGGGGGCATAGAAGGTACAGGCAGCCTCCTAAATGACATGATGGAACATGATCCCCGTGACTGTTTTACAATTAATGCAAGAAGGAGCGTCAGCATTTAATCATGTACATGAAAACCCCCTTGATAACCCAGATTTTTGAGAATTTTGTAAATGGAAGCAGGTTCATGGGAGAGGACGGCCGGTTCCACACTGGATATGCAGTGGTCACACAGCATGAAGTAGGGATAGCTGAACCACTCCCACCTCACATGTCAGCACAAGAGGCAGAGCTGAAGGCACTCACTGAGGCCTGTAAATTGGCCAAGGGGAAGAAGGTGAACATCTACACGGACTCAAGGTATGCTTTTGGTATTGCACATGACTATGGACCCATATGGCAGGCTAGCCAATTAAAAATAAAGACTCTGTACTTGAACTTATGAACTCTCTGTTGTTACCAGAAGAGGTTGCTATTATTAAGGTAAAGGCTCATACAAGATGTACCATGGTGAAAGCAAAAGGCAAAGATCGAGCAGACAAGGAAGACAAACAAACTGCACTCCAGGCACTAAATGCTGATGTCACCCCGGTGAGAGCCTTTAGACCTGAGGACATTTCAAAGAATGCTCGAACAAGCCCCTCCTGAGGAAAAAGAACCTGATGAAAAGGGGCCAAACCTGATGAAAATGGAATTTGGAGAAACAAGGACAAAATTTGTCTGCCACACCCTCTATACCCAGCTATGGCTCATGAGGCCCACTCAACTATCAAAGAGTGCCATGGTAAGTGTGGTTAATGCAGCGTGGATTGCTCCAGGATTTTCTACAGTAGCCACTCGGTTTGTACAAGGATGTATGGTCTGTGTATTGAACAATCCCGGTCAAGTGGCGAAGACTCCAAGCAAGCACACCCCCAGGCCACTTTACCCGTTCCAGAGACTGCAGATAGACTATATACAACAATGAAAAAAGTCACTTAGATACGTAGCTGTACTTATCGCGCTGCAGGTCCTCGATGTGATGTGGGTTAAAATCACAGAATCCAGTAAATTGTTGTATAAGAAGACTGCGCTGCTGCTCACTCCTCTGACCCTCGGTACAGAGCAAATACCTGGCATGGAAACGGACCATCAAGCTCCACAGATAGGTATCTCTTCTCTACAAAACCTTCCTGTAGGTAATCAAGGAATCGCAACCATAGTGAAGCACTGACTTCCTCTGTACATTAAAAATGTTTTATCATACTCACAAGCAGAAACTTGATCAAAACTTATGTATAAAATCACAAAGTGCACAATCACAGGTATCGCGACAGGACGTACTGTCCAACAAGGGTACTGCTTCCTTTGACACTTATGGTGGAGAGACACTGGTGGTTGCGCCTTGTGATGAGCCTATGCAGTTAGGAGAAGCAACTCCTGGAACTACTGGCAAAAGTTTGGGTCATGTGAAAGGAGTCTACTTTTGTTGTGGCAAGAAGTGACATTTTGTGAAAATTTGTCCGTACTAGCATCAAGGTGTAAACAAAAAGAAAAAGACGTTTAATGCCCAAATTATTATTGGTGGTGTGGATGGGGAGCAAGAAAACCTACTTTTGTCTTTTACTGGTAGTATTCGTTTTCTCCTGTCTACCGAGGTGGCGCTAGAGTCCAAAACGGTGAAAATCAAAGCATTTATCGACAGTGGGGCAGGAGTTAACTTGATTGATGGACAGTTTGTTCGCATTCACAGGTTAACTACGAATGCATTAGGGAAAAGTATTTCTGTCTTTGCAATTGACTCAGCACCTCTCACCCAAAATTGCCTGTCGCAGGTAGTGAATGACATTCATATAAGAGTGGGTGATTTTCATCAGGAATCTATCTCCTGTTATGTGTTGGAGCGTCTGCCTGCTCCGTTGGTGTTGGGTCTACCATGGTTAAGCAAACATAACCCTAACATCGGCTGGCAAGTGAGACAGATTCTCGATTGGAGTGATTTTTGCATGGACAACTGTCTTAATGTGCAACGTGCCAGTCTGCAGGGGAGAACACGTGTGGTTCACGCTAGGCCGACAGGTGCAATAGTTCATAAGGTACTCACGGTTATCAGGTGCCTCCCTGGGCCAGCAGTGCAGTGAAGGGAAAAACAGCACTGGATTCTCCAGGGCACACTCTATTACAGGGGACACCGGCCAGGTGGTGATCGAGGTGCCCTTGATGGTGATTGGGTTTCTGAGTGCTTGTGCGGCTTGGCCCCTGAATTAAGTGAAGTTGTGATGCCAGCACCTTGATTGTACAAGATGATGAGAGTAGTGGTAGTATGGAGATAGAAGAATGAGGCAGGTTTGAATCCAACTGAGAACTTTGCTGTAACCAGGTTCTTGATAACAGTTTACATCCAGTTATTTATGAAACAGTCTCTGATAAACATGCAAGTTGGATGTGATGAATCCCAGTAACAGGCTATACATGTAGTTATGTCTCAGGCTATAATAGATAGTTGTGTACTCACTGATATTCAGATATTTGCCTTGCTTCAGTCTCAGTAGAGGTAGTTCAAGTCTTCTACACACAAGTGATGCAACAGATATCTTATCTGTCCTTAAAATAACAGTGAGGCTGCCGGAAGCTAATAAATTCTTCACCTAGATACAAAGGCGCCTAGAGCCTAGAATAATGGCTTTGTCCTTCCTTTGTATTTTCCACAATCAACTTAACAAAATCCACTTGATACTCCGGAAGAGTAGATGGTAGAATACAGACTTCACCTCTGCCTATTTTCCTGGCTTGACACTCAGATATAAATTGGCTCCTCTGGGCCGTGGAGCCCAAGAGAGAGCTGAGAGGAGAAGGGACCTCTCCTTCCCCCTTGCTCCTCACTCCATCTCCTTCAACTCCCACACTCTGAACACTCCTAACTAGGCCTGAACTGTGCTATATATACTGTTGTGCTACCCCCATCTAGTGGTAGAATGTGTGTAGCGCACCTGACAGCCTGGTAACAGGAATTTCACATAAGGATGAAATAACGCATGATATAACATATGACAAAAGAAGCTTTTTCAGTTCCCACGTACACTAGTGGGATGCTGCAAATACATCGTTCTCTATGGTTATCACTAAAACTGTTCCCTCATTAATTTCAGAATTTTCTGATGTGCTCTCTGAGAGTAGTAATCAGGAGTTGCCTCCGCACTGGGAGTATGACTGTCCCATCAATCTTATTCCCGTAGCTAAATTGCCCAAATCTCAGTTTTATAGTCTTTCTAGTGGTAGGACCCATGCCACACTGAGATACCTTGACAGTGGTGCAAAAGGACTCCGTTGTGTTCCTGACTGGAATACATTGGCTAAAGTCACAGTTTTTAACATCACCCTGAGGGATAATAGTATAATTATGTTTATGCCCCCAGTTGCGATGAAACTACTGCAATTGAAATTGCATTCACATAGTGCCAATAGAAGAAGAGAGTGAGTTTGCTTTTTTTAACCACTCAGATCTCAGTCACTATTGACCTTAACATCGGGATTGACACATAGACCTGATTTTATGTTCCTAAACTGTCTTTGTCTATGCTCAAAAGTTAGTATTTATGTAAAAAAACAACAACTTTGAAATATTAATGTTAAAAAAACTATTTTGAAAATGTCTCTGACGACCAGGTAACTGATGGAGTCATCGGGGCGTTGTTCTGTGTGAAGGGAGTCACGTGTCATCTTTCCACTCTCACAACCATCTTGTTCTCCAAGATCTCCCCGCTGCCTCTCCCACACCGTCTGATTTGTTTCCTTACATCAGTGCCGGGCAAGCAAAATCTTGCACGGACGCAGAAGACTTCCATGTACTGCCAGGATACTAGCATGTGCAGTGGGCTCTTGAAGGCGAGGTGTATACACATCTGCTCACTGCGCATGGCCAAATCGCAGCAGTGCATGGAAGTCTTCTGCACTGATTCCGTTTAAACTGCCAGGATCAGAGTTATCTCCGATCCTGGCAGTAAGTATTATACAGCTGGCACATGCAAGTGGTGGCGAAGGCCCAGGACCAGAGCCAGTGCCATCACTGTGATGTAGGGTTAAATTTTCTTATTTTAGAATTGATTCCCTCATCTCCGTCTCTAATGCATCTCTAAAACAAATCTACAAAAAAAATAAAAGGGAAAAAAAAAACGGAAAGGGAAATTAATTGGCATTTTCATTTTGATTTAGACATGCAACATGGGTAGCATGGGGGTTAGCAATGGTGCCTTGCAGCACTGTGGTCCTAGGTTCAAATCTGACCAAGGGTAACATCTTCATAAAGTTTGTATGTTCTCCTGAGTTTGTGTAAGTTTTCTCCGGGTACTTTGGTTTACTCCTCCTGCACCCCAAAGACATTCTAATGGAAAATTTCAGTTGGGGACAGTGAGTGTTGACAATGTCTGCAAAGCACTGTGAAATATGTTGGTTCCACGTAAGTAAAAAATATATATATATTTCTTTCTAGCGAAAGAAAAAAAAGTAGATACTATGAGCTAGTACTAGTGTTGAGCGAATCGAACGCCACAAAGTGGAATACGATCTAAATTTCAGGGAAAATCGATTTGCCATAAAGCCGAATTTCCTTGTGCTTTGGTGTAGCGAATCGATTTTTCCTGAATGGCGGTAATGGCGGTCTGACATCATTTTTGACCTGCTGATTCTAATCAAGTCTATAGATATTTTAATTTCATTTTGAAAAAAAAAATTTCAGTAGAAATGCAGAGGAGCTAAAAAATTCAAATGTCAGCCCATAAATAGGAATGACATTTCAGCTCATAAAAACAACAAAAGTGGCCTTCAATTTTCATGTATAGTGAACAGATATTTGAAAGATGTAACTGTGACATGGAACATGAGTGTCTGAATTCTCTTTGTATTAAATTGAGCGTACGTGGCTTCGCAAACATTTACCGCCTATTTGAGAACAATAAGTAATAATATCTCAAGTATTGCTTTATTTCTCTGTATGGATTTGGTTACAGGACTGACTCATGCATTGAAAACATCTTACATTGGCTGAAATTATTTATTTTTTACCGCTCTGTTATTAGTAGCACTCTGATTTTATTTAATCTCACTTGGGAGGTTTTTCAAGGTAATAATGCAAACTTTATGTTATATATCTCATAGTGACTTGGTGCATGTCCTACTTTAAAGAAGACCTGGTAACTGTCTGAAGATGTTTGTTTTAGTATAGAATTGCATTCCCCATAAATTAACATTTCTGGAGCATCTTTCCTCAGTCCTTGTTTTTTTTTTTTTCCGTTTGTTTTATTGTTTGTTTCTTTGCATTCTTCTTTATATTCCTCCTGGAAATGTATGCACACATTGACAACTGGGAGTTTATGCATAAACTGACAACTAGGAGGTTCCATTGCCATTATCCATAGAATATGTTCCTACACACTTTGACACTTTCCAATGAAATGAAAACACTCAGTTGGCGATTCATTCATACATGTCCAGCAGGAATGACAGAAGAACTGCACAATAGTGAGTTTTAAGAAAAGGCAATCCAGTATTGTTCTTTTAGTGAGAAGTTAGGAAAGACCCCAACCTATCTTCGTCATTTCTTTGTAAGTGATGGGTGCAATAACAGTTGATTGCGGCATCTGACAGCAATAATACAGTGTAAGATTTTTAAAAAAAATGAATAAACTCATACCTCATCCATTTGATCGGAAAGAGCTTGCTGTCGCCATCTTGATTGAAGAGCTAGTGCTAAATCTCGTACGGGATTTCATGTGAGATTTTCAATCAAGATGGTGGAGGCCGGCTCTTCGCACTCAAATGGATAAGGTAAGTATGATTTTATTCTTATTCTTTTTCTTGATTTTATTTCTTATATTTGCCATCCATATCCTTAACTGTAAAATATGGCCAAATACATTAAAAAAAAAATATTAAAATAATATAAAACTAAACTAATATAAAACTATTTATAATTGCAGCACCCCCCAAGTCTGGGGTACTACACATTGTAAGGATTGGCGTGCATGCATACGTGAGTCCTCTCCATTATGATAGCACAGCAGTTCTGACTTTGCATTTTAGCACTGACAGCAAAGAGGGACAGTAGGGAAATAAAATATGTTGGTCTGGACTCCTTATGAGTAGTACTACTCATATATTACTGCAGATAATAGTCCAGAATCTTGGTGACATGGTGACACTAGGGAGGCTCATCCAAGTCTGCCATTGGCTGCTCCTCCCTGAGATGTTTTCATCGGTGTGCAGGGAGAAGCAGCAGCGGCGGTGCGGGGACCAGGAGTGGCACAGGAAGCGGGGTAAGTATATTACCTGTGAGGGGCCCGGCACATGAAGGGGGGGGGGGGATGTTTATGAAATCGGATAACCCCTTTAAGTTACTTAACCTGCGCTGATCTTCAATGTCATAACCAAATTTTATTAGAGAGACCTATATACATTCCTTGAGACATTCAGGGGTACAGGATATGAGTGCTTTTGTCTGTCATATTCACTTTATAACTTTAGAGATATAAAGATATATAAAATAAAACAATTAAAGCATTTCTAAATTTATATCACTTAAAACATACCTCTAGATTCACAAGAAAATAAATTATAATGCAGGACTTTGCAATATAATCAGTCATTGTATTATGGAATGTTGATGTTAACACGAGGCATGGACCAACCAACTTTTTGTGGGCTGCACTTAAAGAGACCTCATCTTGCTATTGGTATTAGACTGCTGCCAGGAAGGAACCGCAACTAAGATGGACAGTGGGTTTCATAGCTGAGCAAGTTGTACGGATCAGGTGGATCAGTGGCAGAAGTGTAACCACTGTGCCAGATGACCGGTTTGACTTTGGGCCAAGGGCGTTATTCTGGTGCTCCCCTGGTTTTCACACTTAAACCCCTATACATGGATATGGTCTTTGCAGCAGAGGGGTGACCGGACCACTACCTCCTGGGATGGTCCCGTTACACTTGGCAGCTGACCTGCAAGCAATCAGAGCAACCCATGTGGAAACGGAAGCATGGAGTTCACAAACAGGACATTTAGACATTGCAACATAGAAACATGGTTACATAGCCTGGAAGCAATAGTAAAAGTCCAGCTCACCTGCGTCAGCAATTTGGAAGGTGCACGGATGGGAAGAGACCCAAACTTACATAGCCTGGAACCCATGCAAATTGCAGTACAGGGATCATGGCATTGCCAGACAGGCATGCAATCATGCCTGAAACCAATGCAGAATCAGATACGGGAAGCATGGCATTCACAGACAGATCAGGACATAGATACATTAATGAATAACTAGGCTGAAAACACAAGTCCGGGTACAGAAACAAAGACATAGGTCAGGAGACCAAGCACCCTACACTCAGAATTCCTGGAGACAGACTGAATTCCCAGGCATATCACAGGTCTAAATAGCAGGGTGATTAAGGCACCTGACCGTGTGATATAGACACAGGGGGCACACAATTTATAGGGAGCACAGTTCACACACTAAGAAAGCTGCAGCCAGCATGCATCACCCAAGCAACCAGCATACATGGAACTCTTTAAATAGGCCCCAAAACAGCTGTCTGCAGATGAGGTGCTGGATTACCTATTATTCAAGTCTAGTGATGGACGAACATCGGCCGGGATGGTTCACGAACGCGCGTTTGCAGCGGGCCCCATTGACTTTAATGACAAGCGAACCTGAAAAACCTTCAGGTCATATTTGCAGCCACTAAATACTTACTAGAAGTGCACAAATAGTACCGCAACATGGACAGTGACATACCAGAGGGGGATCATTGGCAAAAATTCCAACAAAAAATATATGTTTTAATCAGGGGCCATTTTTATGCGTCTTAAAGGGAAACTGTCAAAAATGTGCCCTGCTGGGGCCTAGAAAAATTATATTTTAGGCCACGAGAGTACAGGCCCCAAAAATTAGGCATTCACCTGACAGAAAAGAACTTGTGATGATGTGGCTGGAGGTAAATTAGGCAGGCGCTGGCTACAAAATTTACTGTAGGCCAGTACAGGCCCCAAAAATTTGGCATTTATCTGACAGAAAAGAACTTGTGATTATGTAGCTGGAGGTATATTAGGCGGTCACTGAATTTGTTTTTTACGGTAGGCCAGTACAGGCCCCAAAAATTTGTCATTCAACTGACTTAAAAGAACTTGTGATTATGTGGCTGGAGGTACATTAGGCGATCCTTGGTTAAAATGTTTACTGTAGGCCACTGGAGTAGAGGCAGGCTGCGCTACCGCAGTGTTCTGCTCCAGACTCCCTTGTGCCGGATATGGAAACTGAGAGCAGAGCTAATTTGTAATAATTTATTGTAGGCTTTACAAACTTAAAATACCTTTGAAAAAAAAATTGTCAAAGGAAAATATTGCATTTAGATGAAAAACCTGCTGTTGTCAGAGGTGTCTAAGTTTATTTTTGGTGTTGCCCCGGTCTGGTGGGGCACATTCCTGGGAACACATTCCTGCTGCAAACAAAGAACATGCTGCTTTTGGTTCCTGCTGAGTTAGGCTGAGCTATGTGTAGGCCTTATACTTGACCTTTACCACGTACCTGCTGCTGTCTGTCCTGATTATTCTGAGTTATGTGTGGGCCTTATACTCCAACGTTACCTTTACCTGCTGCTGTCTGTCCTGATCCTGCTGAGTTATTTGTCGGCCTTATACTAAAGCGTTACCATTTACCTGCTTCTGCTGTCTGTCCTGATCCTGCTTTAGTTAGGCCCAGCTATGTGTAGGCCTTATACTATAGAATTACCATTTACCTGCTGCTTTCTGTCCTGATCCTGCTGAGTTAGGCCCCGCTATGTGTATACCTTATACTATAGCGTTATCATATACCTTCTGCTGTCTGTCCTGATCCTGCTGAGTTATGTGTAGGCCATATACTCGACCGTTACCATGTACCGGCTGCTGCTTCTGTCAGTACTGATCCTGATGAGTTATGTATAGCCTTATACTCCACCGTTACCATATACCTGCTGCTGCTATCTGTCCTGATCATAATGAGTTTACCCTGGACTCATTCAGTATTTTGTGGAAGCAGGTATATCGCATGCCTCAATCAGAATTTTGTGGAAACAGATATATTGTAGGCCTCAATCAATATTTGGTGGAAACAGGTATATCGAACCCCTCAATCAGTAATTTGTGGGAGCAGGTATATTAAACCTTTTAATCAGTTTTTTTGTGGAAGCAGGTATATCGCAGGCCTCAATCAATATTTGGTGGAAACAGGTATATTGAACCCCTTAATCTGTATTTTGTGAAAGCAGGTATATCGTAGCCCTCAATCAGTATTTGGTGGAAGCAGGTATATCAAACCCTTTAATCTGTATTTTGTGGAAGCAGGTATATTGTAGCCCTCAATAAGTATTTTGTGGAAGCAGGTACATCAATCCCCTAAATCAATATTTTGTGAAAGCAGGTATATCGCACACCTCAATCAATATTTAGTGGAAAAAAGTATATAGAACCCCTTAATCAGTATTTTGTAGAAGCAGGTATATCGCAGGCCTCAATCAATATTTGGTGGAAGGAGGTATATCAATCCACTTAATCAGTATTTTGTGGAAGCAGGTATATCACAGGCCTCAATCAGTATTTTGTGGAAGCATGCATATCATACCCCATAATCGTTATTTTGTGAAAGCAGGTATATTGTAGCCCTCAATAAGTATTTTTGTGGAAGCAGGTACATCAATCCCCTGAATCAGTATTTTGTGAAAGCAGGTATATTGCAGACCTCAATAAATATTTAGTGGAAACACGTATATCAAACCCCTTAATCAGTATTTTGTGGAAGCAGGTATATCGCAGGCCTTAATCAATATTTGGTGGAAACAGGTATATCGAACCCCTTAATCAGTATTTTGTGGAAGCAGCTATATCGCAGGCCTCAATCAATAATTGGTGGAAGGAGGTATATCAATCCACTTAATCAGTATTTTGTGGAAGCAGGTATATCGCAGGCCTAAATAAATATTTGGTGGAAACAGGTATATCGTACCCCTTAACCCTGTATTTTGTGGAAGCAGATATATCGAATGCCTCAATCAGTATTTTGTGGAATCAGGTAGATTGCAGTCCTAAATCAATATTTGGTGAAAGTAGGTATATCAAACCCCTTAATCAGTATTTTGTGGAAGCAAGTATATTGTGGCCTTTAATCAGTATTTTTTGGAAGCAGGTATATCACAGACCTCAATCAATATTTGGTGGAAACAGGTATATTAAACCCCTTAATCAGTATTTTGTGGAATCATGTATATCGCAGTCCTCAATCAATATTTGAAGGAAGCAGGTATATCGATCCCCTTAATCAGTATTTTGTGGAAGCAGGTATATCGCAGTCCACAATCAGTATTTTGTGGAAACAGGTATATCAAACCCCTTAATCATTATTTTGTGGAATCAGGTATATCTCTGCCCTCAAGGTGGAAGCCTGTATATTAAACCCCTTAATCAGTATTTTGTGGAAGCTGGTATATTGCAGCGCTTAATCAGTATTTGGTGGAAGCTTGTATATCAAACCCCTTAATCAGTATTTTGTGGAAGCAGGTGTATCGCACCCATCAATCAATATTTGATTGAAGCAGGTATATCGAACCCCTTAATCAGTATTTTGTGGAAGCAGGTATATCACACCCCTGAATTATTTTTTTGCCAAGACAGTTATATCACACTACCCTGCTTATTTGGGGCAACAGGTATATCGCAGCTGTCAATCAGTATTTTGTAGAAGCAGGTCTATCACACCCCTCAATCAGTTTTTTGGGGGGGTAACAGGTATATCTCACCTATTGCGCAAACAACTGCTGCACAATACAAATGTATAATATACTTTCTATGTTAGAAATTACCGTATTTTTCACCCTATAAGACGCACCCTCCAAAAGTTGGGGAAAAATAGCAGTGCGTCTCATGGGGCGAATGCTGCAATGATACACGGCCGCCGCAATGCTGCACAGCGCGGTCGGCGGGTTTATCAACTGAGAGGGAGGAGGGGCTGGGGGCTGGCATCTGGATTAGGAATGACAGTGGGGACCAGTGCAGTCCCTGTATTCTAATGCACCGGCCCCGCTCACTGTTGTATAATCTTATCTAACCTGTAGGCATTGTTAAAATATAATAATCATGTGTAATCCATCTGTATTACTTACAACATTAAGTTCCGTAGCAGTGAGGAGGGAGGAGGCAGGCCGGGCAGGTGGCGCATCACTCACCATGTCAAGCGCCTGCGCCGCCCACTTTAGTAATGAAGCAGGCGGCACGGGCGTGTGACGTAGTGAGTGACGCGCTACCCGCCCTCTCGGCCTGCCTCCTCCCTCCTCTCTGCTATCCACAAGTCCCCATAATAGTGTTATCTAGACCACCATTAGTTTAAAACCCACCAAAAGCACACCTTTTGGTTAAATTATTTTATTTATTATTTCCCTCCTCAAAAACCTAGGTGCGTCTTATGAGCAGGTGCATCTTATAGTGCTAAAAATATGGTATATTATAAGTATATCACACCCCTCACTATATCATACCTCTCGATAGCATACCTATACCAGTCCTTAAAAGGACTTTTGTGGCCCTATTAGCTAGCGTTTGGTGTCCCTAACAGCCTGTTCCTGCTCCACAAAGCAACCTCTCCCTACAATGGCGAAACACAGAATGTAAAATGGCTGCCAGATCGGGTTCTGTTATAGGGTGGGGATGTGTCTATGTGCTGAAACGTCTCAATTGGCTGTCCTGTCCCACCTGATGGATGTGTCATGGGTCAAAGTTCCGTGCAATGCAAAATAATATGGCGTCGGCAGACATCACCATATGTTTGCATGTTCAGCGAATCGCAAACGCGCAAAGTTCACCGCAAAACGACCGCCTGGCGAACCGCAAGGCCATCTCTATCCAAGTCATGTCTCAAGGCCTATTTAAAGGGTTGAACATTGAATTATAGGAAAGTTGCCTTACATCTGGTGCCATTAGAGGCCGAGCTCGATAAGAGCTAATTTGCATATCTTTTCCCTAGAATTTCAGAGGAGCGTGTATGGCCTATAAGCTTCCACACATCGATTAAGGTGCTCTCTGTAAGGAGAGATAGTAACCCCCAAATCCTGTGTATGTGAAGACATGATTACAGCTCCAGCTCAGAAAAAATATACTTACAGGCAAATTGCCTAGTGAAAACTGTTAAAAATGCCACACAGAAGTCATGTAATGGCCAGAAATAGTGTTATTTTTTATGTATACACACATGGCAGCTTAGATTTGCTCGGCTACTACCCCGAACCCTTAATCCATTTACAAACACATACCTCTTTTATTGTAAGGCTGTAGCGGCCAATTTTATTAACAAAATAACCATTATTATATAATAAAAAATTACAACATATACAGTAGCATAACATATAGTATAACATTATTTTTTTTACACATCTTGTATATATCCTGGAAGGCAACACAAAGATTATTCTCCATTTACTACTTCCACTTTTAATTCCAAACTTACCCTTGGCCGCACTAACTGACCCAAGGGCACCAAATCATCAAAGTCATGCCCCTGCAGGCCTTCTAAACCTAACAGGAGCTACCAGTCTTCAACTCCAAACCTCATACGATGCATGCCCCAAAGAGTCATGCAGCTATTCCAAATTGTTTTGCTTCCCAGGATCCCCTTTTACCTGCCACAAGCGAATATCGGTAACACCTCACCTATGTTCGTCCTGCCACACCCTCAATGCTGTCTCCAAACCCTCCTGAAGTTCCAAGGCCCACAAATCCATCCCCACATCAACTCCATCCAACCGAAAAAACTGTGCAGATGCCTACTCCAGCTCCTTATGGCGCACAACTAAACCCCCTTGCCACCGCACAAAACACCCTACCTCCTAATTCAACTTCGCCTGCACTTTCTTGATACGATCCACCCACCTGGAAAGTCGCCTTGATGGTCGAGCCACCACCTCGGACCAAATTATCGTAAAACTCTGCAACAAATCCAATTTATTGTCCCTTATGACATCCCAGCAGCGTTGCACCCCGAAGTCATCACCCTGTCATGAAGTACCAAAATATCTGGGGGCTTGTCTAACGAAACATAAAAAAAAAACTCAGGCAGCACCCTACCCCACAACAGTCTCTGTAAGCCTATCCAACGAACCTGTAAGACATTAGGAAAACCCAATTGTCTTCACAAGGCCCCCCAGTACATGTATGAATGACCAAATATCCAGGACAAACACGAGGAGGACCTTGCAACAAAACAAAAACACAAGCATCACAAATCAGGCAAAAACATCACCTGCCGCCCCACGCAAACTAACCTATCCCCCACCAGTACCGCCTCAAAGCAAATGAGGCGAACATAAGCAGGAAAACACACTAACTCCCAGTGGCCAATCTGTTTGTTGGCGGTATCACCTAAACCCCACTTGGCTGCTTCCATAGCCACCCCTATCCAAAAAGAAAGAGAAGCAAACTCGCCGGCTGGCAAACCAGCTGCCATTAAGCACTTCTGAAAGAATAGCAATAAACTGAAAACGGGACAGAATGGTGCCGTCCTGATGGAATAAAAAAGGTTCCGTCCCCACTGGACTATAATGTAGCAATTATTCCACACACCGAACTGGACACACCCCTCTGCCCTGCAACGGGCACAATTGAATCTGAACCCCTTTTCCCACTGGATCTGTCTTCGACCTCCTCAACAAACATTGTAATCCCTCAGAACCCATACCAGGCATCATACCATGATGAGCAAACTAACTCTGCCTGAGCACAAAGCACATGTAACACTGAAAAAGAGACAGGCCACCGAGTGTCCCTCACTGGCACACACCGCCTGCAGCCCGTAAACGTAACCAAAAAGCAACTGCTGCAACCTTCTTGGATGCCGCGGAAAAGGATGCCCTGCTCGCGAAGGACAGCCCCACAAAATACACCTGCAACGTCTGGAAATCATCTGCGGAGACACATCCAACCACTTGATCTACCAACTTCTCCTACTGAGCCCACACAGCCACCTAAGCTGAGCACATACCTCTACTCACAGACCACCGGATCAAGGCCACTGAAACCCCAAGGCCATGCTCCAAATCCACTGGGGACAAGGCTTCTCCCTCTCATCTGCTCCCAGCACCAATTGATGAAACCGATCACACTGGAAACAAGAGAGAGAATCAGCCACTGAACTTTCAACCCCCAACACATGTACAGAAACAAAGTATGCGTTCAACTCCAAACCCCGAAGAACCAGGTGGCGCAGCAAGTGCCACACCGGTGGTGAGCTAGCAATTTGTGTAGTAATTGCTTGCCTTATGCCGAAATTATCGCAACAGAAATGTACTGTTTTGTTGTGCAGCAAGTCTCCCCACAACTCAGTTGCCAACACAACTGGAAATAATTCCAACAATGCCAAGTTGGTGAAAAAAACCCACTGCACTTCAAAGGGCCCATGCTCCACTGCCCCTGACAAAAAGCCCTGTAACCACAGGCCCCCGACGCATTCCTGTACAGCTCTAAATCAACATTTGAAACCATTAAACTCATGCAGAAAATGTTCCAACACTTCCAAATCCTCCTGTACCTCAGCCGACAGTCTCAAACAGTGAAACAAAGCTGCCACTCCTGCTGTAGCCATGGCCAGCCGCCTGCAAAACACTTGACCCATCGGCAAAATCTGACAAGCAAAATCGAGCTTCCCCAACAACAACTGCACCTGTCGAAGCTAAACCTTCTTAGCCCGCATTAGCCAAGCAACCTCCGCATACCAATCCACCACCTTGTCCTCGGCAACCGACATTGATAACTATCTCCAAAAACTTGACCAACGTGGAATGCCCTCCGTCTTCTCAGGAGCCAAAGGAACCCAAAACTGCGCTGCCACAGATTCCATGGTATGCAATAACATGGAACACACCCAAGTTACCGCTGATCTCATGAACAAAAAATCATCCAAATAATGCAGCAGCAAATTCCATCCCAACTCTAGCTTAACCACCCACTGAAGAAATGAACTGAAGGTCTCAAAAAGGAACAAGAGATGGCACAGCCCATAGGCAAACAACACTCAAGAAAAAACTGACCCTCCCCCAAAAAAACAAGCAGATGAAAACTGGCCAGTTGAATCGGCAACAACCGAATGCAACTTAAATATCTGGCTTGGCCAACACCAATCCCAACAAACTGTAGCATTGAACAGTGTGTACGAAATGGAACATAACTGAATTCCATCATTAACTGAACTCCCCGCCAGATAGGATAGGTGGTGAATAAGCCAAAACGTGTTTGGTTCCTTCTTAGGGACCAAACCAAGGGGAGACACCCGCAAACCCGGCAAAGGCAGCTCCAGAAATGGGCCCAATATCCACCCTGCTCTCAATTCTTTATCTTTTCTGCTACCATCTTCAGCCAAGATAACACTGAAACCAGATTTCATGCCACCACCCTAGAACCAACCAAACCGCACAGAATACGAAACCCCTTTGTATGTCCCGCATGCAAAAATTCCACCACCTCTCTATTTGGCTACCTCCTTAGAAACAGCAACATCACGTCCACTCTCACCCGAGTCAGACCTCTTCTACAAAGTCTCAAGTCCCCATAAATTCCTCCAGCTCCGAGATGCCTAGAACTTCAAATCACTTGTCCTTCAGTGAGTGACTAACCCTCCCCCTTTCTTAATTAAATACTGCCCGCCAAACCCTACTACTCCAATCCCGCCTCAACCTATCCCACCACCACTGGCTGTTCAAACTAAATTGAAGTTGTGCTGCAATACCAGACACAACCCATAGATAAGTGTATTGCAGTTTATAAAATAAAGTGGTTTTCTACAAACACATCTAATTATTATAATAGTATAAAATGATGCCAGACATATTTTTAGGATGCTCAAAATCCCTTGCATTATACATAATCTTGTTTCATATGTGGGAGAAATTCGTCTCTGCTCGGTATCTCAATATCTTGGACTCGCAACTGCTAAATGTTATCACACGTTAGATTAATGAGCTATTATTGTCATCCAGAAACCTTCATAAAATTTAATTTTATTTGTGTAAACTTAGATGGATTCTGATTAAAACTTGGAGTCAGTTTATACAACAAGACAGCTCATATCTATCAGTTCATTAAGCAGACTGGAGCTGAGATTATGAGATGTATCACTGGCGCTAATGGTCAGGCCTGATTGATTTGTAATGTGAATATAATTACACCGACATAGAGGGAATTTCAACATTTCCATGTAGCTAATTGTTCGCTTTTTCAAGATATTACAAATTAGAGGTGCCTTATGAAATGATTTCTGCTTTATTAAAAAATGTAAAGACACAACGTGCTTCTCAGTTGTATACATGTAACATGCACAAAATGCCAAACACAATGGGGGAAATTTATCAAAACTGGTGCTAATGCAAATTGGCTTAGTTTCCTGTAGGAACCAATCGGATTCCTCCTTTCCTTTTTTTAAAGCTCCGTTAGGAAATGAAAGGTGGAATATGATTGGTTTCGATAGGCAAAGTTTTCCTTTACACCAGTTTTGAATAATCTCCAATTCTTTTGATTCGCTCATCCAGTGCCGGACTAGGAAATTAAAGTGGCCCTTGAAAAAATACTAAAACCGGCCCCATTTTGAAGTCTGGTCCAAATTCATAGAAGACTGGGCCAGCAGAAGCATATTGTGGCACATTATAACACCTATAAATGTTTTAATAGCCACAGGCTATCACCTTTCTGTTTTTGGCCTTTATTTTACCATTTCAAATATAACTTTTATTACTTATTTATGTTAAAATAATTATGTGAACCAAAAATTTGTACTCTTGTGATTTAAAAGTGAGCATGTATTTTTATAATAGCATATTGCAAGGTAAGGTTAGGTCTATGATGGTATTTAATTCATACCTCTCTACTTATTTGATTTGCAACTGTCTTCTCATTAAAGTTTACTTTTCCAGCAATAGAGCAAGTACACTAGTGTATCGATATATCAGATTGTTATTTTATATCTCTTGTGGCTCAGAAATATCTCATGTTGATACTTTCCTAGCTACATGACCATCCCTATTCTGATATATAAAGTACAAAACAAGGGCAGCACAGCAGAAAAGCAGCAAACAATTTTTTGGGATGTAGTGGGGTGCCAGCAGCTGTGGGGGTGATCCACCCACCTTACTTACAAAAATTGATAAACTCCACGGCACATCCAGAAGTAGAAAAAGTAACAAAAA
Organism: Bufo gargarizans; assembly: GCF_014858855.1. Taxonomy (NCBI): domain Eukaryota; kingdom Metazoa; phylum Chordata; class Amphibia; order Anura; family Bufonidae; genus Bufo; species Bufo gargarizans. The sequence goes on along the minus strand of NC_058089.1, from coordinate 92,901,652 downwards.
GACATAGAGAAACGTTTCAATCCTCTCAGTGGGATCTTTCTCAAGCAAATGGTGATGCAAAATGGTGCTCACATACAGGGGCATATATACACACCCACAAGCCAATCAATCAATAGAGGTAATTAATATAAAACTGTGTAAAAACATAAGAAATCAATAAATGTGCATATACAGCTTCAGTATAGCAGTATAATAAATACAATAAAAATATACATAGGGTGAATTTATAATATAAAAATATTCACAAGCCCTAATACAGACAAAGTTACTAAAGTGTCATAATTATCTAATCACATAAATCTGTGGAAACCCATGTGAACACAGTTAAAATCAATAATTGTGTATCCACGACAAGGATGACAGGCGTCTCCAGATGCCCAGTAGCTGACAGGATGCAAGGCTATGGGTGATGCAGTACGGCAGGTAAGTTACACAGCAACATAACAATGCTATCTAAACTTACCTGCCGCAGCCGAGATGGACGGAGGCTTCAGGCTGGAAAACCCACAGTCTTGCTTTCGCTTAACCCCTCCGGGAAAGCACGCCCCTTCCGGAGCCTCATACAACAATCAAACCTCCAAGCAAAACTCGCACCATAACTACGTACACCAGGTGGGGGGAGGAATGACAGAAACACACCGGAGGGGACAACAGACAAAGCAAGAAATACAAAATAACAAATAAGGATAGCTCACACAGACAGTATCATTCAGCCCAGGAGCAGACCTCCACACCAAGCTGACAAACAAACCAAACTGACACTCAGGCTTCACCACACCAACATATAGGAGGCCTGAGGTTACACCCACCACACCTACCAAGCACACCTTAACCCCGTGCACACCAAAGCAGGGAAAGGAAACATCCTAAAAGGGAAAGCGCACACACATGCATAAAAACAAGTTGCCACCGGCAACCGGCATGCGCGGCGAAAATGTTGCGGCACACACAGAGGCCGTGACAGGTAAGTTATATTTTATTTATTTATTTTTTAACCCCTCCAGCCCTATTGTACTATGCATTCTGTATTAAGAATGCTATTATTTTCCCTTATAACCAACAGAAAATAATAATGATCGGGTCTCCATCCCGATCGTCTCCTAGCAACCGCGTGTGAAAATCGCACCGCATCCGCACTTGCTTGCGGATGCTTGCGATTTTCATGCAGCCCCATTCAATTCTATGGGGCCTGCGTTGCGTGAAAAACGCAGAATATAGAACATGCTGCGATTTTCACGCAATGCACAACTGATGAAAGAAAATCACCGCTCATGTGCACAGCCCCATAGAAATAAATGGGTCCGGATTCAGTGCGGATGCAATGCCTTCACGTCACGCATTGCACCCGCGCGGAAAACTCGCTCGTGTGAAAGGGGCCTTAGTCAACTGAATCGTCAGATAAGAGTTTTGTTTTTTTGTTTATCTTTTGTTCTTCTTTTCCTATCATACAGTTTTACTACTAGGTCACTTATAGGGACTGCAGTCTTTGACAAATGTTTTCTCTTTGTAAATGTCACACACTCACTGGGGATGCGAGCCTCCACTACTGTGTCTCAAACGACAAATAGCACTCTAATCCCATTACCATGTGATTAAAGTAATGTCTCTTAATCTTAAGGGTCTCAATAGCCCCCAAAAGCGTTCATATATGTGGAGAGAGGCTGTTCAATTGCACGCAGATATCATATGTATTCAGGAGTCACATATCATTTCTCAAGTCGCACGACTCACCGTTTATTCCCTCACATTATCCAATCCCGCTATCACAAAAAACAAAGAGGAATGGTGTTAGCTTTTAAAGTATCTACCGCTTATCAACCAATCGCCTCCAATATAGATCCCAATGGGAGGTTTATAATCCATGTATGCAATGTAAGCAATATCACATACACAGTGGTTGTGGCTTACGCCCCCAAGTCAAGTATGATTTTTTAACAAACTTCTAACTGAAATGAATAAGATAAAACAAGGTCCTATACTATTATGTAGGGACTTCCACATGGTCCCTGATGCGGCGGTGGACTCCATGGCCCCCTCTAGAATCCATGGGGCATCCTTGGGTCCTCTGCTGCACAGAGAGGAACTCTATGACATTTGGAGGATTCACCACCTCCAAGAATGTGACTTTTCCTTTTTTTCTTCTGTACATAATACGTATTTGGAAATAGATATTTTCCTCTTAGGCAGATCCCTGTTACAACTAACCTCTAAATCCACTATTGAGACCGCAGAGTTCTGCTGCACCTAGAATTTTTAAGTTTTCCTTTGTTCTCCCGTTTTATATTATTCTTAATAGATAAAATAAATGTTATATTTTAACTTGACCGGAAACGGGAGTTTACTAGTCTAGGAAACTAGGCTATTTGAATTATATAATTTGAATTTCCTGGGTCTACAGGGTCTTTGAAATATTTTCCTCTTAGGCAGATCCCTGTTACAACTAGCCTCTAAATCCACTATTGAGACCATCAAGTGGTCTGATCATGCCGCCATATGTCTTTCCATCACAGAAACATATAATGTCAGGGATATTATATGGCGTTGTAATGACTACTTAATATCACCTCCTAAAGCGAAGGAGAGAAGAGAAAGGCAGCGCCAATTGTGTAGTACAGTATATAATGATAACAGTAATGAAAAAGTAATGCGCTTACCAGATTCTGTTGTGAAGAGTCACAACGCCTTTGACGAGCCTGGCTGGTAAATGGACCAGCGGCCAAGGGTGCCTTGCTGCAGCCTAAGTTCCAGGGCGCATTTAAGAATTAAATGCGAAAACGAAGTAGGATAAACCAAAAAGAAGGAAAAACTGGAACTGCAAATAGTATTTGCTTTTGGGCGCTGTTCGGCTGAATATATAACGCAGGAGGTGAATAAAAAGAAAAAAGTTATTTATTTGTCTACGCGTTTCGAGGGAATTGGACCCTCTTCCTCAGGACAATCAATGATCATATTAGGATCATGATATCACCTCCTACTTATAAACCAATAATAGAAAAGGAGCTACGAGAATATTTTTCAATTAATGAAGGCTCCGTATCTAGCCCTTTCAGGCTTTGTAACGCCCATAAAGCATTTATCAGGGGATACTATTACGTCTAAACTTTCCATATTAGAAACCTTAAACAAATCCCTCTTTACGGAAGAACGCAAATCACAGATTAATTCCCTGAGACTACAACTCAAAGAGTGCTTACTCCACAAAAAAGCAGCTTACTTCAGTTAAAGCCCGCTACTATTCCCAAAACAATAAAGCAGGAAAATTACTAGCAAATAGGATTAAACAGAGATCAACCAAATCTAGGATCCCCTTCCTACTTCACTCATATAATAAGAGTAAAATATATGACCCTAAAGATATCGCCAATCAATTCATGGAATACTATTCTTCCTTATACAATTTGAATAAATCCCAGCAAACCTACCAAGCAACTCCAGAGTAAATTAACACCTTTTTAGCTTTACTCCATCTTCCGTCATTAGCTGCACAACGACAAGGCTCTTTATGTCTTCCATTTCCGACAATATAAATATCCCAAATAATTTCTTCCCTACCCATGCACAAATCCCCAGGCCCTGACGGCCTATTTAACACCTATTATAAGACCTTTAGTCCTGGTTTAATCCCCCACTTGATGTCAATGTTCTCACAAGCGTTTAAGGAGGGATCATTTCCTCAAGAAATGTTAACCGCCACCATTGTAACCCTGTCAAAACCAGGCAAGGCACAGGATAAACCCCAAATTTAAGACCCATCTGTAACGGATCTCCTGGCACCCGACTGCATACCTCTGTTGATCGATGCTACTAGTGCTTCCCGAGGACTCCAAGCACTTCGCTCTACACCATAACCACCACAGGGACAAGGAACAGGAACAGCTCTTACAAGAGCTAGGAGTTATAGCCAGGGGAGTATACAGCGTATTGCAATCCCCATACATATGAGACGAGGCTCTATGTTGAATGTAAAACAGGAACTCTTTATTGAACACACAAGCATTGACTTATATACACATTTTCCAACAAGGGTATCACCCCAGTGGACCTGGTTGGGAACTGAGGACATGACATAGCAGCCAATCCTTTACAGCTTTACAGTTTAAACACAAAAACTAACCCTATTCAACAAACACAATGGCATTGTCTGTGACGCAATTAACAAACACAATGGCATTGTCTTTGACGCAATCAACAATGATCAACATGTAAACAGACATCTTCACCCCCTCCATAATAAATGAATAGGGGGCGAGGAGACACATGTGATGGGATTATCTCCTGAGTATATCATAGGGTGATCTACTCATTGAGGAGTTGGCTGCTCTTATAGCTATCTTAATCCCATCACTAACACAATCAGTGGGAGTATCAGTGCAGAGTTAACCCTTTTTGTGTTGCTGAATCCACACCATACACCTTTAATGGGCAATAGGAAATATGTGGCATATAAATTCCATACATAAATCCAGGTTCATAGTTTCTTGTAACCCCAAAAGGTCTGAGGGGGTCTCCATAGTTCTGGGTCCATAGTCCGTAGGAAGGACGCTGGCCCTCAGGCTTCTCCAGCAGCCCTAGTGACGGTTCAGTCCGTCGCACCATCTCCCTTTTGAATACGGACGTTAAAATATACGCCAAAGCATTAGCTAACAGGCTCTCAAAGATCCTTCCATCACTAGTGGATATAGATAAAGTGGGATTTGTCAAAGGGAGACAACTTACAGATAATACGAGAAGGGCGCTGAATATTGTAGACCACATTATTCGTCATAAAACCCCAGCGTTTTTGATCACGCTGGATACAGAGAAGACGTTTGACCGTCTAAATTGGTCATATGCCTTCTTGGTCCTTGAGCGTATGGGCCTGGGGAAGACTTTAATTACAGCTATTAGGGCACTATATTCGGTTCCCACAGCGAACGTTTTTGTAAACGGAGCAGTGTCAGCTAATTTCTCAATCACTAACGGAACCCGCCAAGGCTGTCCGCTGTCTCCACTCATTTTTGTTTTGGCTATCAAACTCCTGGCCCAAGCTATCACACTTCACCCTGACATCACGGGTATCAAGTTTGGGAACAAACAGCACTGCATATCTCTTTATGCAGATGACATCCTGCTGTCCCTATCCTCTCCTCAGTCATTATTGGAATCTGCTTTGCTTTTTATAGAACAATTTGGGCATATATCATATTATAAGATGAATGAGAACAAGTCTCAACTCCTCCCCTTTAATATTCTACCACTCCAACTGGCTCAATTACGGTCTAAATTCCAATAAGACTGGCAATCCACATATATTAAATACCTGGGCATCAATATTACCTCATCTATCACTTTACTATTTCAACATAACTATCTCCCCCTTTTAGAAACTATTAAAGAAGATATCTCTACTTACGGCAGATATCCTGGGTGGGTCGCATTGTGACCTTTCAGATAATGACTCTGCCTAAGTTCTTGTTAATTTTTCACACGGTCCCCATCAAAGTGCCTTCCCACTTCTTTAATAAAGCACAAAGCCTTCTCAACTCCTTTATCTGGGCAGGACATAAACCAAGGACATCCTCGACAATATTATGCAAAACCAAACGAGGAGGAGGACTAGGTCTACCAAAGCTAGAAGACTACTTCTTGGCAACACAAGTTAACCTCCTCTTCGGTTGGTGGATGGGTGATACCTCTATCCCGTGGATCCAAATGGAGTCCTTCCTAGCTCACCCAATACATTTAAGATCACTCTTAATTGATCACCTTAATCCATCTCCGACCTTCCCTACCTTTTAGAAAGTGGCATACAACATTGCAATTGTTAGAACTAAAGCTCCCTGGTACAAAACTCACCTCTTGGAGATCCCACGGCCTTCTTTGGATATCACAATTGTACAACGATGGTCAGGTTAGATCCTTTACAGAACTCCAACAAGAATTTGATCTACCGCGTACAGAGTTTTACAAATACCTGCAAATAAGCCATCTATTACAATCCCAGAACCCGTGTGCATTAACGGCCAATATGCAATTATTTGAGCTATGGGGATTCCCTAGGAGACAAACACATCTTTCAAAAAAAATTAACCCCCTTTTTAGCTTGGGATAATGAAATCAATAATCAGATCCCAATATCCAGCTGGATACCGGCCCTAAGATTCATTTCAACTACCTTCATAAGTACTACCTTGTATAAAGCAGCTATAAAAACATGTCTGAGGTGGTACTTGACTCCTAATAGGTTGAGCAAAATATTTCCTGGAACTTCTGACTTATGCTGGTGCCATTGTGGAGCCAAAGGTACACTTCTGCACACTTTATGGTCCTTTTCCAAGTTAACCAATTTATGGATTAGCGTATTTGACCTAGCCTCCAAATTTAGTGGAATATACCTTGAACCCTCGCCCTATTGGGCCCTCATGTTCATGGATATGCATGTCATCCCTAGGTCCTACAGGATCCCTATAGCTCACCTATTCATAACTACTAAGCTCAATATTATGAGACACTGGAAGTCAACAGTGATCCCATCCCTGTCAGAGACGATCCTCTGGGTGCAACAAAATTGCATCTTTGAAAAAATGATGGCATATAGGGACCAGAATTCGAGAAGATTCCACTCTCATTGGCAAGCATGGCTTGAATTCAGACCTGCCATTCCCCTAACAGATGCCACAATTGATCAAGACAACATGTGTGACTAGTAGTGATGTTAGTAATGTTATAACTGTTTAAGGTTATGTTTACTACCTTTTAGGCCCCTTTCAGACGAGCGAGATTTCCGCGCGGGTGCAATGCGTGAAGTGAACGCATTGCACCCGCACTGAATCCGGACCCATTAATTTCTATGGGGTTGTGCACATGAGCAGTGATTTTCACGCATCACTTGTGCGTTGCCTGAAAATCGCAGCATGCTCCTCTTTGTGCGTTTTCAATGCAACACAGGCCCCATAGAAGTGAATGGGGCTGCGTGAAAATCGCAAGCATCCTCAAGCAAGTGCGGATGCGGTGCGATTTTCACGCGCGGTTGCTAGGAGACGATCGGGATGGAGACCCGATCATTATTATTTTCCCTTATAACATGGTTATAAGGGAAAATAATAGCATTCTTAATACAGAATGCATAGTACAATAGGGCTGGAGGGGTTAAAAAAATAAATAAAAAATTTAACTCACCTTAATCCACTTGTTCGCGCAGCCCGGCTTCTCTTCTGTCTTCATATTTGCTGTGCACAGGAAAAGGACCTGTGGTGACGTCACTATGCTCATCACATGGTCCGTCACATGATCCATCACCATGGTAAAAGATCATGTGATGGACCATGTGATGAGCTCAGTGACGTCATCAAAGGTCCTATTCCTCACAGATGAAGCCAGAAGAGAAGCCGGGCTGCGCGAACAAGTGGATTAAGGTGAGTTAAATTATATATATTTTATTTTAACCCCTCCAGCCCTATTGTACTATGCATTCTGTATTACAAATGCTATTATTTTCCCTTATAACCATGTTATAAGGAAAAATAATACAATCTACACAACCTTGAACCCAAACCTGAACTTCTGTGAAGAAGTTCGGGTCTGGGTACCACATTCAGTTTTTTATCACGCGCGTGAAAAACACATTGCAATCCGCCCCTGCGCTCATCTCAATTTAGTCAAACTGTTTGATGGGCTTTGATTGTCTGTTTGTGGGTTATGGGCATGAGCATTAAAAAAATGTTTAGGGAAATAATATTTTGTATCCATTCTACTTAACGGGGGATTCTCACATTTGTCATTCTCCGGGAATTAAGGGTTCTCCGGGAATTAAGAAAATAAAATAAATGAATTAACCTAAATATTACTTTATTTTAAATATACAGTTGCAAGAAAAAGTATGTGAACCCTTTGGAATGATATGGATTTCTGCACAAATTGGTCATAAAATGTGTTTTGATCTTCATCTAAGTCACAACAATAGACAATCATAGTCTGCTTAAGCTAATAGCACACAAAGAATTAAATGTTACCATGTTTTTATTGAACACACCATGTAAACATTCACATTGCAGGTGGAAAAAGTATGTGAACTCTTGGATTTAATAACTGGTTGAACCTCCTTTGGCAGCAATAACTTCAACCAAATGTTTCCTGTAGTTGCAGATCAGACGTGCACAACGGTCAGGAGTAATTCTTGACCATTCCTCTTTACAGAACTGTTTCAGTTCAGCAATATTCTTGGGATGTCTGGTGTAAATCGCTTTCTTGAGGTCAGGCCACAGCATCTCAATCGGGTTGAGGTCAGGACTCTGACTGGGCCACTCCAGAAGGCGTATTTTCTTCTGTTTAAGCCATTCTGTTGTTGATTTACTTTTATGCTTTGGGTCGTTGTCCTGCTGCAACACCCATCTTCTGTTAAGCTTCAGCTGGTGGACAAGATGGCCTTAAGTTCTCCTTAAAAAATGTCTTGAAAAACTTGGGAATTCATTTTTTCTTCGATGATAGCAATCCGTCCAGGCCCTGATGCAGCAAAGCAGCCCCAAACCATGATGCCCCCACCACCATACTTCACAGTTGGGATGAGGTTTTGATGTTAATGTGTTGTGCCTCTTTTTTTCCACACATAGTGTTGTGTGTTTCTTCAAAATAACTCAACTTTGGTTTCATCTGTCCACAGAATATTTTGCCAGTACTGCTGTGGAACATTCAGGTGCTCTTGTGCAAACTGTAAACGCCCAGCAATGTTTTTTTTGGACAGCAGTGGCTTCCTCTGTGGTTTCCTCCCATGACATCAATTCTTGTTTAGTGTTTTACAGTGTTTTACATTAGCTGACACTCTAGGATTCTTCTTCACCTCATTAAACAGTCTGCGCTGTGCTCTTGCAGTCATCTTTACAGGACGGACACTCCTAGGGGGAGTAGCAGCAATGCTGAACTTTCTCCATTTATAGACACTTTGTCTTACCGTGGACTGATGAACAGCAAGGCTTTTGGAGATACTTTTATAACCCTTTCCAGCTTTATGCAAGTCAACAATTCTTAATCGTAGGTCTTCTGAGAGCTCTTTTGTGCGAGGCATCATTTACATCAGGCAATGCTTCTTGTGAAAAGCAAACCCAGAACTGGTGTGTTTTTTTTATAGGGCAGCTGTAACCAACACCTCCAATCTCATCTCATTGATTGGACTCCAGTTGGCTGTCTGGCTGACACCTCACTCCAATTATCTCTTGGAGATGTCATTCATTTAGGGGTTCATGTACTTTTTCCACCTGCACTGTGAATGTTTACATGGTGTGTTCAATAAAAACATGGTGACATTTAATTTTTTGTGTGTTATTAGTTTAAGCAGATTGTGATTGTCTATTGTTGTGACTTAGATGAAGATCAGATCACATTTTATGACCAATTTGTGCAGAAATCCATATAATTCCAAAGGGTTCACATACGTTTTCTTGCAACTGTATTCTCAAATTTCTTTCATTAGTTATAATGTTGTTAATCTTGTTGTTGTAATCTTGTTTTGTCATGGAGCAATAATTAGGAGAAACAAAATGGCTGCTGTCCTATTAGTACACAGAAAACCTGTACTAATCACACAGCAGGACAAGTTACTTCACAACACTGAGCTAAGGAACTGCTTCATCCTCCTCTCCTAATTGTCAGGGATTATGATCCTGAGTACAGCTGATAAAAACTTCAGCTGAATCTCTGCAGGAATGGAATTTAATGAGGAGACATGAAGTACAGAGAGGAGGGTGGGGGTAATGAGCAGCAGCTCTTGTATGTAGTCTCCATTACGACAGCCCCACATTACCGCAGTCTATCCTGTCCATCCTCTCGGTACTTCATGTCTCCTCATAAGCTCCATTCCTACAGAGATTCAACAGAAGATCTTATCAGCTGTACTTACCGTAGGATCATAATCCCTGACAAGCAGAACAGAGAGGAGGATGAGGCAGCTCTTTAGCTCAGTGCTGTGAAGTAACTTGTGCACAGCGCTGCCCCCCAGGGATCTATTGGGTCCCAGGTCTAGTGGAATGCCGAGTTATGTGGTGCGGCCTATATGTGTCATGGTGCTCCTACCTGGATACAGCGGGACCCTAGGCTTAGGCTCCGAAGCAAATAAAAGGGAATAGTTAAGTTAGGGGATGAAGAATAACTTTCCAGACCTTGGTAAACTTTAACAGCAGCTTTACTTGGGTAAACTTGATTCCAAACAATATTCAGACTTTTCTTACATTCAGACTTTCTATTGGTCCCAGCAGGGCATAAACTGGCAGGCAAACTTGGTAACTGTGCTTTCTCTCTTTCTCTGCTGGGGTGACAGGCACGCTTAATAACTCAGCTTTTTTTCTCTCTGCTGTGCTAAACTCTGCTTGTGTCTGGTTACTGAATTTTTGGTAGGTTCTGGTATCCTTGGATGGGGTGTCTTGGGCTGTTATCCCCCTCTTGACACTCAGTAAAATAAATTAGCATGGAGTCCTGGTGCTCTACAAGCTATTTCCCTTTTGTGGTTCCTGTTCCAGCTAAAGAACACTTTCCTCTGGCTGCTACTTCTTTCAGGTCTTCTTAGCTCCAGTATGGAGTCTAAACTGGAATAAACTAGAACTAGAGTTGAGCAAACACCTGGATGTTCGGGTTCGAGAAGTTCGGCCGAACTTCCCGGAAATGTTAAGGTTCGGGATCCGAACCCGACCCGAACTTCGTCCCGAACCCAAACCCCATTGAAGTCAATGGGGACCCGAACTTTTCGGCACTAAAAAGGCTGTAAAACAGCCCAGGAAAGGGCTGGATGGCTGCAAAAGGCAGCAAAATGTAGTTAAATCCCCGGCAAACAAATGTGGTAAGGGAAATGAATAAAAATAAAAATAAAATATATAAAAATTAACCAATATCAATTGGAGAGAGGTCCCATAGCAGAGAATCAGGCTTCATGTCCCCCACTACTGGAACAGGCCACTGTCAGATATTTAAACCCCGGCACCCAGACAGAGAAGAGAGGTCCCAATGCAGAGAATCAGGCTTCTTGTCATAGCAGAGAATCAGGCTTCACGTCACCCACCACTGGAACAGGCCATTGTCAGATATTTTGGTCCTGGCACCCAGACAGAGGAGAGAGGTCCCATAGCAGAGAATCAGGCTTCATGTCATAGCAGAGAATCAGGCTTCACGTCACCCACCACTGGAACAGGCCATTGTCAGATATTTTGGCCCTGGCACCCAGACAGAGGAGAGAGGTCCCATAGCAGAGAATCAAGTAGAGGTGGCAGTAGATTGGGTGGCTGACACTGCCTCCAGTTCCTTCACATTGTCTCCCATCTGGTCCCCTTCTGAAAGCGCAGACTTGGCACCGGCTGCCCACAGGCTTTTGTCTTCCACCTCAACCCCTTGCACATCAGCCAAGCAGTCTGAGCCCCAAGTCATGCAGCAGTCACTTTTGCTTTTTGATAACTGTGGAAGCGCTCATCACTATATATTTATCTGTATCGAGCACTAGGCCTGCAGCCTATCAGAGGCCGGTGCAGCAGCCTGAGCCGTACATCGCGGTACACAGGCCGGAAGAGGCCTGCATCGCTGCCAGCCTGATGGAGGTAAGTATGTGAGTTTATTTTTTTTTATTTTTTTGGTACAATACAGGAGAGGAGTGCTGTGGGGGCACTTCTTACTGGCACATGATTGGGGGGCATCTATGGGGGCAGTTCTTACTGGCACATGATTGGGGGGACTATGGGGGCACTTCTTACTGTCACATTATTGGGGGGCACTTCTTACTGGCACATTATTAAGGGGCACTATGGGGCATCTACTGAGGCCACATAGAAGGGGCATTTTATATGGGGGGCACTATGGGGGAAGGGGGAGAGGAACACTATGGGGGCGTCTACTGAGGCCACAAAGAAGGGGTATTTTAAATGGGGGGCTCTGTATAGGGGCATTTTATACTGGGACACATTATGTTGGGTACTATGGGGTAGGGGGAGAGGAGTACTATGAGGTCATCTACGGGGCCACTAAGAAGGGGTATTTTATACTGGCAAATTATCAGGGACACTAAGGGCATCTACTGGGGAACTATATAGGGGCATATTATACTGGTACATTATGGGGGCACTAGGAGGAAGGGGGGAGAGGACCACTCAGGGGGCATTTACTGGGGGCACTATATAGATGTATTTTATACTGGCACATTATGGAGGCACTAAGGGGACATTAGCTCAACTGGGGGCATTAAAAGGGGTTATTTTATGCACTGGCATACATTAAAAGGGGCATGTTTTGTACTGTCACATTATAAGGAGAATTATTACTACTAGGGGCATTATGGTGGGCTTTATTGCTACTGTGGGTCTATGGGGAACATGATTACTAGTATGGGCACCATGGGAGCATTTTTACTTCTGGGGCACAGTGAGGACATGTTGAGGGCAGTGTAGGAGCACTATTACCACCATGTGTGCTCTAGCAGAGAATAATTACTATTAGTGGGGCTTTGGGGAGCACTATTACTGTGGGGGCACCTTGGAACAATTATTTTTGGAGACGTTATGTTTACACTATTAGTGTCAGGAGCACTATTTGCTGGGCGCAGTTACTTTAGGACACTGTGTGGCAATAATTATTTAAGGGCACTATCTGCATAGTACTAGTATTATCAGAGGGTTTATCTGTTTCTGCACTATAATATTGGGGAGCACAGTGGCACAATATTGGGGGTGGTAGGATGATTTGTCCAGAAGATGAAAGGATGATGGAAAAGTAGTAAACTAAGATTTTTTTGTCAAACTGCAGATATAAGAAATGGCTGAAAAATGGTAGTTTGGTCCGAAGGTCTGAAAGGAGAAGATGATGAAAGAGAACATCTACATCAAAGGAGACGTCACTGGATGTAAGAGGTATGTGGCGCTGTATTACCCTGTATGGGGTTCTGTAGTAATATACGCTTTTTTAATTTTCACCTCAGGCAGCAGAAAGGCTAGGTGCACCCTTGCGCATCTCTGATGATGATGATGAAACACAGGTGTCAACTGCTGTGGCTTTATGCACTGTGTAGACCGGCAAGGAGGGCAGGGGTGAGGAATGAGTGGAAGATGATGTGGTCCTAGACCTCAAATTGCACCCAGGTCATCCAAGTGACGTGTGCAGGTGTGCGCTGGTCAACGCCATCAGTGGCAAGGTACATAAAACCACCAATATGTGTCCCAGTAAGCACAGGTAGAGATGTTATATCTCCCTTACTGCTCACTGGGTAAATGTAGTGGTGGCTGGGCCTGAGGCGTAAAGTGGTTTGGCGCATGTCCTACCGCCACCGAGTATTTCTGTACGTTTCTTGGTGCCTCCTGTTGCCTCCTACTCCGTTTCTTCCTCCTCTTACTCCTCTACCACCTCCTCATCACGTCAGCACAACACCTGCACCACCAACTTCAGCACAGCCAGGGGGAAACAACAGCAGGCTGTTCTGAAACTCATATGTTTGGAGGAAAAACCCCACACTGCGCAGGAGCTGTGGGCGGGCATGGAAGAACAGACTGATAAGTGGTTGGTGCTGCTGAGCCTCAAGCCCGGCCTGGTGGTGTGCGTCAACAGACAAAATCTCATAGCAGCGCTGGGCTAAGCTGGCTTGAAGCACATCCCTTGCCAGGCACATGTGCTGAATTTGGTGGTGCAGAGGTTCAAGAAAAATTGCCCCGAGATGTCAGAGCTGCTGCAGAAAGTGCAGACTGTCTGTGAGCGCTTTTGGCGTTCTCACCCTGCTGTTGCTTGCCTCTCTGAGCTGCAGCATAACTTCAGCCTTCCCGCTCACCACCTCATATGCGGCGTACCCACAAGGTGGAACTCCACCTTGCACATACTGGAAAGACTGTGCGACTAGCAGCAAGCAAAAGTGGAGTTCCAGCTGCAGCATGCAGGGGTGAGTTGCTCTGCGGAACAGCACCACTTCACCACCAACAAGTGGGCCTCCATGCGGGACATGTGTGCCGTGTTGCGCTGTTTCGAATACTTAAATAACAAGGCCTGGCACACATCAGCGACTACATGCTGCAGTGCCTGCGCAATGACCACTGAGTTGCCCTTATTGTTACTAGTAAAGTTGAGTGAACACCTAGATTTTCGGGTTGGGGGAGTTCAGCAGAACTTTAAAAAAAAGTTCGGGTTCGGGACCCGAACTTGATCCGTACTTGGACCCGAACCCAATTAAAGTCAATGGGGACCCGAACTTCACTTTATTATTTTCCGTTATAACATGGCTATAACGGAAAATAATAGTATTAGCTTTTTCAGATCTGAGTTTTCACGATCGTGAAAACTCAGATCCGACAGTATATTCTAACACAAAGGCGTTCTCATGGTGATGGGGACGCTTCAAGTTAGAATATACTAAGAACTGTGTACATAACTGCCCCCTGCTGCCTGGCAGCACCCGATCTCTTACAGGGGGCTGTGATCCGCGCAATTAACCCCTCAGGTGCCGCGGGGCCAGACCCCTCTCCCTCCCCAGATTTAAAATCATTGGGGGCCTGTGTGGCCCGCCACCCTATTAAAATAATTGGTGGTTAGTCTGTCCCCCCCTTATTAAAATCATTGGTGTCCAGTGCGACCTCCCCTCTCTCCCCCCCTAATTAAAATCATTGGTTAACAAACCCCCCATCATTGGTGGCAGCGGAGCTGCAGTTCCGATCAAAGTTCCAGTTTAATCGCTAGGGCTCCGATCAGTTACCATGGCAGCCAGGACGCTACTGGCTGCCATGGTTACTTAGCACTTTTAGCAGCATTATACTTATGTGCGCTGTCTGTGGCAGGCCGGGCGCTCCTCCTATAAGCAATGCGCCGCACAGACTTTTCACTTACCAGTAGGAGGAGCGCCGGCCGGCCACAGACAGCGCATGTAAGTATAATGCTGCTAAAAGTGCTAAGTAACCGATCGAAGCCCCAGCTATTAAACTGGGACTCCGATCAGAACTGCCGCTTTGCTGCCACCAATTAGGAAGGGGGGGAGAGGGGAGGCCGCACTGGCCACCAATAATTTTAATACTGAGGAAGGAGGGGGTCTGGCCCTCTGCTGCCTGAAAGCACCTGATCTCTTACAGGAGACCGTGATCCGCACAATTAACCCCTCAGGTGCGGCACCTGAGGGGTTAATTTTGCGGATCACAGCCCACTGTAAGAGATCAGGTGCTTCCTGGCAGCAGGGGGCCATTATGTCCACAGTTCTCAGTATATTCTAACTTGAAGCGTCCCCATCACTATGGGAATGCTCTGTGTTAGAATATACTGTTGGATCTGAGTTTTCACAATCTAACTCAAATCCGATGGTATATTCGAACATAGAGGCGTTCCCATGGTGATAGGGATGCTTCAAGTTAAAATATACCATCGGATTGGAAAGGGCGCTCCTCCTACTGGTAAGTGACAGGTCTGTGCTATAAGCAATGCGCCGCACAGACCTTTCACTTACCAGTAGGAGGAGCGCCGGCCAGCCACAGACAGCGCATGTAAGTATAATGCTGCTAAAAGCGCTAAGTAACCATGTCAGCCAGGACTGCAGTAGCGCCAGCGATTAAACTGGGACTCCGATCGGATATACTGAATACAAGGGCACGCTGGTAGACGTGCTACTGACAGTGTTCCCACCTGACAGCTAGGGCTGTAGTTAGGAGGTTAAAGGGAGTCTGTCACCAACCTGACTAATTTTAAACTAATCACATAGTTCAGTGGGACACAGACATGACACAGATGGTACCTTTGTTTAGTTTTTCAGATCATCGAAATCGCCCAAAAATCAGACGGGGGAACTTGGGCACTTTCAGCAAACTCTCCGCCCCTGGGCACTTGCGACGGCTCATTAGCATATCATAAAAACAACTTTTTGGGCGATTTGGATGATCTGAAAAACGAAACAAAGGTAACATCTGTGTCTTTGTGTCCCACTGAACTATGTGATCGGTTTAAAACCGGTCAGGTTCGTGACAGACTCCCTTTAAAGGAGCTAACCAGGACTTTTGTATTGATGAGTTGGTCAGACTCCTGGCATTCTTGCCTGTCTGCTGTTTTCAGAAGCTCTAGGCACTGGCACTACACAGCTCTGTTCACCCTTGCTCCTCCTGCTCCTTCTGCCAGTCTTCCCTCTTCTTCTTGATTGACAGGGTCAGGGGAGATGACTAGGATCGCCTTCAGAGCTCATTGCTATTGATTTGCATATGCTTTAAAAGTATGCTTTAGCACAGGAACTAGATTTTGCAGTATACAGTATGTGGCTCTATGATGGCTCATCTATCTTCTGTGTGTTCTGAGGTCAAATAGGACAGAATCTTTCATAGTTTTAGCCTTCAAAGGGATCATATTTCTTTGACCTATGTGAATTATAAGACAACATAAGAAGTGTGTAAAAAAAAAAAATAGAAATAAAAAATAAATAAAAAAAGAGATATGTGTAGCGCATCCTTCATCCTCATTTATAATGTGCACCATTTATGTCATTAGTATTTAGTGTCTGTGCATTGCAATTTTTTCAGCGCTCATAAACCTGTCCAGGACTGCAAATATGTCACAACATCAATATAAATATCAAGATTTAACAATCCATAAGTCACACAATTCGAATCGTAACTGAAACCTCAACATTCTGCGCGAACACTGCCATCTGAAGCATGCAAATTACATCTGGATTTGCTGGCCTTGTGCAAACATTAGCATAATGAGGAGAGAATTTATATTAGCAAAGGATTTGATTAAATAGGCAGTAGTAAATATCGCAAAATGAGCCACATTAGGCTGATCAGGACAGACATAAACATATTATGACCAATTCTGCATAAAATGTGCAGGCTTTTTTGATTGAGAAGACTGGCATTGTAGTATATATCCGTAATTATCACGCTCTGTTTGGTAAGTTCTCGGATCTTATATTTTATAGGAGATAAGTATGGCTGAGTATGTCAGAGTGTAGTGTCCTCCCCCGTTACAATGCAATGTCATTTCCATTCACACTTTGATTTATAGGTCAATACGCCTATTACATTAGCATAAGATTTGTGTAAGGAGTTGGATCATGAAGAATGAGTTCATATTTTTTGCAGTGTATTTTACACTAGGCAGGTATTACATTATTTTATCTCTACCTCATATATATTCATCTATCTATCTATCTATCTATCTATCTATCTATCTATCTATCTATCTATTAAATTGTCTATCTATCTTTCTGTCAAATTTTATATATCTATCGCTTATCTGTCTGTCTGTCTATCTATCTATTCATTCATCCAGGGCCGTCTTTAATATTGATTGGACCCTGGGCAAAAATTTACTTGGGCCCCCTGTATCCCGCCTTCCCACACCTTAGCAGGCAATCACGCCCTCCACCACAACACACACACAAAAAATCCACACATCTGGTAGAGTCCAGTGAATGACTCTAAATACTTCCAGTTCTGAAGACTCCAGCGGCTCAGGATCAGTGCTCTGGACAGCTGGGCTCAGGCTGGAAGTGGGGACCGCTCTGCAGGAAGAAGACCAGGGCTCAGCTCACCCTAGTGTTACAGTGCACCCCAGCACCCCACAGTATGCAGTATAGCACCCTATAGTATACAGCACCCCACACTATACAGTACCCCACAGTATATAGTAGAGCAGTATAGCAGCCCACAGTATACAGCACCACACAGTATGCAGTATAGCACCCCACACTATACAGTACCCCACAGTATATAGTAGAGCAGTACAGCAGCCCACAGTATACAACACCTCACTGTATACAGTCGAGCAGTATAGAACCTCACCATATACAGCACCCAAAACTATACACGATACAGCACCCCACACTATACAGCCCCCCACACTATACAGTACAGCAGTATAGCCCTCCACAATATACAGCACCCACAGTATACAGTATACAGCCCCCCACAGTATACAGTACAGCAGTATAGCACTCCACAATATACAGCACCCACAGTATACAGTATACAGCCCCCCACAGTATACAGGCCCCCACAGTATACAGGCCCCCACACTATACAGCACCCCACTATACAGTAGTTTACAGTATATTAGCATAACAGCCCCTGTCACCTTTTTCTGATGTAATCTTCACAAAAAAAGCTACACAGTTAAGGCAAACTTCTACAGCAACACTCCTGGTAGAAAGGACCTTGATGACCTCATAGCCATGTGACCAGTAATATTGCTAGGTTACTGGTCGCATGGTGATGATATCATCTAAGGTCCTAGAGAATCACAGCTCTCACAGTATGCTGCCTGGAGTGCCGGCAGGCATGGCAGCACCCCCTGTGTAGCTGACAGCCTGACACCCGGGGCAGTGGCTAGCAGGGCTCAAGAGGCAGCTGCCTTGGGCCCCCCAGGAGCAACTGGGCCCGGGACAGCTGCCCATTTTGCCCCTTGTTAAAGACAGCCTTGCATCCATCCCCTGGTCTTCCTCTTGAAGCACTGTAAGAAGTGTTGGAATGGGTTAATTAGTCTTTCCTAAAGATGAGCGTATCGTCCAAATTTCAGACAAATCCACTAAAACTGCACATGTCGGTGGGAAAAAGGACTAAGGAGGAAGAAGAAGAGGAACTTGAAGGGTCTTTCCCTGATTGGCTCACAGACTGATAGACAGCCTGGATGAGCTAATCAGTGCTGCAACAGACAGGGAAGTGCCCTAAAAGAACCAGCAGAATTTCATTCTATGTTAAGCTGTGAATAGGGGTGGTTGGGTCTTATGGGATCTGCCAGAAAAACGATCTTAGGGAGTCAGGGAAAGTCAGAAATCACAATCAAGTTTGTATTCTACTGCCAGTGAAAGTGAAGGGAAAGGTTAAAATTACAAAGAAGAAGAAGAATTGTGTGTGGAGAACAGGGGCAAGCAGGAAAGCTGTCAGCCAGGGAGTGAGGAGCTGAGGCTACCTGTGCCTGCTAGCACAACTGCAGACCTCAAAAGGACAGTACTGTTATGTTTTTTACCCATTTTAACAGAAATCCTTTTTATAGAGGGAGTGTGAGTGTGTGTGTGAGTGGGGGGGGGGGGGTAAGCACAAAACTGTAAAACACATGTTTTATCATCAATCTAGCATATTAAATTTGAGTCAAAACACCTGAAATAATAGTTTGATTTCCATGTCAGGATATCTTCGGGTACTTTCACACTTGTGGCAGAGGATTCCGGCAGGCAGTTCCGTCGCCGGAACTGCCTGCCGGATTTGGCAATCCGGACGCAAACGGATGGCATTTTTCAGACGGATGCAGATCCGTCTGACAAATGCATTGAAATACCGGATCCGTCTCTCCGATGTCATATGGAAAAACGGATCCGGTATTTATTTTTTTCACAGATTTAAAGGTCTGCGCATGCTCAGACTGGAAGAACGGATCCGTCAATGCGGCAATTTTAGTGCCGGGTCCGGTACTAATACATTTCAATGGAGATGAATGCCGGATCTGGCATTCCAGCAAGTGTTCAGGATTTTTGGCCGGAGAGAAAAATACAGCATGCTGCGGTATTTTCTCTAGCCAAAAAATGTAAGAGGGACTGAACTGATGCATCCTGAACTGGTGCATAACGGAATGCTCTCCATTCAGAATGCATTAGGATAAAATTGATCAGTTTTTTTCCGGTATTGAGCCCCTGTGACGGAACTCAATACCGGAAAAGAAAAACGCTAGCGTGAAAGTACCCTTACATAGTAAATAAATTTTTTGTTTGTTTTAAAAACCATATAAAATATGAGGACACAAACAGTGATTGATGACGTATCAACGTAATCTCCACAAAGCTCCACAATTTTTTGCTGCTGGCAAGTCGTGATGGAAGAACATCGGCCAGGATGGTTCGCGTTCATGATCAAATGTTCGTGAACCACTCGTTCGCGGCGGCCCCCATTGACTTTAATGGCAGGCGAACCTGAAAAAACGATGTAGTCCGACACCTGTCGGTCTAGGCGTTCCCTGAGGCTAGATCCTGAGGGCGGCTGTCGATGGGTTGGCTGCAAGAACGATCTCATATCCAAAGTGACCAACACATCTTCAAACCGCCCTCTTCTTGCAGGCACGGCAGGATTGGTACCCTCAGCTGTTTCGCGCAAAATTATCTGTGAGTGATAACGTGATATTAGGCATCAGACCTCATTCATCTGTTTCCGTTTATTTCTGTCTCCACATGGTTGCAATTTTGTTTGGGGGTTGTTCAATTCAATTAAAACCAGCATACAGGTGATCGCTACACCAAAACACAGGGTAACATGAATATTAGATGCCAGGCCTCTAGCATCTATTTCCGTTTATTTCTCTCTCCACATGGTTGCAATTTTTTTGGGGAGTTGTTCAATTTAATTAAACAGCATATATGTGGTCACTACACCAGTACAGAGGGTAGCATACAAAACTGTCTGTGAGTCATATTGTGATGTTAGGAGTCAGACTTCAATTATCTTTTTCCATTTATTTCTGTCTGCAAACTGTTGCAAATTGTTTGGAGGGTTGGTCAACTTAACCAGCATACACTAAATCTGTTTCCATCTAAACATGGTGCCATTCGGTGGAGGGGGGGGTTTGTTGAATATTTAAACCAGCATATACAGTATACGTGTTTAATACAGCAATACACAGGGTAGCACACAACATTATCTGTGAGGCTTTAAAATGTCAGCGCTAGGGAAGGGTTCCAAATACAGGGAGTGCAGAATTATTAGGCAAGTTGTATTTTTGAGGATTAATTTTATTATTGAACAACAACCATGTTCTCAATGAACCCAAAAAACTCATTAATATCAAAGCTGAATATTTTTGGAAGTAGTTTTTAGTTTGTTTTTAGTTTTAGCTATTTTAGGGGGATATCTGTGTGTGCAGGTGACTATTACTGTGCATAATTATTAGGCAACTTAACAAAAAACAAATATATACCCATTTCAATTATTTATTTTTACCAGTGAAACCAATATAACATCTCAACATTCACAAATATACATTTCTGACATTCAAAAACAAAACAAAAACAAATCAGTGACCAATATAGCCACCTTTCTTTGCAAGGACACTCAAAAGCCTGCCATCCATGGATTCTGTCAGTGTTTTGATCTGTTCACCATCAACATTGCGTGCAGCAGCAACCACAGCCTCCCAGACACTGTTCAGAGTGTACTGTTTTCCCTCCTTGTAAATCTCACATTTGATGATGGACCACAGGTTCTCAATGGGGTTCAGATCAGGTGAACAAGGAGGCCATGTCATTAGATTTTCTTCTTTTATACCCTTTCTTGCCAGCCACGCTGTGGAGTACTTGGACGCGTGTGATGGAGCATTGTCCTGCATGAAAATCATGTTTTTCTTAAAGGATGCAGACTTCTTCCTGTACCACTGCTTGAAGAAGGTGTCTTCCAGAAACTGGCAGTAGGACTGGGAGTTGAGCTTGACTCCATCCTCAACCCGAAAAGGCCCCACAAGCTCATCTTTGATGATACCAGCCCAAACCAGTACTCCACCTCCACCTTGCTGGCGTCTGAGTCGGACTGGAGCTCTCTGCCCTTTACCAATCCAGCCACGGGCCCTTCCATCTGGCCCATCAAGACTCACTCTCATTTCATCAGTCCATAAAACCTTAGAAAAATCAGTCTTGAGATATTTCTTGGCCCAGTCTTGACGTTTCAGCTTGTGTGTCTTGTTCAGTGGTGGTCGTCTTTCAGCCTTTCTTACCTTGGCCATGTCTCTGAGTATTGCACACCTTGTGCTTTTGGGCACTCCAGTGATGTTGCAGCTCTGAAATATGGCCAAACTGGTGGCAAGTGGCATCTTGGCAGCTGCACGCTTGACTTTTCTCAGTTCATGGGCAGTTATTTTGCGCCTTGGTTTTTCCACACGCTTCTTCGACCCTGTTGACTATTTTGAATGAAACGCTTGATTGTTCGATGATCACGCTTCAGAAGCTTTGCAATTTTAAGAGTGCTGCATCCCTCTGCAAGATATCTCACTATTTTTGACTTTTCTGAGCCTGTCAAGTCCTTCTTTTGACCCATTTTGCCAAAGGAAAGGAAGTTGCCTAATAATTATGCACACCTGATATAGGGTGTTGATGTCATTAGACCACACCCCTTCTCATTACAGAGATGCACATCACCTAATATGCTTAATTGGTAGTAGGCTTTCGAGCCTATACAGCTTGGAGTAAGACAACATGCATAAAGAGGATGATGTGGTCAAAATACTCATTTGCCTAATAATTCTGCACTCCCTGTATATTAAAGGGGTAGGCAACTTTCCTATTGGTTGTTAGGGATGTTGCTAAGCTCTAACAAAGATTTTGTGAGCCTTCTCATTGGCCCACAAGCAAAAGGGGAGGTTACTGATGAAAAAAAAAAATCTCGAATATTTGTAATTACGAATATATAGCACTATATACTACATCTTCGATTGCGAATATTCTAAACGCAAATTTTTATCGCGAATATCGGCACTTGTAGAATTTGCGAGAATGTAGAATATAGTGCTATATATTCGTAGTCGCAAATATTCTAGATTTTTTTTTTCATCAGCAACCTCCCTTCTTTCTTGTGGGCCAATGAGAAGGCTGCAATGTCTTTGTTAGAGCTTAGCCACATCCCTAGCAACCAATAGGAAAGTTGCCTAACCCTTTACTATATAAGAAACTCCCCAGCAGCCATTTTCTGCTGTATTTTGCAGTTCTCTGTGCTTTCATCTGGATCCTATTCCTTATCCAATTACATTAGATAGTAAGATCATATATATAATACAGATAGTTAGTTTGAGATAGTCAGTGTAGGTTAGATAGTGATATAATGTAGCAGGGTGTTAGGTAGTGTGATAGAAATGACTCTTTCTCTGGTCCATACATACATACTACAGACATAGTGCTATGATGTCACAACAATACTTAGTGCACCAATCAGTAATATCTACTCAGACTTCATAAATTGTAAAGTTGCATGTATTGCACAAAAAATATGTGCATCATTAGTGCTGAATTGTGCAATCGCAAAAATAATGACTGGAGATCACAAATACTACAAACCGGATTCCAAAAAAGTTGGGACAGTTCTGTGTTGCGTGAAAATCTCAGCGTGTTCTATATTCTGCGTTTTTCACGCAGCCCTGGCCCCATAGAAGTGAATGGGGCTGCGTGAAAAACGCATTGCATCCGCAAGCAAGTGCGGGTGCAATGCGTTTTTCACTGATGGTTGCTAGGAGACGTTGTTTGTAAACCTTCAGTTTTTTATCACGCGCGTGAAAAACGCATCAAAACGCATCAAAACGCATTGCACCCGTGCAGAAAAAACTGAACAACTGAACGCAATCGCAGACAAAACTGACTGAACTTGCTTGCAAAATAGTGCGAGTTTCACTGAACGCACCCTGAACGCATCCGGACCTAATCAGCAACGCCCGTGTGAAACCAGCCTTACGCACAGAGATTGTTCCAGATTCTCTGAATCTTCGGATGGTGTTATGCACAGTTGATGATGATAGATGCAAAGTCTTTGCAATTTTTCGCTGGGTAACACCTTTCTGATATTGCTCCACTATCTTTCTGCGCAACATTGTGGGAATTGGTGATCCTCTACCCATCTTGGCTTCTGAGAGACACTGCCACTCTGAGAAGCTCTTTTTATACCCAATCATGTTGCCAATTGACCTAATTAGTGTTAATTGGTCTTCCAGCTCTTCGTTATGCTCAAATTTACTTTTTCCAGTCTCTTATTGTTACTTGTCCCAACTTTTTGGGAATTTGTTGACACCGTGAAAATTTGAATCAACGTATTTTTCCTTTAAAATGATACATTTACTCGGATTAAACGTTTGATCTGTCATCTACGTTCTATTACAAATAAAATATTGACATTTGCCATCTCCGCATCATTGCATTCAGTTTTTATTCACAATTTGTTTAGTGTCCCAACTTTTTGGGAATCCGGTTTGTAGAATTAAAAAAATGTGCAAAATATTGTGAAAACAAATATTGCCTATGCCGCTAATCACTAGTTCCAAATTAAAGAGCCAGAATGTGGGTAGTACCAGCACCAGCTATCCGGTCAGAAGTAGTAGTAGTAATAGCAGGTCGTAGTTGTCCCTACTGGCTTTGGAATGGCGCAACATTATAGTTGAGGAGAAAGAGGATCAGATTGTGGATTGGATTGTTTGCTCCTCCTCTCAGTCACAGTATGTGGGAGGGAGAGTATAGTGATATTATTAGATAGATTTAGGGTTTTATCACTATAAGCACAGTCCCTTGTTACCGCAGTTTGAGGGGCCAATGGAATCAGAGGAAGCCCCCTCCCTCTACAAACCCTGCACGTGCCACGGTCAGCGCTGACCGCAGCATGTGTAAGTTTTAGTAGAGAAAGGGGGTTTCCTCTGATTCCATTGGCCCCACCAAACTGCGGTGACAGGGGGCCGATGGTTTCCATGGCAGATGCAGGAGGGGCCCAGCTGTTACGAATCAGTAACTGCCGGGCCCGTGCTATGCAGCTGCACCCACCCGATCACATCATGTACATGCACATGAGGATGAGGCAAGAGACTGCATTCTCTCATGTACATGTACCTGATTATGCGGGAAAGGGTTAATACTAGGGATGAGCGAACTCGAACTGTATAGTTCGGGTTCGTACCGAATTTTGGGGTGTCCGTGACACGGACCCGAACCCGGACATTTTCGTAAAAGTCGGGGTTCGGGTTCGGTGTTCGTCGCTTTCTTCGCGCTTTTGTGACGCTTTCTTGGCGCTTTTTGAAAGGCTGCAAAGCAGCCAATCAACAAGCGTCATACTACTTGCCCCAAGAGGCCGTCACAGCCATGCCTACTATTTGCATGGCTGTGATTGGCCAGAGCACCATGTGACCCAGCCTCTATTTAAGCTGGAGTCACATAGCGCCGCCCGTCACTCTGCTCTGATTAGCGTAGGGAGAGGTTGCGGCTGCGACAGTAGGGCGAGATTAGGCAGATTAACTCCTCCAAAGGACTTGATTATTGATCGATCTGCAGCTGTGGGTCATTGAGCTGCTGATACTCAATTGCTCACTGTTTTTAGGCTGCCCAGACCGTTTGTCAGTCACTTTTTTCTGGGGTGATCGGCGGCCATTTTGTGTCTTGTGGTGCGCCAGCACAAGCTGCGACCAAGTGCATTTAACCCTCAATGGTGTGGTTGTTTTTTGGCTAAAGCCTACATCAGGGTGAAGCTGTCACACCAAGTGCATTTAACCAGCAATAGTCTGTTTATTTTTTGGCCATATACTACATCAGGGGCAAGCTGCGCCTGTCACCAAGTGCATTTAACCCTCAATGGTGTGGTTGTTTTTTGGCTAAAGCCTACATCAGGGTAAAGCTGTCACACCAAGTGCATTTAACCAGCAATAGTCTGTTTATTTTTTGGCCATATACTACATCAGGGGCAAGCTGCGCCCGTCACCAAGTGCATTTAACCCTCAGTAGTGTGGTTGGTCAAGCTGTCACACCAAGTGCATTTAACCAGCAATAGTCTGTTCATTTTTTGGCCATATACTACATCAGGGGCAAGCTGCGCCCGTCACCAAGTGCATTTAACCCTCAGTAGTGTGGTTGGTCAAGCTGTCACACCAAGTGCATTTAACCAGCAATAGTCTGTTCATTTTTTGGCCATATACTACATCAGGGGCAAGCTGCGCCTGTCACCAAGTGCATTTAACCCTCAGTAGTGTGGTTGGTCAAGCTGTCACGCCAAGTGCATTTAACCAGCAATAGTGTGGTTATTTTTTGGCCATATCCCAGTCTAATTCTGTCACTAAATCCATACCGGTCACCCAGCGCCTAAATACTAGGCCTCAAATTTATATCCCGCTAAATCTGTCGTTACTGCTGTACTGTTGTGGCTGGGCAAGTTATTTAGTGTCCGTCAAAGCACATTTTTTGTTCTGGGTTGAAATACAATTCCCAATTTAGCAATTTCATAATTTAGTGGTTTCTGCTATATCAGAGCTATTTGAAATCTATCCCTAAAAGGGTATATAATATTCAAGGTGCACATAGGGTCATTCAGAATAACTTCACACACACCCGCTACTGTGCATTTCCAAGTCTAATTCTGTCAGTAAATCCATACCGGTCACCCAGCGCCTAAATACTAGGCCTCAAATTTATATCCCGCTAAATCTGTCGTTACCGCTGTACTGTTGTGGCTGGGCAAGTTATTTAGTGTCCGTCAAAGCACATTTTTTGTTCTGGGTTGAAACACAATTCACAATTTAGCAATTTCATAATTTAGTGGTTTCTGCTGTATCAGAGCTATTTGAAATCTATCCCTAAAAGGGTATATAATATTCAAGGTGCACATAGGGTCATTCAGAATAACTTCACACACACGCTACTGTGCATTTCCAAGTCTAATTCTGTCAGTAAATCTATACTGGTCACCCAGCGCCTAAATACTAGGCCTCAAATTTATATCCCGCTAAATCTCTCGTTACCGCTGTACTGTTGTGGCTGGGCAAGTTATTTAGTGTCCGTCAAAGCACATTTTTTGTTCTGGGTTGAAACACAATTCACAATTTAGCAATTTCATAATTTAGTGGTTTCTGCTGTATCAGAGCTATTTGAAATCTATCCCTAAAAGGGTATATAATATTCAAGGTGCACATAGGGTCATTCAGAATAACTTCACACACACGCTACTGTGCATTTCCAAGTCTAATTCTGTCAGTAAATCTATACTGGTCACCCAGCGCCTAAATACTAGGCCTCAAATTTAT
This sequence comes from Bufo gargarizans, assembly GCF_014858855.1. Classification (NCBI taxonomy): domain Eukaryota; kingdom Metazoa; phylum Chordata; class Amphibia; order Anura; family Bufonidae; genus Bufo; species Bufo gargarizans. The sequence goes on along the minus strand of NC_058089.1, from coordinate 92,874,967 downwards.
ATTCAGCTGAATTTGAATACAATACATTGGGCCAAATAATATTTTTGTTGTTGTGGTGAACGATAACAATGAGGAAAACATCTAGTAAGGGACGCGGACGTGGACATGGTCGTGGTGGTGTTAGTGGACCCTCTGGTGCTGGGAGAGGACGTGGCCGTTCTGCCACATCCACACGTCCTAGTGTACCAACTACCTCAGGTCCCAGTAGCCGCCAGAATTTACAGCGATATATGGTGGGGCCCAATGCCGTTCTAAGGATGGTAAGGCCTGAGCAGGTACAGGCATTAGTCAATTGGGTGGCCGACAGTGGATCCAGCACGTTCACATTATCTCCCACCCAGTCTTCTGCAGAAAGCGCACAGATGGCGCCTGAAAACCAACCCCATCAGTCTGTCACATCACCCCCATGCATACCAGGGAAACTGTCTCAGCCTCAAGTTATGCAGCAGTCTCTTATGCTGTTTGAAGACTCCGCTGGCAGGGTTTCCCAAGGGCATCCACCTAGCTCTTCCCCAGCGGTGAAAGACATAGAATGCACTGACGCACAACCACTTATGTTCCTGATGATGAGGACATGGGAATACCACCTCAGCATGTCTCTGATGATGACGAAACACAGGTGCCAACTGCTGCGTCTTTCTGCAGTGTGCAGACTGAACAGGAGGTCAGGGATCAAGACTGGGTAGAAGACGATGCAGGGGACGATGAGGTCCTAGACCCCACATGGAATGAAGGTCATGTCACTGACTTTCACAGTTCGGAGGAAGAGGCAGTGGTGAGACCGAGCCAACAGCGTAGCAAAAGAGGGAGCAGTGGGCAAAAGCAGAACACCCGCCGCCAAGAGACTCCGCCTGCTACTGACCGCCGCCATCTTGGACCGAGCACCCCAAAGGCAGCTTCAAGGAGTTCCCTGGCATGGCACTTCTTCAAACAATGTGCTGACGACAAGACCCGAGTGGTTTGCACGCTGTGCCATCAGAGCCTGAAGCGAGGCATTAACGTTCTGAACCTTAGCACAACCTGCATGACCAGGCACCTGCATGCAAAGCATGAACTGCAGTGGAGTAAACACCTTAAAACCAAGGAAGTCACTCAGCCTCCCCCTGCTACCTCTTCTGCTGCTGCCGCCTCGGCCTCTTCTGCTGCTGCCGCCTCGGCCTCTTCTGCTGCTGCCGCCTCGGCCTCTTCCTCCGCCTCTGGAGGAACGTTGGCACCTGCCGCCCAGCAAACAGGGGATGTACCACCAACACCACCACCACCTCTGTCACCAAGCATCTCAACCATGTCACACGGCAGCGTTCAGCTCTCCATCTCACAAACATTTGAGAGAAAGCGTAAATTCCCACCTAGCCACCCTCGATCCCTGGCCCTGAATGCCAGCATTTCTAAACTACTGGCCTATGAAATGCTGTCATTTAGGCTGGTGGACACAGACAGCTTCAAACAGCTCATGTCGCTTGCTGTCCCACAGTATGTTGTTCCCAGCCGGAACTACTTCTCCAAGAGAGCCGTGCCTTCCCTGCACAACCAAGTATCCGATAAAATCAAGTGTGCACTGCGCAACGCCATCTGTGGCAAGGTCCACCTAACCACAGATACGTGGACCAGTAAGCACGGCCAGGGACGCTATATCTCCCTAACTGCACACTGGGTAAATGTAGTGGCAGCTGGGCCCCAGGCGGAGAGCTGTTTGGCGCACGTCCTTCCGCCGCCAAGGATCACAGGGCAACATTCTTTGCCTCCTGTTGCCACCTCCTCCTACTCGACTTCCTCCTCCTCTTCTTCCACCTGCTCATCTAGTCAGCCACACACCTTCACCACCAACTTCAGCACAGCCCGGGGTAAACGTCAGCAGGCCATTCTGAAACTCATATGTTTGGGGGACAGGCCCCACACCGCACAGGAGTTGTGGCGGGGTATAGAACAACAGACCGACGAGTGGTTGCTGCCGGTGAGCCTCAAGCCCGGCCTGGTGGTGTGTGATAATGGGCGAAATCTCGTTGCAGCTCTGGGACTAGCCAGTTTGACGCACATCCCTTGCTTGGCGCATGTGCTGAATTTGGTGGTGCAGAAGTTCAACTACCCCGACATGTCAGAGCTGCTGCATAAAGTGCGGGCCGTCTGTTCGCGCTTTCGGCGTTCACATCCTGCTGCTGCTCGCCTGTCTGCTCTACAGCGTAACTTCGGCCTTCCCGCTCACCGCCTCATATGCGACGTGCCCACCAGGTGGAACTCCACCTTGCACATGCTGGACAGACTGTGCGAGCAGCAACAGGCCATAGTGGAGTTTCAGCTGCAGCACGCATGGGTCAGTCGCACTACAGAACAGCACCACTTCACCACCAATGACTGGGCCTCCATGCGAGACCTGTGTGCCCTGTTGCGCTGTTTCGAGTACTCCACCAACATGGCCTGTGGCGATGACGCCGTTATCAGCGTTACAATACCACTTCTATGTCTCCTTGAGAAAACACTTAGGGCGATGATGGAAGAGGAGGTGGCCCAGGAGGAGGAGGAGGAGGAGGAAGAGGGGTCATTTTTAGCACTTTCAGGCCAGTCTCTTCGAAGTGACTCAGAGGGAGGTTTTTGGCAACAGCAGAGGCCAGGTACAAATGTGGCCAGACAGGGCCCACTACTGGAGGACGAGGAGGACGAGGATGAGGAGGAGGTGGAGGAGGATGAGGATGAAGCATGGTCACAGCGGGGTGGCACCCAACGCAGCTCGGGTCCATAACTGGTATGTGGCTGGGGGGAAAGGCAGGACGATGACGATACGCCTCCCACAGAGGACAGCTTGTCCTTACCCCTGGGCAGCCTGGCACACATGAGCGACTACATGCTGCAGTGCCTGCGCAACGACAGCAGAGTTGCCCACATTTTAACGTGTGCGGACTACTGGGTTGCCACCCTGCTGGATCCACGCTACAAAGACAATGTGCCCACCTTACTTCCTGCACTGGATCATGATAGGAAGATGCGCGAGTACAAGCGCACGTTGGTAGACGCGCTACTGAGAGAATTCCCAAATGTCACAGGGGAACAAGTGGAAGCCCAAGGCCAAGGCAGAGGAGGAGCAAGAGGTCGCCAAGGCAGCTGTGTCACAGCCAGCTCCTCTGAGGGCAGGGTTAGCATGGCAGAGATGTGGAAAAGTTTTGTCAACACGCCACAGCTAACTGCACCACCACCTGATACGCAGCGTGTTAGCAGGAGGCAACATTTCACTAACATGGTGGAACAGTACGTGTGCACACCCCTCCACGTACTGACTGATGGTTCGGCCCCATTCAACTACTGGGTCTCTAAATTGTCCACGTGGCCAGAGCTAGCCTTTTATGCCTTGGAGGTGCTGGCCTGCCCGGCGGCCAGCGTTTTGTCTGAACGTGTATTCAGCACGGCAGGGGGTGTCATTACAGACAAACGCAGCCGCCTGTCTACAGCCAATGTGGACAAGCTGACGTTCATAAAAATGAACCAGGCATGGATCCCACAGGACCTGTCCGTCCCTTGTCCAGATTAGACATTAACTACCTCCCCTTAACCATATATTATTGTACTCCAGGGCACTTCCTCATTCAATCCTATTTTTATTTTCATTTTACCATTATATTGCGAGGCTACCCAAATTTGAATGAACCTCTCCTCTGTCTGGGTGCCGGGGCCTAAATATATGCCAATGGACTGTTCCAATGTTGGGTGACGTGAAGCCTGATTCTCTGCTATGACATGCAGACTAATTCTCTGCTGACATGAAGCCAGATTCTCTGTTACGGGACCTCTCTCCTCTGCCTGGGTGCTGGGCCTAAATATATGCCAATGGACTGTTGCACTGCTGGCTGACGTGAAGCCTGATTGTCTGTTACGGGACCTCTCTCCTCTGCCTGGGTGCTGGGCCTAAATATCTGACAATGGACTGTTGCATTGGTGGCTGACGTGAAGCCTGATTCTCTGCTATGATATGAAGACTGATTCTCTGCTGACATGAAGCCAGATTGTCTGTTACGGGACCTCTCTCCTCTGCCTGGGTGCTGGGCCTAAATTTATGACAATGGACTGTTGCAGTGGTGGCTGACGTGAAGCCTGATTCTCTGCTATGACATGAAGACTGATTCTCTGCTGACATGAAGCCAGATTGTCTGTTACGGGACCTCTCTCCTCTGCCTGGGTGCTGGGCCTAAATTTATGAAAATGGACTCTTACAGTGGTGGGTGACGTGAAGCCTGATTCTCTGCTATGATATAAAGACTGATTCTCTGCTGACATGAAGCCAGATTGTCTGTTACGGGACCTCTCTCCTCTGCCTGGGTGCTGGGCCTAAATTTATGACAATGGACTGTTGCAGTGGTGGCTGACGTGAAGCCTGATTCTCTGCTATGACATGAAGACTGATTCTCTGCTGACATGAAGCCAGATTGTCTGTTACGGGACCTCTCTCCTCTGCCTGGGTGCTGGGCCTAAATATCTGACAATGGACTGTTGCATTGGTGGCTGACGTGAAGCCTGATTCTCTGCTATGATATGAAGACTGATTCTCTGCTGACATGAAGCCAGATTGTCTGTATGGGACCTCTCTCCTCTGCCTGGGTGCTGGGCCTAAATTTATGAAAATGGACTCTTACAGTGGTGGGTGACGTGAAGCCTGATTCTCTGCTATGATATGAAGACTGATTCTCTGCTGACATGAAGCCAGATTGTCTGTTACGGGACCTCTCTCCTCTGCCTGGGTGCTGGGCCTAAATTTATGACAATGGACTATTGCAGTGGTGGCTGACGTGAAGCCTGATTCTCTGCTATGACATGAAGACTGATTCTCTGCTGACATGAAGCCAGATTGTCTGTTACGGACCTCTCTCCTCTGCCTGGGTGCTGGGCCTAAATATCTGACAATGGACTGTTGCATTGGTGGCTGACGTGAAGCCTGATTCTCTGCTATGATATGAAGACTGATTCTCTGCTGACATGAAGCCAGATTGTCTGTTACGGGACCTCTCTCCTCTGCCTGGGTGCTGGGCCTAAATATCTGACAATGGACTGTTGCATTGGTGGCTGACGTGAAGCCTGATTTTCTGCTATGACATGCAGACTGATTCTCTGCTGACATGAAGCCAGATTGTCTGTTACGGGACCTCTCTCCTCTGCCTGGGTTCTGGGCCTAAATTTATGAAAATGGACTCTTACAGTGGTGGGTGACGTGAATCCTGATTCTCTGCTATGATATGAAGACTGATTCTCTGCTGACATGAAGCCAGATTGTCTGTTACGGGACCTCTCTCCTCTGCCTGGGTGCTGGGCCTAAATTTATGACAATGGACTGTTGCAGTGGTGGCTGACGTGAAGCCTGATTCTCTGCTATGACATGCAGACTGATTCTCTGCTGACATGAAGACAGATTCTCTGTTACGGGACCTCTCTCCTCTTCCTGGGTGCCGGGGCCTAAATATCTGAGAATGGACTGTTCCAGTGGTGGGTGATGTGAAGCCAGATTCTCTGCTATGGGACCTCTCTCCAATTGATTTTGGTTAATTTTTATTTATTTAATTTTTATTTTAATTCATTTCCCTATCCACATTTGTTTGCAGGGGATTTACCTACATGTTGCTGCCTTTTTCAGCCCTCTAGCCCTTTCCTGGGCTGTTTTACAGCCTTTTTAGTACCGAAAAGTTCGGGTCCCCATTGACTTCAATGGGGTTCGGGTTCGGGACGAAGTTCGGATCGGGTTCGGATCCCGAACCCGAACATTTCCGGGAAGTTCGGCCGAACTTCTCGAACCCGAACATCCAGGTGTTCGCTCAACTCTAGTTAATACTAAACCTGTTCATGTTCTTCCTTCTGGTATTGCCATTGCTGTCATTACTCCTGATCTTACCTCTGAAATTCAATGTTTTTCATGAATTAGCTCCCAGTAATCTTCCTTTTGGTAAATTGTTTGTGCCTCCACATCTTCGTTTTAAAGGAGTCGCATTGGTCGGTGCTTTTAGGTCATCTGGGAATTGCTGGGACTGAACATTTGCTCTCCAGAGATTATTGGTGGCCTACTTGGTCACAAGATGTGTTTGCCTTTGTCTACGCATGTGATGTTTGTGCACGGCCAAGGTACTCAGGAGACGTCTCAGAGGTCTACTTTGTCCCTTATTAGTGTTGAGCAAACCCGAACTGTAAAGTTCGGGTCCGTGCTGAAATTTGCCAGTTCGGGCAACCTGACCTGAACCAAACTTTGCCGGAAAAGTTCGGGTTCGAGTTGAGTGTTCGGGCATTTAATAAAGCTTTTGAAAGGCTGCAGGGCAGCCAATCAACAAGCTTTTAAGCTGTGGGCACTAAGAAGCCATCACAGCTATGCCTAGTAATGGCATGGCTGTGATTGGCCGGTGCATCATGTGACCCAGCCTCTGTACAAGGTGGATCACGTGTAGCATCGCCCATCAGCTCTGAGTAGTGCAGGGACAGGAAGCAGGCAGCTGAAGCGAGGGAGAGTGTTTGGAATCAGGCTATTTGTTTTGTGGGTGACCTACAGTACAGACCAAAAGTTTGGACACACCTTCTCATTCAAAGAGTTTTCTTTATTTTCAAGACTATGAAAATTGTAGATTCACACTGAAGGCATCAAAACTATAAATGAACACATGTGGAATTATATACATAACAAAAAAGTGTGAAACAACTGAAAATATGTCATATTCTAGGTTCTTCAAAGTAGCCACCTTTTGCTTTGATTACTGCTTTGCACACTCTTGGCATTCTCTTGATGAGCTTCAAGAGGTAGTTACCTGAAATGGTTTTCACTTCACAGGTGTGCCCTGTCAGGTTTAATAAGTGGGATGTCTTGCCTTATAAATGGGGTTGGGACCATAAGTGTGGAGAAGTCAGGTGGATACACAGCTGATAGTCCTACTGAATAGACTGTTAGAATTTGTATTATGGCAAGAAAAAAAGCAGCTAAGTAAAGAAAAACGAGTGGCCATCATTACTTTAAGAAATTAAGGTCAGTCAGTCCGAAAAATTGGGAAAACTTTGAAAGTGTCCCCAAGTGCAGTCACAAAAACCATCAAGCGCTACAAAGAAACTGGCTCATATGCGGACCGCCCCAGGAAAGGAAGACCAAGAGTCACCTCTGCTGCGGAGGATAAGTTCATCCGAGTCACCAGCCTCAGAAATCGCAGGTTAACAGCAGCTCAGATTAGAGACCAGGTCAATGCCACACAGAGTTCTAGCAGCAGACACATCTCTAGAACAACTGTTAAGAGGAGACTGTGTGAATCAGGCCTTCATGGTAGAATATTTGCCAGGAAACCACTGCTAAGGACAGGCAACCAGCAGAAGAGACTTGTTTGGGCTAAAGAACACAAGGAATGGACATTAGACCAGTGGAAATCTGTGGTTTGGTCTGATGAGTCCAAATTTGAGATCTTTGGTTCCAACCACCGTGTCTTTGTGCGATGCAGAAAAGGTGAACGGATGGACTCTACATGCCTGGTTCCCACCGTGAAGCATGGAGGAGGTGTGATGGTGTGGGGGTGCTTTGCTGGCGACACTGTGTGGGATTTATTCAAAATTGAAGGCATACTGAACCAGCATGGCTACCACAGCATCTTGCAGCGGCATGCTATTCCATCCGGTTTGCGTTTAGTTGGACAATCATTTATTTTTCAACAGGACAATGACCCCAAACACACCTCCAGTCTGTGTAAGGGCTATTTGACCATGAAAGAGAGTGATGGGGTGCTGCGCCAGATGACTTGGCCTCCACAGTCACCGGACCTGAACCCAATCGAGCAGAGTGAAGGCAAAAGGGCCAACAAGTGCTAAGCATCTCTGGGAACTCCTTCAAGACTGTTGGAAGACCATTTCAGGTGACTACCTCTTGAAGCTCATCAAGAGAATGCCAAGAGTGTGCAACGCAGTAATCAAAGCAAAAGGTGGCTACTTTGAAGAACTTAGAATATGACATATTTTCAGTTGTTTCACACTTTTTTGTTATGTATATAATTCCATATGTGTTAATTCATAGTTTTGATGCCTTCAGTGTGAATCTACAATTTTCATAGTCATGAAATCAAAGAAAACTCTTTGAATGAGAAGGTGTGTCCAAACTTTTGGTCTGTACTGTATATGATTTTTTGTGTGTGCAATGCACCATCTTTGCACACCTGACACAGAAATATAATAATACATCTGGCTGCTAATTCAGTGGGTGTACTATAGTGATTTTTTGTGGGTGCAATGCACCATCTTTGTACTATGACACATAAATATAATAATTAATATAATAATTAATCTGGCTGTTAATTCTGTGGGTGACCTATAGTGATATTTTGTGGGTGCAATGCACTATTTTTGTACCCCTGACACAAAAATATAATAGCTAATCCATCTGTTAGTTCGGTGGGTGACATATTCCCATTTTTGGTGTGAGGTACACCTGCACTGCATACATGACAGGGAAAGGAATATAGTTAATCCGTCTGTTAGTTCGGCCGGTGACATATTCCCATTTTTGGTATAAGGTACACCTGCACTACATACGTGAAATTAATATACACTGAACAAAAATATAAATGCAACACTTTCAGTTTTGCCCCCATTTTGCATGAGCTGAACTCAAAGATCTGAAACATTTTCTACATACACAAAAGACCCATTACTCTCAAATATTGTTCACAAATCTGTCTAAATCTGTGTCAGTGAGCACTTCTCCTTCGCCGAGATAATCCATACCACCTCACAGGTGTGGCATATCAAGGTGCTGATTGGACAGCATGAATATTGCACAGGTGTGCCTTAGACTGCCCAGAATAAAAGGCCGCTCTGAAATGTGCAGTTTCATCACATAGCACAATGCCACAGATATCGCAACGTTTGAGGGAGCGTGCAATTGGCATGCTGACTGCAGGAATGTCGACCAGAACTGTTGCCCGTGCAATGAATGTTCATTTCTCTACCATAAGCCGTCTCCATAGGCGCTTCAGAGAATTTGGTAGTACATCCAACCGGCCTCACAACCGCAGACCATGTGTAACCACACCAGCCCAGGACCTCCACATCCAGCATGTTCACCTCCATGATCGTCTGAGACCAGCCACCCGGACAGCTGCAGCAATAATTGGTTTTCATAACCAAAGAATTTCTGCGCAAACTGTCAGAAACCATCTCAGGGAAGCTCATCTGCATGCTTGTCGTCCTCATCGGGGTCTGACCCTGACTGCAGTTTGTTGTCGTAACTGACTTGAGTGGGCAAATGCTCACATTCGATGGCATCTGGCTTGTTGGAGAGGCGTTCTGTTCATGGATGTGTCCCAGTTTTCACTGTTCAGGGCAGATGGCACACAGCTTGTGTGGCGTCTTGTGGGTGAGCAGTTTGCTGACATCAACGTTGTGGATCA